>NW_006921624.1:8548892-8551648 GCF_000298275.1 Orycteropus afer afer
CTGTTGCATTGTGGTAAACTGTGGTCAAGGACATGAGACAAAGTATATGTGAACTGCTGTATCGAGAGTGAATTTGTTCTGTAAATCTTCACCCAAATCACAATTAAAAAAAAAAAAAAAAAGAAATCAGATATTGTATTGCACTTGGCAAATCTACTGCAAAAGACCTCTTTGAAGTGTTGAAGAGCAAAGATGTCAGTTTGAAGACTAAGATGTGCCTGTCCCAACATGGTATTTTCAGTCATCTCATATGCATGTGAAAGCTGGACAATGAAGAAGGAAGACTGAAGGAGAGTTGATGTTTTTGAGTTGTGGTGTTGGCAAAGAATACTGAAAGTGCCACTGACTTCAAGAAGAACCAAAAAATTGGTGCTGAAAGAAGCGCAGCCAGAACATTCTTTGGAAGCAAGAATGGCCAGACCTACTCAAGTATGTTCTCACCTACTTCAGTCATGTTGTCAGAAGGGACTATTCCCTGGAGAAGGGTATCATGCTTGGTAAAGTGGAGGGTTAGCAAAAATGGGAATGACACTCAACAAGATATATTGACATGGTGGCTGCAATGATGGGCTCAACTATAGTAAGGATCTTGAGGATGCTGCACAACTGGGCAGTGTTCCTAGCATAGTGCCTAAGGCACTTGACTGCTAATCAGAAGGCTGGTGGTTCAAACCCACCAGCCACTCCTTGGAAGGAAGATGGGGCAATCTACTTCCATAGTGATACTGCCTCAGAAACCCAAGGAGGGGTCGCTATGAGCTGGATCTGACTCGACGGCACATTACAACAACAGGGTCGCTATAAATCATAGCCAACTCAATGGCACCTAACAACAACAACATACTGTTTTAAAGTATTTAATAGTTTATAAACTACTTTCAATATATTATAGTTAACTCCCAAAATAGGTAGAAAGGAAATACATTATTTTCCCATTTCCTAAAGGGAGAAACTGAGGTACTGAATGTGTAAGTGATTTTCCAAGTTCTCATAGCTAGTAATTACAAGATCTAGGATTCCAAACCATGCCCTTAAATGGCACAGGCCCAGTTTTTTCAATGTACATGACACTGTTGAGACAGAGGAAGAGTTTTATGGTTTAAGGGTAGTTAATAAATACTGACAACAACAATCCAGGGAGGTTGAAGCAGAGTGTTTTTTAACCCAAAGAGATGTTGATTTCTCAGAAACTAGCTTTGTTTGGGGACAGAGAAATATAATAAATCCCTCTGGTGCCATGTCTTGTTGATTGTTTCACAAGCGAAAACATGGTAAATTGGAAAGAGAACAGTCCCTGGCTTTGACAGGAGCAGCTTAGATTCTCAACTCTGACTTTTTCTTGAGACCTTGAACTTCAATTTCCCTAATAAAAGAACAATATGCAATATAATACCAGCCTTGCTAAAGGATGATGAGACTTAAATGAAATAACTTATGTGAAGTTCCTGTCACATAGTAAGTTCTCAACTAATAATACAGTTTTTTTGCTTGCACAGTTACATTAGTAATGACTCAGTTCAAGTGACAAAAAAACAATTTAAACCGGTTTATTCAAAAAAGGACCATTTATTGACTGACAAAACTAAAATTTCCAGGTACTACTGGATTCACGTGAACATCTAATGTCATCTACAGAATGGGCGATAATTCATATGTTGTACCAAAGAACTCCAAGCACTCAAAGTGGTTTAACACTCAAAGGTTTGCTGTCAGGTTTTTGAGTCATATATGTGATAGATTATTGTTGAACACATATTCATTTCCCTTCCCCTCCCACTGTGGGCTGAGTCTATTTTCCACCCCATTAAACTTGGTCTTTACAATGATTTGTGGTGAACAATTGAACATTGTCAGATACCACATGCACATATGGCATATACATGCTTAACTAATTTGACTTGGACCCTCATACTCTTGTGATCTGCCATTAAAAGAGTATGGCCCATGTAGCTATTGTCCATCAGCCTGTATGCAGAGGGAGACACATGGAATAGAACTCTTTGCCTGGGTGTCTACTGCTCCAAGTAGTATAAGAAACATATGGAATAGACATGAACGCAACATGAAGCTTGGATCCTGGAATCTAGTTTTGCTTAGTCAAGTTGCATCCAATTCACAGACTTGTAAATGAAACAAACTGTCAATGTTTTAAAACACTGATTTTTGGAATAATTTGTTATGTGGCATTATTGTGGGAAGAGCCAAGTAGTATAATATCCAACACAGATCAGCAGTTGGTGAGAGGGGGCTCCTGCTGTACTTGGAGACCAAGACTGCCCAAGTCCCACTTCTTTTGTTTTTAACAGCTTTATTGTGGCATAATTAACTTACAATAAACTACACATATTTAAATTATACAATTTGATACATGTAAACACTAGTGTAATCATCACCACAATCAAGACAATAAACATGCCTATCACCCCCTGCCAAATTATGCCATATCTGTTTGTAATCCTCTTCTACATCAGCCTTTACACCACCACCACCACCCATCACACACACACCTCTGTCTTCAGGCAGCCATTGATTTGTTGGCTGTTAACTATTGATAAATTTCTATTTTCTAGAATATTTTGGGGGGAGCTCTGGCAGCATAGTGCTTAAGCCACTGCTGAGCTGAAGGCTGGTGGTTCGAACCCACCCAGCCACTCCTCGGAAGGAAGATTGGGCGATCTCCTTTTTAGTGATACCACCTAGGAAACCCAAGGAAGAGTTGCTATGAGTCAGATCCAACTCTACAGCAGTGAGTTAGT
>NW_006921624.1:8552153-8571218 GCF_000298275.1 Orycteropus afer afer
TCACTACGGAAGTAGGATTGCCCAACCTTCCTTCCGAGGAGTGGCTGGTGGGTTAGCAGTCAAGTGCTTTAGCCACTATGCTACCAGAGCTCCTAGAAGACCTTATAAGAATATACATTTTCATTTCTCTTGGCTAATACCTAAAATTCCAATGGGAAGTCTACATTTAACTTTTTCGCCACTTCTTTCTTTAGGTGTGCTACTCATTGCCATCCTGAAGAGTGTCACTTCTGCTCACAAATCATTTTCTTGCACATGTCACAATGGCATGTCTCACTGCAGGGTGCTAATGTTGGTGTGGTGTCACCATCTCTGCCTCTCAGGCTTTTGTCACTCCACATCTGAGTTCTGCTTTCCTGTCTGATAGTTTTAGTCAGGCTTTTATTACAAGATGGCCAGAAGGCAACTAACAGATTAAGCTAACATCTCACTGGATCAGCAACTGCAAGGAAAAATAGAGAACCTCTTTTCTACATGTTTTAACAAAATTCCAGTGCTCACTCTCATTTGACTCACTGGAGTGTTTATTCGTGTTTATTCACTGTGGCCAGGGGCACGAAATAAGCCAATTGGCCAGGCTGCACCTAGGGAGTTGCGCCAGTATCCCATAAAGAACATTAGGAAGAAATGGTTCTCTAAAGGAAAAGCAAGGTCTCTCTGCCACAATAAGAAAGAATGAGATTCAGATAGGCAAGTGCACACTTAAATAAACAAAAATATATCTGCTACAATGATAATAGTGAAATTGTGTAAATATTTATGGCTTTTTTTTTTTTTTTTTTTTTGGTATCAAGGACTTCTTGAGGACAAATTGAGTTTTACTAATTTACCCAGTCTTTTCTCCTCTTTCTGTACTAAGGTAGGCTAGGATGCCCATTACTAAGTTAACGTAACATCAGGTCAGATCACGGGTCATCTTAAATCTTTCTGTCTTCCCCAAATGGCAGTAGCATATAAAACAAAACTAAAGCAATGAGGCGGGGCTGACTCGATGGCACATAACAACAACAAAGCAATGAGGGGTAGGGGCAATTATATAAACAACAACAAAGGAAATGAAAAAGCTATGTCCTATGGTTCTACCTGTTTCTAAGAGCCTACTAGCCTGTTATGGTTAAGTGCCATCAAGTTGATTCTGACTCATAGTGACCAGTCTTTACAGGAACAGACCACCAGGTGTTTGATCATTTCTTCCACAGAGTGGCTGGTGGGTTTGAACCAATAAGCTTCCAGTTAGCCCTTGGGTGCTTAACCATTGTGCCACCAGGGCTCCTAGGGTTCTACAATTCTTGTTATATTGCTGTAGAATTCTCTGATATTAACATTCCAATATGCCTGGATTCTGAAGCAGCAAGTGACTGAACAGTCCACACTCTAATCTTGTTACCAAGTTCAGATCATGAGGTTGATACACCCCTGAGGACAGATTGACATTTTGATGCTCCTAGTTAGCAAAAGCATGAACTGGGGAAGCTGCATTAACAAGCAAATAAATTTATGGTAGTCTTGTGCTAAAATGAGTCTTGCTGTTTGTAGGCAGCTTTTAAAAACTGAAATATGTACATGGGCAATTGAACTGTGGTGGGGGGGGCATCTGTTAAAAAAATGTCTTTCCTTTTGCTCTCCCAAGATGTACAGAGAAGGGAGAAAAAGTCTCACATATTTTGTAGCTACTGGATTATTGATGAATGGCTGCTCTGAGGAATGAAAGAGTTTTATTAATATTTTCTGTGCTCTTAAGACAGCTGTGGCTCAGACTGGATCACTAGATACCTCCTTTATTCTTTTCACAGTCTGATTCCCTTTTCTTCTCATGGTCACCTACCAATAAGCAACCAATTGGGTATTTCTGTTCTACAAGTGGACATCTTGAAGACTCTTGCTTTTCTGATGAGTAGTTTTGTATACTGGGAAGATTGGGCTATGGTGTTAGGAGACTTAAGTTTGAATCTGTGATCTAACACTAACTAGATGAGCCCTTGGGTAACAGGCAGTTAGCCCACATATGCTCAACTATAATAATTTCACTGAGAAGATTTAGTGAGCCATCATATGCAGAATGGAGGTGACAAAGAAAGAGCATAATAAAAGATAATTTTCTCCCACTAATGCTTGCTGTTTTTGTCATTTGCCATCGAGTCAGACCCAACTCATAGAGACCCCTCCTTGGGTTTCCAAGGCAGTATCACTATGGAAGTAGATTGCCCAACCTTCCTTCCTAGGAGTGACTCTTGGGTTTGAACTGCCAGCCTTCTGGTTAGCAGCCAAATGCTTTAACCACTACACCACCAGAGCACCTTAAGGAATTAGGGAAGAGGCCTTCAATTATTTATTTTTTAAGGTCCTTCCTATATGAGGCCAGGAGCTTTATTATTCTGTGGCTGCTTCAAAGGACCCTCTCTGGGAAAACTTCCACATTCTCTTCCTGAGCCTTACTGACCTCCTTAAGACTAGCTCATTTGCCTAAAGGCATTCCCACAAAGGCAGCAGACAGCTCCAGGTCTGAGCTGAGCAACTTTTGACTTTTGGCCACTGTAATAACTTCCCTGGCCTTTGTGTTCAATGCTCAGAATTCACGAGATATCTCTTCCATCCAACTCTGGATCGAGGTGCTATCTGCTGAATTTCTGAGAACCACCTGGGAATCAGAACCTCAAGACCAACTGGGTTCTCCAACATTCATGGGCTGCTATTGCAGCTAGGGATGCTACAAACTGCTTACTGCTTCCTCCCGTGTTTGGACCATGACATGGGATTAACGAGTAGTTAGAAGCAAAATCGCGTGATGGAGAAGAGTTGTCTAGTCAGACACATCTAAGCATCTATAATGTTATGTCTACATATCTATAATACTTATATATTTGTTAGATGCTGTCAAATTGGCTCTGACTCATAGCAACCCTATGTACAACAGAACAAAATACTGCCTAGTTGTGCACCATCTTCACAATTCTTCCTATACTTGAGCCCATTGTTGGAGCCACTGTGTCAATCCATCCTGTTGAGGATCTTCCCCTTTTTCACGGACCCTCTACTTTACCAAGCATGATATCCTTCTCCAGGGCCTGGTCCCTTCTGACAATGTGACCAAAGTAGATGAGACGAAGTCTGGTCATTCTCATTTCCAAGACACATTCCGGCTGCACTTCGTCCAGGACAGATTTGTTTGTTCTTCTGGCAGTACATGGTATTTTCAGTGTTTTTTGCCAACACCACAATTCAAAGGCATCAACTCTTCTTAAGTCTACATTATTCATTGTCCAGCTTTCACATGTGTATGAGGCAATTGAAAATATCATATACACCTATATAAGTTACTGAAATTTTCAAAGTTTAATTCTCATGCATAATATGGGAATAATAAACCCTACATCATAAGGAAACTGATTACTAGATGATTTAAAAAAAAAAAAAAAAAACACTGCATAGAGTTGGATCCAACTCACAGCAACCCCTCTTTGAGTTTCCCAAATGGTTTCACTACAGAAGTAGATTGCCCAACCTTCCTTCTGAGGAGTGGCTGGTAGGTTTGAATCATCAGCCTTCGGGTTAGCACTCAAATGCCTTAGGCATTACACCACCAGGGCTCCTACTAGGTGACATGCAAGGAAAAATATAAGCATTCACTTGTTTAGTCAAGATATATCTATATATTTTTTTTAGTTACTGTCACGATGATTTTCATCTGAAGACGAGAAGACAAAGAAAGATACAATTGAATTCAATAGTTTTGGCCCAATTATCTTCTTAGAGTTCAACCTAGAGTTGATGCTTGAGAAATGTTTGTTTAATTGAATTAAACATCTTGAGAAAGTGCTGGAAATATGGAGAAGGCAATAAATTTGGAGTCAAGACACCTGGGTTGAATTTATATGACATCAAGAGACCTGGATTGGGGTCTAGCACTTTGTCACAATACTTGACATTGATCAGATCCCTTCACATCTTTTAAGTGCCAATTAGTTCTGCAAAAGGGATGTGGTGATGATGCTCCCAAATATATGGAAATGATAAACACTGTTGTTGTGTTGTTGTTATGTGCTGTCGGGTGGGACCCAACTCATAGCAACCCCTCCTTGGGTTTCCAAGGAGGTATCACTACAAAAGTAGATTGCCCAACCTTCCTTCGGAGGAGTGGCTGGTGGATTTGAATGGCCAGCCTTCTGGTTATCAGTCAAGTGCCTTAGGCACTATACTACCAGAACTCCCTGATAAACACTGAGACAATTAAATTAGAATTTGTATACAAAAGAAAATAACTTCCAATTCATTCCAAACCAAAGTCACTGCCATTGAATGGATTACACCTCACAGTGACCCCCACTGGGTTTCCAAGGCTGTAAATCTTCATGGGGGAGCTCTGGTAGCATAGTGGCTAAGACACTTGCCTGCTAACCAGACGGCTGGCGGTTCAAACTCACCAGCCACTCCTCAGAAGGAAGGTTGGGCAATCCTATTTCCTTAGTGATACTGCCTCGGAAACCCAAGGAGGGGTCACTATGAGTCGGGTTTGACTCGACGGCACATAACAACAGCAACAAATCTTCATGGAAGCAGATTGCCTCATCTTTCTTCCATAGAGTGGCTGGTGGGTTTGAACAACTGACCATTTTTGGTTAGACAAATGCCTTAACCACTACACCACCAGAGCTCCTCTAGTGGATAACAAACATATTCTAAGATACTGATTTTTTTCTTGTGCTACCACTCTAGTTGGAGTCCTGGGATAGTGCAAATGGTTAAGTGTTTGACTACTGGCCAAAAGGTTGGCAGTTTGAACCCACCCAGATGTGCTTTGAAAGACAGGATTAGCAATTTGCTTCCAAAAGGTCACAAAATCTGTGGAGCAATTCTGCTCTGCATACACGGAGTCACTATGAGTTGGGATCAACTTCACAGCAACTAACAACAATAGTTCTTTACTTATGTTCTTCCTGATCCCCTAGTGGAAACTTGTGAAGCATGAGTTAGTACCCCCATTACACAAATGGAGACTTAAAATGAGAAAATTATGTGTCTTGCCAAAGGTCACACAATGGTAATTCCATCTTTTCAGTTACTTGGGTCAACCTAGGAGGAATCTCATAAAAAAGAAACTCTACCTCTCATAGCATTCACTAAGCCTTTAAAACTAGCCATCTATCCTACCTGACATACCACTTTCCATATTGCTTTCAGCTCTGATTCATAGACCACCAACAAAATGAAACCCTTGCCAGTCCTATGGCATCCCACAATCCTTGCTATAGTTGTATATCACTATTACTGGAAATGTTTATGGAAAGCCATATTACTTAGGTATATTTTAAATGTGCATCTTTATATACTTACTAGAATGCAAGCTATGGGTGTGTTAAATGTCTTTTTTCCCCTAGGTTTATTGAATTACAATTTACATAAGATTAAATACACCCATCTTAATGTATAGTTTGATGAGTTTTGACATAAACATGCATCAGTGTCACCACAACAATAGAACATTCCTGTAACCCCCAAAAAAGGTTCCCTGGGACCCACTCCACACCTTAGGTAGCAAAGGGATCTGATTATTTTCACTGTAGATTAGTCCTGGCTCTTCTAGAATTCATACAAATGGAATCAAACAATATGTACTCTTTTACATACATATTGTCTGGCTCCTGTAATTCAACATAATGCTTTTGAGATTTTTTTATGTTACTTTAAGGATCTGTAGTTTGGTTCTTTTTATTGTTAAGTAGTATTTCATTGTGATGACTATACCCAAATTGTTTATCTATTCGTTCACCGATGAACATTTGGGCTGGTTCTAGTTTTGGGCTTTTAAGAATAATGTGCATTGGTGTCTAGGTGTTTTCATGGACATATGTTTTCATTTTTCTTAGGTATGTACCTGGAAGGTGAATTGCTGAGTAATAGGGTAACTGTATATTTAACTTGCATTGAAATACCTGTTTTTCAGAGATTTATCCTCACTATCTGTCATGAGAAAAACACACATTTGAATTGTGGTGTTGGCAAGAATACTGACTATATCATGGACTGTCAGAAGAATGAACAAATCAGCCTTGGAGAAAGTCTAGCCATAATGCTCCTTAGAAGTGAGGATAGTGGGACTTCATCTTGCTGACTTTGGGCATGTCATCTAAAAGAAGCAGTCGCTGAAGAAGGATATCATGCTCGGTAAAGTAGAGGGTTGGCAAAAAAGGGGAAGACCTTCGATGAGATGAATTGACATAGGAGCTGCAATGATGAGCTCAAACATATAACAAATGTGAGAATGGTGCAGGACCAGGCAACATTTTTTTCCTGCGATACGACTCAATGGCACATAACAATAATAACAGCATACATAAGGTTGCTATGAGTCAGAGCCAACTAAATGGCAACTAGCAACAACAAATTTGACATATCCTCACTACCTAGGACAGTGACTGGCATGTACTACTCACTCGATAAATATTCATTAATTGGAAAGCTTCAAGTACAGCAGTTAATAATGAAAAGTAGATATTCGTCTGGATTTCTCCAAGGCCTATATTAAAGCTCTCTCTACTATTCCAAACTGAAATATCAGAGGAAAAGTAATGTTGGTTGGAGGATCCATCTCAGATTTTGTGGGCAATGCTATGTGAGCAATTCCCACGAGTCGTTTGGTGAAGCTGTTCAAAACAAAGCCATGAGTGGCAACAACTCTGACACGATGCAATATTTCTCTGGCCTTTCTCTTTAACAGGGCTTGCCTGGCTGTTTCCTTCCCATGAGGGAGCTGCTGTTGCAGTCCCCAGAGTTCTCCTCTCCCCATTCTCGCTACCCCATTATCTTCCTGCCTAGAGAGACAACCTCGTCAGACAACACTGTCAGGATGAGATTCATGTGGGTGTATTGAATTCACCACCTGGTGAGTACAATTAAAATTCCTCTCCTTTGATTTATTTTGGTTGAGGGGAAAGAAATCATTTAATTCTTGGAGATACAGAGAGGACATGATATGTATGCCATTTATTTTGCTGATAGCAACACGGCTTGCCATTAACACAGATGGAAAGAAACTTCAAACACATCTATACTTGACTACCTGTAGTGGAGTAAAGATGAGGAATGGTGGAGGGAGAAAGGGAAGGGAAAGAATAGTGCAGAAAAAGGAGAAAAAGAGAAATGTACCTAGTATTTCTGAGGAGATTCTAACTAAAGAGAAACATCTACCAGCTCCCTTCAGAGTTGTCTTTTCCACTGAGACCGTAACCTCTCTTTATAACCAATCAAATGAAGTTAGATATCACTTAATAGATGGTGTAATTCAGAAGTTCTTATCCTGGGGTCTGTGGACAGGCTTGCAGGGGATCCATGGCCTTCCTGGCATTGTACACAGCATTTTGTATACATGAACATTTGGAAAGGTCAGTGGAGGCATCTATATTTCCCCAGACTCTCAAGAAGGTCCAGTGACCACAAAAGAGGCTAAAAATAATGTAACAAGTTGACAGTCAAACTCTATGATTTACAGTTGAGAATATTTAAGTCTAGAGAGATTAATTTACTTGCCCAAAGAGTCAGAACTAACACCAGAGACGCCTGACTATTAGCCCTGCATTTGGTTTATTCATCTCACTGCTTGTCTACCCATCTGCTAGCCTTGCAATTTGCTCTGTGTCCTAATCAGACCACCATAGCAACTCCAGGAGGTGGGAAAGGCAGGAGTAATGATGCCATTTGACAGATGAGAAAAAGAAGCTCAGAGTACCCCACTTAACCTACTTCTTCAAGATATACTTTGTTGTTGTTATGTGTCATCGATTTGGTCCCGACTCATAGCGACCCCTCCTTGGGTTTCCAAGGCAGTATCACTAAGGAAGTAGATTGCCCCATCTTCCTTCCAAGGAGTGGCTGGTGGGTTTGAACTGCTAGCCCTCTGGTTAGCAGTTAAGTGCCTTAGGCATTATGCTACCAGAGCTCCTCAAAATATACTTAGCAGACCTAAATGTGTGTGGCTTCATGGATCATGATTCTAGTCCTTTCTTTTGACCCCCAGGCCTTTCTGTTCCCCCAACCCCCAGCTCTGTACAAGGGTTATATGTGATTTAGCCAAAGCCAATCAGAGTATGCCATTCCCCCAGTGGCAGTGATTGGTCTTTGGGGTGGGCACATGATAATGTGGAGCCAATTAGGACCTTTCTCAGGATTTTTGTTGTTGTTGTTGTTCTTTTAACTGAAATTGAAAGTAAGTTATCTTTCTCTCTGGTAAGAGATTGAGATAGTGGCACCAGATAAAATGAGCTATGTCCTTCAACATGTAGAGCAGGCTAAGAAAATAAGATGGACACACACAGGAGCAAAAGTGGGGATGGCGGTTCAAAACAAAATAATGTCCTGACATCAATCTCTTGTTCATCTTCAATACAATTGTAAACTACAGCTTACACATCAACAGTGTCAGTATGGAACAGAACAATGCCTGGAGGAATTGACAATACCATTGAACACAGGACCCCCTAAGAAGGATCATTCACTGTTCTCTTTAATCTCAGTTATAAAGAACATTTCTATGTCCCTTTTCTCTTTTTCCTGTTTCTCCCACTTTTTCTCTACCTCTCTCATACACACACTTTCTCTCTCTTCTAGTTATCTCCTTTTCTCTGGCATCTTTTAGTATCCGTGGAGTTCTGATGCCCCCTGCTGCTGGCTACTGGCTTCTGGTGCAAGAACAGCACATTTCCTTGGTTGGTCTCTCTCCTTCTGGGTTTTCCCTACCACGGGACCACTGGTGCTAGTTCTTTCTCTCATTATGCTTCTCTTTCATTTTATCTAACTGGTTTGGTAGGAGCTCTGGTGGTATAGTGGTTAAAGCATTAGGCTGCTAACCAAAAGGTTGGAGGTTCAAACCCACTAGATGTTTCAGTAAAGATTTACAGCTTTGGAAATCCTATGGGACAGTTCTCTATTCTGTAGAGTCCTTATGAGTCCGAACACACTATAGGGTCATTATGAGTGCAAATGCACTCGATAGCAGTGTGTTTGGGTTTTTATTTAAATGACTCTATTTCCTCCCCATTTCTCTATGCTGCATGTGTCTTTTACAGAGAAACACACCACATGTCCTTCTCACTGTCCTGAAAATTTTGCTCGGCAGTGGTCAGCCTTATTGAACACCCGGAGAGATTAGCTTTTCCATAGGAAGTTCATCTAACTGAGAAACATGTCACTTTCACTAGTTTCTTCCACAGTCTTCACCACCAACATGTTGTGTAATATCGGCCAAGTTGGTTGCCCCTTCTGAACTTCTGAGTTTAATAATTCACAAATAGAGGGGTATCTTGGTACTCTGGTGCTGCAATAACAGATGCACCACAAGTGGATGGCTTTAACAAACAGGAATTTATTCTCTTACAATTTAGAAGGCTAGAAATCTAAGTCCAAAGTGCCAGGTCTAGCGGCTGGGTAAAGGCCCCTCAACCTTGGGCTTCAGCTCTGCCACTAGAGCTAGAGGCTTTTGCTGACTCATACAGCTTCTGGTTGCTGAGGCTGACGAACTCAAGATCAAAACCAAAAAACCAAACCCAAGATAGACAAGTAAAATGGCATAGTTCCAAAATTAGCAGACAACATGGTGGGCTACTTTTTCAAGTCCAAGAACAATCCCAAGATAGGCAGGCAACATGACAAGCCATTGACATGAAGACTTGGCCAACCAGAGGATCCAAATGTGACAAAAAGCTCAGAGACCTTTCTCAAACATTCTCCTTATATATTGGGAGCAGGCCATATTCTGAAGGCAGCTACTCAGCTGCTCACAGCAGATGCCACCACGCAGTTGATTACCAACCTCATCATAGGGAATAACTACATCCAGCTGCCCAGCTACTCAAAACCACAGCCCAGCCAAGTTGATGCACAATTTTAACTACCACAAGAGGGTTAGTGGTGGGTTGGGGTGGGTGAGTATTAGGAAACTCTGTGGCATCTCCTAAATCTTGGAAGTTATGGTCCCAGGGCTCCCTGTGACAGGGCAGTAGGCATCACATCTGTGCTTCTGAAGTTCTCAGTGTGAGGTGCCTGCTCAGTAGGTCCTGCTGATGAATTGATTCTTCTGTTAACAAATAGGACTAATATTCCAAGAACCCCACTGGCCTGAGTTTGTTTTTCTGCCAAAGTGAGCTATCATTAGCAGTTGAGACAAACACGCAAACAACCTTACCAAAGTGTATCACCATCCATCTGGTTAACAGGAGGCAAATGTAAACTGTTAAATGGAGACCACATCATTTATAATAGCCCCCATAACTTCCCCCCAAGACACTGGGGGCACCACAGGAGGATACATACTGAGCACTGTTATGTCAGATGCATTGCATATATGATTTCATAAGTACCCTTACAATCACAACCACCCTGTAAGGTATTAGTTTCTGGATAAGGAAAGCAAGCTCCAAAGATAATAGTTAATAGCAAGTAAAAGCAGAGCTGGAGTTTGAACCTGATGTAAATCAAAAGCATGGGCCTGGTCCTGAGAAGCCCTGGAGCTAGATGATTTACTTCCCTGGATTCAAGGTGCTCCATATAGGAGGTGATGGAGCACTCACCTTAGGGTATCCTAGGGTCCCTTTGAGTTATAATATATTAAAGTCCTATCATTTCATCTTGTATTCAGTACTGTACTTTTCAAACTTCCTCCCAAATTGTTCTGCTCTTTTTGTTGTTGTTAAGTGCCATAGAGTCATCTCCGACTCATAGTGACCCTATGCACAGCAGAATGAAACACAGTCCAGTCCTGAGCCAGCTCCACGATTCTTGCTACACTTGAGCCCATCACCGCAGCCACTGTGTCAATCCACCTCGTTGAGGGCCTTCCCCTCTTTCATTGACCCTCCACCCTACCAAGCATGGCATCCTTCTCCAGGGAATTGTCCCTTCTGACAACATGACAAAAGTATCTGAGACGAAGTCTGGCCATTCTGCTCTTTATATTATGAAAATGTACAGGGGACAGTAAATTCAGTATCAGTGGGTTTCCTTGAGGGTAAAGTATCTTGGTCAACTTTCCACACTGCTTAACATGATGTAGTTTTAAATGTGGTACACTCAGTTTTGTTATTGTTTTCTGAAGGGAGAAAGAGTGGGTGGAAAAATTCAAGCATCAAAGAGAGAATAGAGAAGCAAAGATGAAAGAGAGGAAGAAAGGAAAGAAAAAGAGAAAAAATACCAAAATGTGTTTTACTGCATCACAGACTCGATAGGACATAAAGCATATTTCATTATTGGTTCACTTGTTGCAATTAAGCATTGATCTGCAGAGAATGAGGACCAAAAATATGGAAAGATAAAGAATTAGCCAACTAAATATCAAATTGGAAACAAAAAATACAAATCTCTCATATAAGAATGCAATCCAGTAGGAAGGAAGCACTCATTTTACAGGGTTGCATCTTTAAAATCATGTTTTGTAGATGTACATTTGTCCTACAAAGTAAGATACCTCCCTAGTCCAAACACACTCTTTCAGCCAGCTTCTTGGAAGCCTCTCAGCATGGTGCGGCCCCTGGTGATGCCTTACCTACCATTATCACAGCTTTCCCCACAGCCCAACCTCCCCAGGACAGATGGTACCAATCGATACCAAACGCCTCACACTTAAATCCATCAATGAAAATGCTGTTACAATAACAGTAGCTATTTTATGTGGCTACTGATTTCTTTTGTGCCTCCCAGAACCAATGGTAGGAAATAATAACTGGTCATTTTTCATCAAGACAGACAATATAGGAGGACAATTGGAGCAGAGGTTCTTCCTGTGAACTGTACTGCCCTTAAAAGTGCTGTCTGGAGAGAAAGGTAAAAACTCACCCGGAGATGAATCTAAACTATGGCAGGTATGGCATGTACTCTAGGCACCACTGGAGGAGGGCACCAATGAGCAGTTCCTATTAGTTCTTACAGTTTCCATTGCCTATGGAAGATTGTTCAATTATGAAAGATCATTCACCAATTTAAAACTAATTGCCAAGGGCACTATTTTCCCTTGGTATGCCTCTGACCCCACCTCCTAAGAGGTGTCTGTGCTCGTGCTGATGGAAAATAGCAATGGGAATCCTCACCTACATGACAATCATGGCAGCACCAGCCAATCTCATGTTCCACTATAAAGCCATCACTATGACTTCATATGATCCTCAAAGTGACGCTCTTGTGGCTAGAAGGGCCACTATCAACTCCCTTTCACAGATGGGTGAACTGAGGCAGGAAAGAGGCTTATTAAATGATAAAGCCAGGGCTGGAACACAAAGTTTCTTTCCCTTAATCCAATTATCCTTTGTTTGCTCCCCTCCCCCTATATCACTGATTCAGTGATAGAGATCCCAATATGAATGGAGTTGAACAAAACTGTGTGCTTGAGGAATAAATACTTAATCACCTGGTGAAATGTTTATGGTATAAAGTTAAGTGAAACAAGAACTATGTGTCCATGTGTGTATTATAATCTTAATCTTGTAAACACACACACACACATTATACATCAACCAACAAGAATTTCTGGATGGTGATACAATGATTGACTTCAGGTTTTTTATTATTATTATTATTATTTCCTATAGTTTATATATTTCTTACAATGTGCACATAGCTGTAATGTTTTTAAGTTAATCTGAATATAAAATCTGGATTAATAATATACATGTGCACACACACACACATACATCAAAACCAGATAAACCCAGAGAAAAACCCTGTGCTTTCCTTTCTTTTGCTTTGCCCTATGGGAGTAATAAAATCAGGTAGCAGAAGAATTCAAAGGCTGTGCTAGACTTAGACATACCATGACTATAATCAAATGCTTCACCTCTTTGAACTGTACTTTCTCCATCTATCAACCTAGTTTACATGGTTTTGATAGACAAACAAATAAGATTTTGTGCCTTGAGTCCTCAGGTGCAGGCAGACAGGAAGCTGCAGTGTGATACAAAAGTGGGATCCCTGCTCTTGAAACCAATTTACTTGAAATCTCTGTCTTCAGCAAGCCACAGGTTGTAGCAGCCCTAGTGGTTACCTCTTCATAATCAAAGGGGTGCAAATCGAGGAAGGCAGATGTAACTCTAGTAGATGGAGTTGTTATTGTTGTAATATGCCATTGAGTTGATTTCGACTCATAGCGACCCCTCCTTGGGTTTCCGAGGCAGTATCACTACAGAAGTAGACTGCCCCATCTTCCTTCTGAGGAGTGGCTCGTGAGTTTGAACCACCATTCTTCTGGTTAGCAGTTAAATGCCTTTGGCACTACACCACCAGAGCTCTTAGTAGAGGAGGTGGGAGCCTCTAATTGCAGGATTTGTATGAGATGGGATTCCCCAGAGGCACAGAAAACGGACTACAGAGAAGACACAGCACAAGCTCTTTCCCCACACAAAAAAAGGCTTGAGAGACTGAGAAGAGGTTGTCCTGTTGAAAGCCCTTAGGGTCCTGGTAGAAAAAGAAGGAAAGTTAAAACAGGGATAGAGTAGTAAGTGATTGAATGAAATGTAAGGGACCCTTATTAAACAGCTAAGGAGCTCTGGTGGCACAGTGCCTAAGGCATTTGACTGCTAGCCAGAAGGTTGGCAGTTCAAATCCACTAGCCACTCTGCAGAAGGAAGTCAGGGCAATCTACTTCCATAAAGATTTACTACCTTGTAAACCCAACGCAGGTCACTATGAGTTGGAATTGACTTGATGGCAGTGGGTTTGGTTTTGAGTTTATGGGACATCTGCTTTCTGCTTGGCACAATGGACCTAGGAGAACAAATAAAGCAAAGAAACAAGAGCTGAGAAATAACATTGTTCTAGTGCAAACAGTTAATGGACACTAGAGGAAAGGATGAATGGATGAATAAGTAAATGAGTGAATAAACGAATATGTGGATGAATACATCAATGAAGGCAAGGATTTCTGAGCCGTTCTGAATGCTGCAGATACGCATGGCCAGAGGCAGCACAAACCACTAGAACAGGGTGGAGATGGCAAGATCAGATAGGACACAGAGAACATCAAAATAACGCCACATCCAGGAAACCATGACTATTTTTAGCCTATAGTTTCCCAAAAGTAGCATCAGATTTCTTGCAATTGACCTGTGTATCTTGAAAATCTCCAGCCATCCTGCCAACTACTTCTCTGGTACAATCTTTGAAGTTCGTATAAAAAACTTCAGTGCCCTCAGATACCCACCCACTTCTTCTGAATCAGATTGTCCATGCGCTTAGCTTCCCAGAGGATCCTGATCCTTAGTCACATTTGGGATCTGCTACAGCAACGGAGGTTCTGGTACCAGAGATACAGCTATGTGTGTCCTTTGTACACCATAAAATACAGCTATCAATTACAAAGCAATACTTCCATTTTAAAAAAGCCTTGCCATTGACAAAGGATTAGGGTTAAAATAATCATGTGCATTTTCCCATTTAATCTTCACAACACTCTTAGTACAGTAGGTGTAATCAATGTTCCTTGGGAGCTGAGAAGATGAAAATGCAATGAGATCACTTACTTTCATTCCATCATAGCTCCTCAAGTACTGACAGGTTTTCTCCCATTTCTCATTCACTTTCCTCCTACAGTAGAGCTGATTAGTTCCCACACATATCTGACCCTCTCCTGGACACACAGACTGTTTAGCGCCCTGGTACCTTATAGTTAAGAAGTGTCATGTGACTCATTCTGGCAAATGAACTGTAAACAGAAGGACATGTATTATTTGGGGTCATAAAGCATTTACTTGTTGGTGCAAGGCTTTGCAGCACTCCCTTCCCCCGTTAAAACCTGAGGTTGAGAAAATGGAGCCACAAAACCAAAGCAGCCGGAGCTATTAGCAACTGCCCTTGAGAGGGGCATGAATTGTAAGTGAGAAATAAACCTTTGAGTGTTAATCCTAAAGCATTTGGAGGTTGTGTGTTAGTGCAGCACAGCCCATTCTCACCTAATAAATGCAGGTGCTCCATGAAGAATTGCAAACCTACTTTTTGGCCTCTGAGTTCCCCCTAGATCAGAGCTTCTGTACTCTAAACTTCCCAGAGGTTTCTCCAGTTCTCTATTCTTCTTAGAGCTCCCCTGGTGAGCACCTACAGACCATTAATCATGTCACGTAATCATCTCTGGGAGTGCACTTAAAATTCAGTCCAGGATCAATACTCCTCCCTCCACTTTTCCACCTTATTCCCTTTCACCGCTTTACTGAGACAAACAAGTGGCCCACTCTCCAGGCTGCTGTGCTTGCCAACTCTCCGTCCACACCATTTTAAACACATGGCGCTAGAAAACACAGAGAGACCATAGGGTCAAAATATCTGTTGCCAATTTGAAAGAGCCCTGGAGCTGGATGAAGCTTTTCAGTGGTAGAATTAAGAACATCAGAGATGGAATCTGCCTAGTCTAATGCTTGAATCTGTATAAAACAGAATTGCTAAGATGTCATTAATGTTCCCAGAAAAACTCCTCTGGGGACAGGGCATTTACTAACTCATGAGACATCTTCTCCATCTTGGAGCATTTCTGATTCTTCAGATAGCTCTTCCTACTCTTGTTTCTATGTATTCTACCCAAGGCCCTGACTATATCATTTAGGGGGTCAAACAGAAAATGCTGCCCTTCTTCCTCAAGACAGCTCTTTAAAAGTTTGAGATCAGTTGTCAAATGCCCCCACCCCTGCCATAGTATTGCCCCTTTCAGTCTAAGCATGGTCACTTTAGAGATAAGGAAGACAGAGGGCTATTGGCCAAGATCTCACAGCTAATAGCTACGCTCCTAACTCCCAATCTTGCTCTCTTTCTGTTATTTATTTATGTTGATTCAACAACTATTTTATAAACACATAATATATACACAATAGGGCATACAGGGCTTGCAATTTGAATATGAGTCAAACCCAGCCTTGGAGGAGCAAAATTCTAATAAATGATGAGACGTATAGACAGATAAGCCTGCTGTAGTTAAAAGAAAGTGGGGGAAATGATATCCATTAAATGTCTTCTTTATGTCAGACACTAAACGGAACCTCTCATGTAGTTTCTTAATTTTTCAACTGCCCTATAAGATTGGTACATAAGTCCATTTTGCTGATTTTAAAACTGAGATGTTGTGCCAGTCATCTACTGTGACGTAACAGAGCATCCCAAACTTAGTGATGTGAAACAATCATGTCATTATGCTCACGGGTTCTGTGGGTCAGGCATTAGGACAGGGTGCAGAAGTGGTAACCTGTCTTTGCTCCATGAAATCTGGGGCAGGGGGCAAGACTTGAATGGTTGGAAGTTAGAAACGTTGATTGGTTCTTTTCACTTCTCTTGAGTTTGACCTGGAATGACTGGAAAGTCGGGTTCATCTGTGGCTGTCCACAGAGGCACCTACGTATCTTCCCCTTGCGGCTTAGGCTTCTCATAGCATGGCAGCCGGGTTCTTCCAAACTACCTCACATCAGAAGTCATGCAATGGCACTTCTTCCATATTCTACTAACTACACGGATGCTTCTGAGACAAACATAGATTAAATGCGAGAGGAATTAGACTCCAGTTCCTGATGGGGAAGGGAAAAGGCCACATTACAGAACAATCTCTGTGGGATTAGAGATATCACTGCAATAATCTGCAATAAACACACACAGTATAAATTACATAGCTGTCTATAGAAGCAGGGGTATGAGTCCAGGCCAAATTGGTTTTGGTGGGTTCTGCTAGGGAACTTCAGAAAAATGGATAGACCATTATGTAATTAAGGAAATCTTGACAGAAAAGGTAATATTTGAAGTGGGCTTTTAAGGCTGGGTGAGATTTATACATTGAGGCAAAGAGTGTTCTGAATATGGAGTAAAGTGTGACTAAAGTCACAAAGGCAGCCCTCATATAGTTCCTTTAGCTTCTCTTCTCCATGGCCATTTTCTATTACAAAAAAATGTGAAAAATGACATGGTTTATTATCCTATCCCAACAGTGAGCAGGAGCCTGGGTTTGGAAAGTTCTTGTAACTAAACCCAGGCATTGTTTGCACAGACAGCAAGGCCCCCTGGTGACTACTGCCCATTCCACGGGCAACTGAGCTTGTGATAGCTCAGCCGTAGGCAAACAGAGAAAGCAAGAGCTGAATGGAAGAAGGAGACAAAGAAGAAGAAGAAGAAGAGGAAGAGGAAGAGGAAAACAGAGAAGAGGAAGAAAAAGAGGAGCAGGAAAAAAGAGCTCAATTTGAGAGACACACATCAGACCAAACTCCTCCATAACAAGGCAGGGTACATTGGCAACTAGGACCCGGTGCCCTGCAGCAGTGGTTGTGAGGGTCCCGGGGTAACCAAAATTATCTCAGAGGTAATTTAGTATAAAAATCTTCCTTTGTTCTCTTAAATTCTCGATCAGGGGTGTACCTTAATAGTGAAAAGATCAGCTGTTGTAGGTCAGGTTCAAGCAGAACTCACGGAGAGCAAAAACTTCACGAAGATTTTATAAGAAACCCATTACAATAATTTCCAGTACCCTCTCACAAATTTCATATCCTTCACAACAGCTGCCAGAACCACTGACATCTGTATCACAGCCCATTATACTGTATATGTACTTCATTATTTGTTTGTTGACTATCACCCCCATGAGTCATTTGATTCTGTATCCTCAGCACCATGAATAATGTTTACATATGGTGGTCACTCAATGTTTGTTTAATAAATCACTTCCTCAGGAGGAGAAAGGGAGACTGACGTGTATGCTGCTACATTTCCGCTCTTAATCTTGAAAAAGTGCCCTGTCATTGCCAATGAGCTAGAGTTGGTTCTCTTGCCACCCACACCCCCTTTCCAAACTCTGTGTGGTGTGTGGATTCAGATAGATCTGGGGTGCAATCTCAGCACCTCTACTAACCATCCGTGTAACTCTGGCCATCACTTAGCTTTCCTGAACTTTAATTTTCTTATTTAGAAAAAAAAAATGTCTTCTTCAGAAGGTTGTTGCAAGAAAGAATCCAATCTTGGATGTCCATTGCAGATAATGATGAAGCAGGAGGTTCCGTTATTTGGTTGCTTAACCTCAGGATCACTTGAAACTAAGCTTGGATAAGAGGAAGAGAGGAAGAAAGAGAATAAAGCAAAAGAACAGGAAGAGAAAAGAAGAAAGAAGTCAGTGTACAGAAAAAAAGAGAGAAACCTATAAAAATAAGAAAAAGAAATGAGAGTAGAAGAGAGAAAGGGGAGGTGAGCAGGAAAATGATGAGGGGCGAGGAGAAAGAAGAACGAAGGTGAAGAAAACAGCAAAGAACTGAGAGAAGATTGAGGAGGGCTGTGAAGGAACAAAAGGAAAAGATAAGTGTAAGAAAAGATGAAGAGAAAATGATGAGGCTGGCATGCAGAAAGAAAAAGAAGAAAAAAAGGAAAAGGAGAAAAGAAGAGAGAAGAAAATGAGAAGAAGAATGTGGAGGGAGAAGAAAATTGAGAGAAACAGAAGGGGATAAGGAAACAGAGAAGTCCCTTGGAGAAGGATCCCAGAATACCCACGTTGACTTAGGGTTTGGGGTCACTCATGGGCCCCAGGACCCAGGCTAGGGCCTCTGCAGCTCTGTGAGAGCATTCACTCCTTCTGGCTGTCCTTATCTTGCTCAGCCTTCACACTGAGAAGCTCTAGCTAGCCAAGAGACAGAAGCAGAGTCCCCCAAGGGACCAGTGATCACCACCCTAAACTAATCCTTCATTTCATGCTTGCCAGACCCTCTGATTGGGTCGACAATTAGTGTAGCCTTGGCTGGGCCACCCCTCCGTGTTTATGGCAAAACGTGAACTCCAGCAGAAGCAGACACCATTAGGCCTGACTTTATGGGGATTTATTTAGCCTATTACTGCAACTCCTGCTCTAGTAAGGAAGTGTCTCTTTCCGGGGCTCAGCACTTTGTTGCTGGCACTCCTCCTCTTTGACCCTTCCCCCCACAGTGACTCTATTTCCATTTCTCACCCCCACTCCCAGAATTTCCCAGTTTCTTTATTGACCTCAACCACCACTTAGGGTCAGGGGGCAGGGCCTGGTGAATGTAACTTCTATCTTGCAAACAATTGGAGTCTCACAGAGCCACCCAACAAGATTAAGTCTGAAAA
>NW_006921624.1:8572043-8573392 GCF_000298275.1 Orycteropus afer afer
ACCCCTCCTTGGGTTTCCGAGGCAGTATCACTACGGAAGTAGGATTGCCCAACCTTCCTTCCGAGGAGTGGCTGATGGGTTTGAACCGCCAGCCATGCACTAAGTTAGTAGTGATCAAATATTTGATGAATGAATGAATGATGGAAAGAATGAACAAACCTCAATCTTCTGATCACCCACTAGGGGTCAGAGAGCATTACAGATTCAAAGAATAAACACCTGTCACATTATTTTCTGGAACATGGTCCAGAACCGCTTTGTGTCCATATGCCCCCCCTTCCCTCCTGTTCTCCTGATCCTTAACTGCTTCATGCTAGCTTGGGAATCTCCGTCTTCTCAGAGACTAATTAGCGCTATTCAGAAATTGACTGAGATTCATTGGAACTTAAAAGGCAAACAAAACTCTATCCCCAGGGACCTGACATGTCCATTTTTAAGATTCAAAGGTCTTTTCCCCTATTTTAGTGAATCATTGAGGACTTTACTAGGCAAACTAAACCAAACAGAGCATTTAAAATGGGTAAAGAAATCCCAGGGCAAATAAGGAGAAGGGGAGGAGCACGGCAGACATTTACATCCCCTGTCAACCTGACTAGGATACTCTCAAGGTGACCTGATGTCTCTTAATTAAGGGGGCTGGTGTGGGAAGGGGATGTTCCCTCCAGGGAAAAAGATCCCACTCCCAAGACAAAGACCAAGGGTGGGCTAGGAGTGGGCTAGATACAAACAGGCAGCCATTTCCACCAGGTAAGCTATAAATCCAACCTTTATTACCTTTTATTATGTTGTTTCAACAGACTCTTAAAGACAGCACAACGGTCGGTTGATAGCTGCACTAAATCTCTTTCATTTTCTCCTCATATTACTTTCGCCTCCTGGATTTTTTCCTTCTCACTCGCTCTCTCTTCATGAGTCAAATTTTATAGGTCTTCTCTAGAGGACGGCACTGGAATGGAAACATTGTTTATGATTGGGAAACAAAACCCAACAACCCCCAAACCCCAAAACTACAGACAACGAGCAATGAATGCGTGTGTGTAACCTGTATACGTATACATTTTGTATGTGTGTGTGTGTGTATGTGTGTATGAAAGGCGGAGGAGCAGCATAAATCCAATTATAGCAAAGCAGAGGGCTGGGGTTGGCAGGAATGAACTTAAGAGTTATTTACTGCCAATACATGAAAGGATGAAATGCAATGAAAATAAACTAAGGATCACAATTTTTAAAAGCCCAGTTCAAAGACCAGAATGCTGTTAATAGCTGAAGAAAGAGCCCAAGAATACTGTGAGATTTGGCAGAGAGGCATGCAAACAGAGTGAGAAAGAGAGAGAGAGAATAAATTTCAA
>NW_006921624.1:8573952-8577159 GCF_000298275.1 Orycteropus afer afer
TTTTTTTTTTTTTTTAACCTTTTCAATGTTCTCCCTCTTCAAACTGATTGTCAGATCCTTGAGAACTTGTATTGTATGTGCACCTGGAATTAGGCTTCCTTGTTCGAAGCCTGGTTCTATCGTTTGCTAACTGTGTGATCTTGTATACGTTATAACCCCTCGAACCTCTACTTATTCCTCTGTTAGGTAGAAGATATACTAGCATTTACATTACAAGGTTGTTGCAAGGAATTAAATGAGATAATAGATGAAAAGTATTGACCCAACTCTGCTGGACCGTGATGGACCACTTACAGGCTGGGAGGCAATGGGAAACTAACTAAGCTCTCTAAAATTTGGCTTATTCTTCAGAAAAAAATAAAATTAAGAAGCAATATTTTGGAGCCCTGTTGGTTGCTGTGATGCAAAACAGCTTTCCAAGGGTTTCCAGAGTAAGGTAGACTAGGAAGAAAGGCCTGGCGTGCTGGTTCTGAAAAATCAGCCAATGAAACCCTATGAAGCATCACAGCCTGACCCCATTGTGCATTGATTCATTGTGAGTCAAGGCCAACTTGATGGCAGCTCTCTTGTAAGGATTGAATGTGTTCATTTAACAGGCAAATGGCAGGCTTAGCCCAGTCCCTGGCACATAGAAAGAGTTTATTAAAGGTTAAATATGATCATTGTGATTTAAATAAAATAATAAGCATGAAGGGCCTGGGCACATAATTCCCATTGATCCATTGCTGTTGAGTCAACTCCAACCCATAGCAGCCCTTTAGGACAGCGTAGACCTGCCCCATAGAGTTTCCAAAGCTGTATGGAAGCATAAAGGCTGCTTTATAGAAGCAGACTGTCACATCTTTCTCCTGAGAAACTGCTGGTGGGTTCGAACCAATGACCTTTCAGTTAGCATCCAAGTGCTTAACTACTGTATCACCAGGGATTCTTCGGCCAAAGAGTTGGAGCTCATTAAATGACAATCCCCATCCAGGAGATGAAGTGCTTCTGCCCCAGGACTGAATTACACCAACTCACACAACATATTACAAGGAAATAGAATCTCTTATAGGCAAGGTGAATGTGTTATCCCATCATTATCAACTGTTTGTTCTTCATTTTTATTTCTTACGCTTCAGGATTTTGTTCAGGTATAGCACCCCATCAGAACTATCCCCAAAACTAGTATCTTCACCAGATTGGAAATTTTTGTTGTTAGTAATGAGGAAACCAATTCTTCAAGCCTTGTTAGAATTGCCAAGCAGGGTTTCCTGCTGGGCAGGTTCATTTACTTGGCATCTCCTACTGAGAGACACTAGTACCATTCACAGAATGGGGAACAGAGAAGACAGAAAGTGAGAAATACCAACTTAAATGCTGAAATTTGTCATTACCTTCAAGAAAATAGGAACAGATTGTTTTCTAACAAAATGAATGTGAGAAGTTGGGTAAACTCATTGGATTTATAGACTCTGAACATGTCAGAGCTAAACAATGAAATCTAGTACTACCATGGTAAAGCCCCAACTGATAATAATGACTGCTGGGACCAATGAGGAGAGTATGAATCTGAGAATACTTCCTTGCACAGTTGGAAAGTGTTATGATCCATTAATGATGTCTGTCAAGGGCCAGGACTTATAAAGCGTTGGACCAACTTTTGATGTTCTTTCTATTCCTATCTAGTCCAACTTCCTAATTTTACAGATGGAAAAACTAAGAACCACTACAGTCTGCTGACTTTCAGGTTCCCTATATTGGGAATATTTAGAGGGGTTTTAGACTATGTTCATTTTTAAATACCATTTTAATGCATGCAGATTTACTGAGATATGAAGATCTGAATATAAATAGGAATGACTTGTGTATTCTTGGCAAGAAAATGGATGCAGCTAAACAGATTTTATGAACTCTTGAATAATGACTTATTTCTTGAATAGTTTAAACAATCTTTTCCCCGCCCCATTGGTTTTTTTTTTTTCTTCCAATCTTTACTGCCTAGAAAACCTATTAAAAATAGGCTGACATGTGTTAAAATCGCTACCAATACTAAAGTATTAAAGTGTACAAATTACTTGAACTTTACTAGGAATTCAGAATACACAAGGCAAGCAAAGCATATATGATAGTTGTGGGAAGTCTTCTAAGAGTTTTAACTTAAAGAGAAATAGTATTTTCAGGAAGTTTCCTGATATGTTGGTTCTTTTTTTGTTTTTGCCATAACAGTAACAATGATGATAACAATAGTTTGTGTGTTTCACAGTTTGGGGTTTATTTGAAACAGGGCTCTCTCTTATATGATTGTATTTAATCCTCACATTAGTCCTGTGAGAGTGTCACAAATAGTATTTTTATTCTTATTTAACAGAGGAGGAAATCAATCTTCAAAGGGAATTGGTTAGAAACACCAAACAATCCTATTTTTGTTTTCTGCCTCAGTTTGGAAACAAAATCAGAGATTTAAACAAACTAAAGTCATGGATTTGATCCCAAAGTTCAACGTCCTGCATCTCTTCCATCAATTTTAGTATCCCTGGACAATAAAACTAAGTCAACTTGTTATGTGTTGTATTATGTTAGGTGCCATCAAGTCCTCTCTGACTCATGACGACCCCATGCACAGCAGAACAGAACACTGCCCAGTCCCGCACCAGCTCCATGATCCTTGCTATACTTGAGCCCGTGGCCACAGCCACTGTGTCAATCCATCTTATTGAGGGCCTTCCCCTTTTTAGTGACCCTCCACCTTACCAAGCATAACACCCTTCTCCAGGGAATGGTCTCTTCTTACAATATGACCAAAGTAGGTGACATGAAATCTGGCCATTCTTGCTTCTAAGAAGCACCCTGCCTGCACTTCCTCCAGGACAGATTTGTTAGTTCTTCTAGCAGTCCTTTGTACTTTCAACATTCTTTGCCAGCACCACAACTCAAAAACATCAACTTTTCTTTGGTCTTCCTTATTCATTGTCCAGCTCCCACATGCATATGAGGCGATTGAAAACACCACGTTTTTTGTCAGGTGCACCTTAGTCCTCAGGAAGACATCTTTGCTCTTCAGCACTTGAAAGAGGTCCTTTGCAGCTGAATTGCACAGTGCTATAGGGGAGCTCTGGTGGCATAGTGCCCAAAGCATTTGACTGCTAACTAGAAGGCTGGTAGTTCAAACCCACCAACCACTCCTCGGAAGGAAGGTTGGGCAAACTACTTTCGTAGTGATACTCCCTC
>NW_006921624.1:8577259-8583630 GCF_000298275.1 Orycteropus afer afer
TTGCTTTATATTGAGATGTAATCCATACTGCAGACTGTATTCTTCAATCTTCATCAGTAAGTGCTTCAATTCATCCTCGCTTTCAGCAAGCAGAGTTCTGTTGTCAGCATATCGCAGGTTGTTAATGATTCTTCCTCCAATCTGATGTCACGTTCTTCTTCATATAGTCTGGCTTCTCAGATTATTTGCTCAGCATACAGATTGAGTAATACAGTGAAAGGATACAACCCTGATTCACTCCCTTATTGAATTTAAGCCATGCAATGTTCCCTTGTTCTGTTCAAATGACAGCCTCCTGGTATATGTACAGATTCCTCATGAGTACAATTAAGTGTTCTGGAATTCCCATTCTTCACAATGTTACACATAATTTGTTGTGATCCACACAATCAAATGCTTTCGCATAGTCAATAAAACACAAATACACATCTTTCTGGTTTTCTTTGCTTTCACCCAAGCTCCATCTGACATCAAAATGATATCCTTCATTCTGTGTCCTCTTCTGAATCCAGCTTTCATTTCTGGAAGTTCTCTGTCAATATATTGATGCAAACATTTTTGAATTATATTCAGTAATATTTTACTTGCATGCAATATTAATGATATTGTTCGATAATTTCCACATTCTGTGGGATCACATTTCTTTGGAATGGCTACAAATATGGATCCCTTCCAGTCAGTTGGCCAGGGAGCATCTTCAAAATCTTTTGGTATAACTGAGTGAGTCCTTCCAGCAGGGCATCCATTTGTTGAAACATCTCAACTAATAGACGTTGGGTATCCATCAATTCCTGGTGCCTTTTCTTCGCCAATTACTTCAGTGCAGCTTCAACTCCTTCCTTCAATATGATTGGTTCTTGATCAAATGCCACCTCCTGAAATGGATGAAGATTGACCAGGTCATTTTGGTACAATGACTCTCTGTATTTCTTCCATCTTCTTTTGATGTTTCTTGTATCATTCAGTATTTTGGTCATAGAATCTTTCAGTACTGCTACTTGAGCTTAAATTCTTTCCTCAGTTCTTTCAGCTTGAGAAATATGAGTGTGTTTTTCCCTTTTGGTTTTCTAACTGCAGGTCTTTGCATATTTCATTATAGTAATTGGCTTTGTCTGCTCGAGCTGCTCTTTGAAATCTTCTGTTCAGCTCTTGTATCTTGTCATTTCTTTTATTTGCTTTAGCTACTCTCTGCTCATGAGGAAGTTTCAGAGTCTCTTCTGACATCCATTTTGGTCTTTTCTTCCTTTCTCATCTTTTTAATGACCTCTTGCTTTCTTCATGGACAATGTTCTTGATGTCATCCCATAATTCTTCTGGTTTTTGATCACTGGTGTTCAATGTATCAAATCTATTCTTTAGATGGTCTCTAAATTCAAGAGGGAGATATTCAAGGTCACATTTTGGCTCTCGTGGACTTGTTTTAATTGTCTTCAACTTCAAGTTGAACTTGCATGTGAGCAGTTGATAGTCTGTTCCACAATCAGCTCCTGGCCTTGTTTTGGCTGAAGATATTGAGATTTTCCATCATCTCTTGCCACAGAGGTAGTAAATCTGATTCCAGTGCACTCCATCTGGCAAAGTCCACATGTATAGCCACCATTTGTCTTGTTGAAAAAAAGTGTTTTCAATGAGTAAGTCATTGGTCTTGCAAAATTCTATCATGCAATCTCCAGCGTTATTTCTGTCACCAAGGCCAAATTTTCCAACTATCAGTAATTCTTCATTTCTAACCATTTGCATTCTAGTCACCAGTGATAATCAAGACATCTTGATTTCATGTTTGGTCAATTTCAGACTGCAGAAATTGACAAAAATCTTTAATTTCCTCATCTTTGGCTTTGGTAGTTGGTGCCCAAATTTGAATAATAGTAGTATTAACAGGTCTTCCTTGTAGGCGTATGGATATTATCCTATCATTGATAGCATTTTACTTCAGGACAGATCTTGAAGCATCCTTTGTGATGATGAATGACACACCATTCCTCTGCAATTTTTCATTCCCAGCATAATAGATTATATGGTGATCTGATTCAAAATGACCAAAAGTGGTCCATTTCAGCTCACTAATGCCTAAGATACCAATCTTTGTGTGTTCCATTTCATTTTTGACAACTTGCAATTTTCCTAGATTCATACTTCATACATTCCATGTTCCAATTATTAATGGATGTTTACAGCTGTTCTTCTCATTTTGAGTTGTGGCACATCAGTAAATGGAGGTCCCAAAAGCTTTCTTTATCCATGTCAATAAGGTTGGTTCTATTCTGATTGTGCAGCACTTTCTCCATCATATTTTGAGTGCCTTCCAACCTAAGAGGCTGGTCTTCCTGCACTGTATCAGACATTGTTTTAGAGCTATTCATAAAGTTGCCCAGTAATATATCATACAATGTTTCTCTGCTATTGGTAAAGTTTTCCCTAGCCCATTCTTTGAGAAGTGGATTGCCTCTTCCTTCTTCCTAGTCTGTCTTAGTCTGTAAGCTGTGTTGAAACCTGTGCACCATGTGCAACCCTGCTGGCATTTGAGACACCAATGGCACAGCCTCAAGCCTCAGAGCAACATGCAAGCCACCACAGTACAACAAACTGAAAGACAAGTTTGTCTTCCTTAGCTGTTTGAAACCTCTCCACCCTCCCTTTACCTGGATCCAGTAGCTCTATTGTCCCTGGCTCTTCCCGCCTTTCCTTACTCTTAGGTATGGGGCCTATCTCCCTCCCCTTACTGGGATCCCATGGCTCTGTCTCTTCCCTGGCTCTTGCTCTGCTTCCTGCCTCTGGGTATGGGGCCTGTCTGCCTCCACTTACCTGGATTCCCATGGCTTAAGTCAAGTTGCATAATGTTAAATGCTAGATAAAAGACATAGAGTTGTAAACGAACTGAATGAAAGAAGATTACTTCTTGTGGTGGACTGAGAGTAGAGTTCATTCACAAGGGCTTGTATTTGGTTCTCAAAATGAGATAAAACAAAAAGAAAAGTGTGAGAAGGAGGCCTATGCAGAGAAGTTTTAGGAGAGTGGTTGCAAAGCAAAACCAACTTGAAATATACTAGAAAAAAAAAAAAAAAAGATACTACACACTGTCCTTGGAGTTACATGAATGGAGGGAAATGATTGCAAGACTGTTTCTGACTCCTCTTAATTATTATTTCCAAAGCTGGCATGTAGCTGCCATAAGCAGTTTTGTTGTGGCCATTGACCCTGCCAAATATACCACATAGTTTTGGTGACAGACAGACCTGTGTCTGACTGCATTCTTTGACATTTGCTAGATGTGTGACCTCAAACATATGATTTCACTCCCAAGGTTGGTGTAGGGTCATTCCTGATATACAAACAGCACCTGCCATATGGCATGTACTCAGTGCATTAGCTCTCTTCTTCATTCCTTACTGTCTCAAGCACCTAAGAGAAAGAGAAAGAAAATATTTGATTTTCCCTAAGTAGAATGAAGGCTGTAGATGAGAGTATCAGTGCTGGAATTGAACTTTGTGTATATGTGTGACATAGAATGGGACATTCCATCAATTCCTGACATTATTCGGCTAGAGATTTAGGGCAGATCTACAGGAAAGCCTGGCAGTGATTCTGAACTAAATTGAGTTCGTATTACTCAGGGATTGTGATGCTCACCATTCTGGGGGGAAAAAAAAAATCACCTCAAGTCCCCTATAGTCTCCAGCCTGATCTAGCAGAAATCATTCCTTTAGAATTTTTAGTTAACACTTATTTTTAATGAACGTAAGGCAAATGACATCTCATCTAGTAGGTATGGGAACAGATAATGCATGTTGCAAGAGACCATTTCATAGAACATAAGATAATTCATATAGACTAAATGGTGTCAGGGAGTTTTCTTTAGTGAAGAACTAGAATTTTTGCATTTCATGAAGAAGAAAAGGTATACACCTATATCTTTGTCTACCTATGCTTATATATATGTATACATGCCTTTAGGGAATCCCTGGTGGTGCAAATGGTTAAACACTTGACTACTAGCCAAAAGGTTGGTGATTCAAACCCACCCAAAAGAGCCTTGGAGGAAAAAGATCTAGTGATCTGTTTCTAAAAGGTCACAGCCTTTAGAATCTTATGGAGCAACTCTATTCTGCAAAGGTGGGGCCACTAAGGGTCAGAATCAACTCCATGGCAACCAACAACAATGCTTGCATTTATTTATTTATTTTTTTAGATGTAAGAAGCAAATCTATTTACCATATGAAACTATTACTCAATACAAACCTTTGTAGGGTACATTAGAAAATATGTTCATGCTACACATCATATAACAACATACATGTGGATGCTTCTGAAGTACAGAGGAGCAATTTCTACTCTTAAGCTATCTTATTATTGCTTATCCCCAACTTTATAATGTTATGTGGGTTGCTAAATAAAACAATTTTAACAGTATGTGTGAAGACTTACTTCAGCCAGCAAGTTATGATTGCCCACCCAAGGTGATCATCACTATTAATTAAAGTTCTTTGGAAACAAGTGTTCAAACTTTAGAATAAAGTTTCTCTTTAGAGAGGTAACATGTTGGATGGCTAGCATTCATTAATACTGAAACTTGAAGGGAGTTATCAAATCTCCAGGGCCTTCATAGACACTGAATAATTAAAGGTAAAATATTTCTCCTTGTGATGTTGAACATCCATACCAGAAGGACAGATCCATGAAAGTTACCTGGAGAAGGTCAAGCGGTTGGTGGATGTGGGAGGTTGTAATGAGATTGATCATCTAACATAACATACAGTGGAGAGGATGACAGGAGTTTGCCCTGGGGACAGAATTGGGTAAATGAGCACAAATGCCCACCAAGATTCTTTACTTTATTCAACAAGTATTTCTTGAGCTCACATTATGTTACAGAATATATGTTATTATGTTCTTCTTGTCGGTTACTGTTAATTCTGATGCATGGCAACCCCATGTGTTTCAGAATAGAACTGTTCCATAGGCTTACAAGGCTACTAGCTTTTGAAAATAGATTGCTAGGCCTGTCTTCCAGGATGCCTCTGGGTTGTTTCAAACTGCCAATCTTCAGTTAGTAGTAGAGCACTTAACTGTGTGTGCTAGTTTAACATTATCTCTGTATAACCATAAATGAAAAAAAAAAAAACCGAAACCCACTGCCGTCATAGTAGATTCCAACTCATGGTAGATTCCAACTCATAATGACTGTCAATGGGTTTCTGAGGTGGTAAAACTTTACAGAAGTACATTGCCTGACCTTACTTCCATGGAATGGCTGGTTTGTTTGAATTTCCAGCCTTTTGGTAGGCACTGCGCCACCAGAGAGCTCCTTATGTATAACATTGTTGTTGTTGTTGTTATGTGCCGTCGAGTCGCCCCGACTCATAGCGACCCCTCCTTGGGTTTCCGAGGCAGTATCACTACAGAAGTAGGATTGCCCAACCTTCCTTCCGAGGAGTGATGTATAACATAGTGAATGTGAAAAGCTCTGTTCTAGGCCTAGAGTTTATGGTGCAGTGCAGTGGTTCTGAAAGTGTGGGCCCTGGACCAAGAGCAACAACACTGTCTGGGAATTGTGACAATGCACATTTTGATGTCCTGTCCCCAAACCTACCACATCAGAATATCTGGGGATAGAGCTGAGTAATGTGCTTTTTTTATTAGCCACCCAGGAGATGTTAAAGCATGTTAGAGTTTGAGAACCACTGGTCTAACAGCATTTGTTCTGCAACTTTAGCTACTCAAATTTATCCTGGCACAGAAGGTGTAAATGGGAAACAAAACTTAAAGAGGCAAGAAAGTTATCATAAACCTTTTGATTTTTTTTTTGCCTTGTTTTTGCCTATACAAGTTGCTTGATACTTCCATGATGTTGCCTGTAAGTCCCAAATATTTTTGCTCACCAGAATATTTATTTACTCATTCATTCAGCCATTCATTCCTTCATCCTATAAATATGCAACAATGGGCTCAGGTATAGCAAGGATTGTGAGGTTGGTGCATGACCAGACAGTGTTTTGTTCCATTGTACATAGGGTCACTATGAGTCGGAGCTTACTCTACAGCACCTAACAACAACAACAAGGTAAATATGGGGGGAGCTTTTAAATATCTACCACTCATCCGTCAATTTGCCATCCTATGTTGGTTTGCGTGTTGCTGTGATGTTGGAAACTCTGTCACCAGTATTTCAAATATCAGCAGAGTCATCCCTGCTGGACAGGTTTCAGTGGAGTGTCTAGACTAAGACAGACTAGGAAGAAGGATGTGGCAGTCTACTGAAAAAAAAAAAAAAAAAAAGGCCAGTGAAAACTTTATGAATAGTAGAAAATGTTGTTAGATATAGGACCAGAAAATGAGCCCATCAGGTTGGAAGGCACCCAAAATAAGACAGG
>NW_006921624.1:8586270-8597809 GCF_000298275.1 Orycteropus afer afer
CACTGATCATTGACATCAAAAAGGAAGAAATTGAAGATTTTTACCAAATTCTACTGTCTGAAATTGATCAGACATGCAATCAAGACACATTGATAGTCACCGGTGATTGGAATAGTTATCAGTGATTGGAATGCAGAATTTGAAAACAAAGAAGGAGCAGTAGTTAGAAAATATTGCCTTAGTAACAGAAACAATGCTGGAGATTGCATGATAGAATTTTGCAACACCAACGACTTATTCATTGCAAATAACTTCTTTCAACATTAGAAAACAGTGACTATTCATGTGGATCTGGCTGAATGGAATACACAGGAACTAAATTGACTACATCTGTGGAAAGAGACAATGGAGAAGCTTATTATCATTAGCCAGAACAAGATTGTGTGTGGAACAGGCCGTAAGTTGCACATATTCAAGTTCAACTTAAAGCTAAAAGAAAGTAAAACAAGTCCACGAAAGCCAAAATGAGATCTTGATTATATCCCACCTGAATTTAGAGACTATCTGAAGAATATATTTGACACACTGAACAGCAATGAGCAAAAACCAGAGTTGAGGGATGATATCAAGGACATCATACATGAAAAAAGCAAAAGGTTATTAAAAATATAGGAAAGAAAGAAAAGACCAAAATGGATGTCAGAAGAGACTCTGAAACTTGCTGTTGAACATAGAATAGCTAAAATAAATGGAAAAAGTGATGAAGTAAAAGAACTGAACAGACAACTTTAAAATACATATATATATATAGGAGCTCTGGTAGTGTAGTGCCTAAGGCACTTGACTACTAACCAGAATGCTGGTGGTTCAAACCCACCAGCCACTCCTCAGAAGGAAGGTTGGGCAACCTACTTCCGTAGTGATACTGCCTCAAAAACTCAAGGAGGGGTCGCTATGAGTCAGGTCCGACTTGACAGCACATACTGTATTTATTGTGATTTGGGTGAATGTTTCCAGACCAAATTCACTTTCTATACAGTAGCTCATATACACTTTGTCTCGTGATATTGACTGCAATTTCCCACAATGCAACAGTTCCCTTATCACTTCCTCCCCATAGTTACCTCTTCCCTGTGTCCTTCCGTTCCATGCACTTTTGTCCCCTTCCCCTGTCTAGGTGTCTCCCTGTGAATACACAGCCCTTCTATTCTCCCATCATTGATCTCTCCAAGGAATGTATCTACCTTATGTAGATACAGCTCATATGCCTGTCTTTTGTTTGGTTGGAAGCCACTGCAGTGGGTTCAATTCCAGACCTGAAGGGCAGCTAGGGGCCATAGTCTCAGCGGGTCCATCAGGCTCTATCAGACCAGCAAACCTGGTCCTTTTTTTTTAAAATGATTTTGAGTTTTGTTCCACATTGTTCTCCCATCTTTCCAAGATCTCCTACACAGATCCCCCTCTGAGTGGTTGACAGTGGTAGCTGGGCACCATCTTGTTCTTCTGGTCTCATAGTCATATAGGCTGAGGATTGTGTGTTGTACCAATTGCTTGGACTACTTGTTTCCATGTGTCTTTGGTTTTCTTCATTCTTCTTTGCTCTGGACGAAGAGAGACCCATCATTGCATCTAGATGGCTGCTTACAAGCTTTTAAGATCCCAGTTGCTGCTCACCAAAGTAGGATGTAGAACAATGTTTTTGTGTAGTATGTTATTTGAGCTTGATGTCCTCTGTGACTGTGGTACCTATCCAACAGGTCCAACTATTTGCTCCCTCTTAGTAGCTGGCTGTGGCCAAGAAGTGACTACAACCTTGTCCCTTGTCAGCTCTACTATATATTTTATAGAACATACAAATACACTTGTAGAAACATTGTCTGCCAGCCCATACATGATCATGGGCACACTCCCCTCTGCATAGACATTCCTAATAGTTCAGCTATCTAAACAGATCATTTTAAAGGAAAAGACAATATAAAGTATTATAATGAAATGTTCAAAGAGGTGGAGTTTGAAAACTAGAAGAGGAGAAAACACTTATCATTTCTCAAGCTGAAAGAACTGAAGGAAAAATGTAAAGCCTCAAGTTACAATACTGAAGGATTCTATGGGCAAAATATTGAATGATGCAGGAAACATCAAACAAAGATGGAAGCAATACATAGAATCCTTGTACCAAAAGGAATTGGTCAATGTTCAACCATTTCAGGAGGTAGCATATGATCAAGAATCGATGGTATTAAAGGAAGAAGTCCAAGCTGCCCTGAAGGCATTGGTGTAAAATAAGACCCCATGAATTGATGGGATAACAATTAAAATGTTTCCAAAAATGGGTACAACACTGGTGGTGCTCACTTCTCTATGCCAAGAAATGTAGAAGACAGCTACCTGGCCAATACACACAGGAAGAGATCCATATTTGTGCCCATTCCAAAGAAAGATGGTTTAACAGCATGCAGAAATTATCAAACAATATCATTAATATCACAGGCAAGTAAAATTTTGTTGAAGAAAATTAAAAAATTTTTATAGTAGTACATAGAGCAGGAACTGCCAGAAATTCAAGTCATATTCAGAAGAGAACATGGAAAAAGATAATGCCCTTGCTGAAACCAGATGGATCTTGGCTGAAAGCAGAGAATATCCAAAATATGTTTACCTGTGTTTTACTGACTATGCAGAGTCATTTGACAATGCATCATAACAAATTATGGGTAGCACTGCAAAAATAGGAATTCCAGAACACTTAATTGTACTCATGCTGAACCTACACATAGATTAATAGACAGTTGTACAAGCTGAACAAGGGGATACTGCATGCTTTAAAATCAGGAAAGATGTGTAACAGGGTTGCATCCTTTCAACATACTTATTCAATATGTATGTTGAACAACTAATTTGAGAAGCTGGACCAGATGGAGAAGAACGTGGTCAGGATTGGAGGAAAACTAGTGAGCAATCTGCAATATGCAGATAACATTATGCTGCTTGCTGAAAGCAAAGAGGGCTTGAGGTATATAATATGAAGATCAAAGACTATACAGCCCTCAGTATGGATTACACCTCAACATAAAAAAAAAAAATCCTCACAACTGGATCAATAAGCAACACCATGATAAAGGGAGAAAAGATTGAAGTTGTCAGTAGTTTCATTTTACTTTGATGAACCTCAAAGCCCATGGAAGCATCAGTCAAGAAATCAGAAGATGAATTTCATTGGGCAAATCTGCTAAAATAGACCTCTTTAAAGTGTTAAAAAAAAAAAAAAATGATGTCACTTAGGATTAAGGTGCACCTGACCAAGCCAGGGCATTTTCAATTGCCTCATATGCATGTGGGAGCTCTGGTAGCATAGTGTCTAAGGCATTTTACTGCTACCTAGAAGGCTGGCATTTCAAACCCACCAGTCACTCCTCAGAAGGAAGGTTGGGCAATCTACTTCCGTAGTGATACTGCCTCGGAAACCTGAGGAGTCACTATGAGTCGGATCCCACTCAACAGCAGTACCCTTAGACATATGCATGTGAAAGCTGGACAATGAATAAGGAAGACTGAAGAGTTGAAGTCTTTGAAATGTGGTGTTGGTGGAGAATACTGAAAATACCATGGACTGCAAAAAGAACAAATAAATCTGTCTTGGTGAGTACAGTCAGAATGTTCCTTAAAAGCAAGGGTGGTGAGACTTTGTCTCACCTACTTTGGAGTCGTTATCAAGAACAACCAGTCCCTGGAGAAGTACCTCATGTTGGTAAAGTACAGGCTAAGTGAAAAAAGTAGGAAGACCCTGAATGAGATGACCTGAAATATTGGCTGCAACAATGAGCTCAAACATAGCAATGATTGTGTGGATGGGGCAAGACTGGGCAGTGTTTCGTTCTGTTGTACATAGGATCACTGTGAGTCAGAACCAACTCTACGGGACCTAACAACAAGAACATTTACAAGATTTTAGGAACTGTTTCAGGCACTGTAGATATAACGACAAACAAGACACACATTACCTTCGCTCTCATGGAGTTAAAAGTGATAATTGAATGCCAGAAAAATAAATAACTAAGAAAAGAAGAAAATAACCAGAAAAGTGGGAAAAGAAAAGAACAAAATGATGCAAGACAGAACAGTCTGTGTTTGTGGGGAGGGAAAGGGGCTTAGTTTTAGGATGAGGAAGCACTTCTGTGGAAAAATAATACTTAAGCTGAACTGATTAGTAACCTACAGGAATGTGAGTAAGAGCACACTAGGAAGAGAAACTCACCTGGCCAAAGCTCTAAGTACAGCAAATGCTCATATGTTTAAAGAATTCAAAGAGGACAAGTGTGGCTGTAGTGAGAACAAGGAAGATGGTGTCTAGCTTGAAGTGAAACCACATAGGTAGGCAGAGGCCAGGTCATGCAGCCTGAAAGGTCATGGTGAGCAGGCAAAAGAGAAGATTCAACTTAAGTTCCAAATGATCCCTATTGCTGTAGTGAGCAAAATGGGTTAAAACACAGAAATGGAAGCAAGAAAACCACTTACAAGGTGCCTGCTGCAAGTGCCAAAGTGCCCAAGTGATAGACAATGGCATAATTCAGCCATGGGGGCTATGCAGCAATGCTCAAAAACAGGTATTCCTGAATCTAGAGAAGGCAGTTGCTCATCTAAATGCCTTCCACAGTGTTTGGACTCTGAGATCCCACACAGACCCACCAACAAGGTTGAGTGAAGGGGTGTTCACCTACGTGGTACCCTTTCTCTGATCTTAAACAAGTCCTTGCTCAGAAGTGTCTTCTCCCTGGTGCCACAAATCCATTTTTCCCTCTTCATTTCTTTTTTCTAAGTTTTGCCCTCTCACTGTTCTTTCAAAGTTCTTTTAAAATCTCCTTGGGGATTGAAGCTTTGAACTGTCTTTGAGAATGCTGAGCACATGACTTCCCTCCTGACAGAGGCAGGTTACAAGGTTCCTTGGTTACAAAGTGAAATGCTCTGCTGTGACCTTGATTTCCCTCTGACTCAGGTCAGGCCTGGGATGGGATGTGACTGACACTTCTTACCCCACACATGGCCTCGGGTGACTGGAGGTTGACACCTTCGCCAGCCTTCCCCCCAGGTGCCCAGTCATCTCTCCCCACGGAGCTGACAGCTGTTTGGCATTGCTGACAAATGACTCATTTCCAGCCACATTAAATGGCTTCCATCTTCACTTCTTTGAAGTCTCACAGATTACCTCCTCCACCCCCTGCTTTTCTGACAACTTCACTCCAGCAGAGCATTATGTTAAAAACCACACTTATTATTCCTAAAGGGGTCTGGCACAAGTACAATTCCATTTTCATCACAGATGTTGATATGCTAGTAATGACCTGCTTGGTGTACTGCTCCTAGGTGTCTGTGACCCACACATCTGAGACCACATGACCCATGTCACTTTATAACCCCTCACTAGGAGGAAAAGAAACTACCCTTCTTTCTGAGCACACTTAGTTTTATTTCATTGTTTGTTGCCACCATGAATTCAGGTCACTCAAATCAGAAACTAGGTTGCCAATTCAACCCAACCAAAAAACCCAAACCTGCTACCATCAAGTCAATTCTGACTTGTAGTGACCCTACAGGACAGAGTAGAGCTACCCCATAGAATTTCAAGGCTGTGATCTTTAAGGAAGCAGATTGCTCCATCTTTCTCCTGCAGAGCTGCTGGTGGGTTCTAATGACCAACCTATCAGTTAACAGTTGGGCTCTTAACCACTGTGCCACCAGGGCTCCTTTGCCAAACCAGACACCCTTTTATCCAACCAGTCACCTACTTTCCACCATTCTTTTGCTTTGACAGTTTTCTAGTGCCTACTCCCATGGCCCTGGAGCACACTCCCATAGCCCTTTGCTAGAATACTGTCAGAGCCTCTGTGTTGATCCCTCTGCCTCCAGTCTTGCTTCTTCCAATGTAACACACAAAGACATTGTCCTAAAATGCAGAGATGATTCTGGACCTTTCTGTCACTGACCTTGGAAGAAATTCTTTAGCTTGAAATTCAATGTTCTCCCTAAATACCTCTCATGACTTTCTATTCCAACCATCTCTACTTGACCCCTGTTTTGCTGCTAAGGTACCACGTTACTTGGATTTCTCCGCATACACTCCACTCCTGGATTCCTTCACAGTTTTACTCAAGTTTGTTCTTACCTAGAATGCCTTACTTTTCTTTCTTTTTTTCTTTTTTTTTTTTTAACTTCTCATCCTCCAAAACTCATTTCTTCTGGAAAATATATCCTGACACACTTCCAACCCCTAAAGGGATTAAAAGCCTCTGCTCTGAGGCTCCAAGGCTCTGTGTCTCCTTCTATTCTGCCATGAATCTTATTAATATAGTGGCTCTTTTACTTGTGTCTGTTTCACTGTGCTATGAGCTCCTTGAAAGCCTGAATGGTGCCTTAGGCATCTCTGTCTACTCAGAGTCTCATAGAGCAAAAGGTAATTGACTATGTAATTAATCCTTTAGACTTGCAACTTAGTTTTAGTAAGTAATGGCTGGTGTGTGCATTGTGGTTCTCTATATATGAAATATTTTAGCATCTCTCACCCAACTTAATCTTCAGAACAAACTTGTAAGGCAGGTATTTAACTCCATTATAGAGATAGGAAAACTGAGCCTCAGAGAAGATGAGTAGCTACTTGTGTTCATACAGCTAGTACAGGCAGAGTAGCACCTATGTGCCTGGTGAGAAATCTACATGAATTTGTGTGTGGAGCAGTCTGGTTAGAGGTTTTCCATAGAAGTAGGCCAAGAAGGATCAGAAGGAATTTGTCAGTTGTAATAAAGGGGAGTGAGTGGAAAAGTTATTCCGAGAAAAACAGCGTGTTTCTAAATATTCACATAATCGTGAACAAAGACACAGAGCTATGAGGGAGTGAGGTGGTTAAGAAAAAAGTCCTTTTCTGAATGCATCTCTGCAAGATACTCCCTGTGTGAGCTATGCCAGCTTCCTAATCTGTATAATGAGAACAATAGCAGCTTCAACCTCCTTCGATTATCATGAAGATACAATGAAATAACGTATACAAAGCCTTAAAACCAGTCTCTACCAAGTATCAATTGTTCGATGTATGATAACTATTGTATGGAAGAAAACTGGGAGTCCCTGGGTGGTGCAAACCATTAGACACCGGGCTACTAACTAAAAGGTTAGCAGTTTGAATCCACCTAGGGGCACCTCCGAAGAAAGGCCTGGTAATTTGCTTCCAAAAGTTCACAGCCATGAAAACCCTATGGCCTGCAATTCTGCTCTGAAGCATACGATCACCATGGGTCAGAACAGACTCAATGGCAACTGGTTACTGGCTGTGGAAGAAACCACTCCAAAATTTAAGGCCATTAAAGAATGGTTTTATTTTGTAGGTTAAGAATTAAGGACATGTTCAGCTAGGAGGTTTGTTTCTGATTCACATGGTATTGGCTGGGATAATGGGGCCTGGAACATTTACATTCAAGTGGCCTTCTTCATTCACCTGTCTGGCACTTGTGCTGGATGGCATTTGTATAGGGAAAGGATGGTAGCTGTCAGCTGGGCACTTAGCTCTGGCTGTTGACCAGATGTCTACATTGAGCAGAGAAGTCTGTCTCTGATTCGGGCTACTCACAGAATGATAGGTGGTTTCCTAGAGGGGGAAGAAGCCTAGGCAGAAGTCACACACGTCTTAAGATATAGCCTCATAAGTCTCAGAAGGTCACTTCTCACACATGGTTAAATAGGCCACCAAGGCAAGCCCAGATTCAAAAGAAGGTATTTAGACTATAAATTCCTTTCAATGGGCAAAGAATTTATAGCCATCTAATCTGCCACACTCAGCAATTCTTGTAAGGATGATGCACTGATCAGTGATTCATTCTGCTGTACACGAGGTTGCTATGGGTCCGAACTGACTCAGTGGCACCTACCAACAACAATCTGCCACACTACTGGTCCTATTACTCCTATGACAACATTGAGAAGTAATGGTACATACTCCACTGAGATGAGTGTGTTGAGTGTACAAGGAGAAGGAATGATTGGTAGGGCATGAGGTCAAGGAGTAAAGAGCACACCAATGTGGCGGAGAAGCAGCAGCAGCAACATTACCAATCTCTCCCCTTCACCCCTACAAATCCACAGAGAAATAAGCAAGTAGATTATTGGTACAACCTCAGGGATGTATGCATAAAGTGGGGAGAGAGGGGGTTCGCTCTGTGAAAAGGAGTGAGAATGCCAGCAGCTTGCCTGGGATCCCTTCTCTCAATCACCCAAAATGAAGCAGCTGACTCTCCCCAGCTTCTTTCTGTCTCTTACATGATGGAGGTCACACTGAGTGGTTTTGCTGAACTGTTGAGGTAAGAAGATGAAAGGTTCTCAGCCATCCTGGCCATCACAAACTAGACTTACTCATGGGAAACAAGGCAGGAGGCATAAAGAGGGCACAGCAAAGCCCATGTCGTACATGAAAGACACTTTCTAGCACAATGCAGCTCACATTTCTTCTTACTGATTGTGCTCATTTTTTTAAAACCATGTGGGTTTCTGTTACCACAAGATACGTGTGGCCTCTTTTCTCAGTTCATTGATCTGGCTAAAAAAAGGAAAATAACACATCTCTTTGGGGCTGACCTGCTCTTACCTGTTAATTCTATTAATGTCTCTGTTGTGAGCTTACAACCTAAGAAAGATCTAAATAATCTATGGCTTCTCCTGTTCTTTTAGTCTTCTTATGAATTTCTGATAATAATAATATACAAAAATTAAATACAAAAGTCCATTCACAGATATGCTTTCTCTCTCTTTCTCTGACACACACACACACACACACACACACTAATGTCAATACATCCTTGATTACCTGTGACAGCTATGGACTTATCCTGTTGTCCTTGAACTTACTAATCACACATACATACATACACACACTCAAATATTTCATTCTCAAATGTGCCCCATATGAATGATAAATTATATGATACCTTAACTTTCAAATGTACTAGGTATATCCCCCAACAAAACATACCATTCACAGACACACATATACATATGCAAACACATAAAAACATTGCATACCCCTTCTCCTAGGAAAAAAAAAGTTTTTATCCACTGCAGAATGCAAGTCCAAGTATCAAATTTTAAATACAAAACCACATGTAAGCACAGCAAATAAAGCATACTTGTGTATAATCACACACTCAACATCTACACTTACACACACATACTCTGACCACCATCCTCTCCTCTCACAAATACTTACCCCATTTTCCCTTCGAGCCCAGCCTTCACTCAGAAACACTTCACTGCAGAAATCTCCCAGACACAAATGAGGCCTCTCCTTTTTAACCTAGTCTTCCTAGTGAGGATGATTCCTCTGCACCAACACAGCTCCTGAGTCCCCTGCAGCCCAGACTTGCTGCACTGGCCACTCGGTCAGACTCCAGAAACCCTTCTGCAAACTTTTAGTTGGTCCCAATCTAGACAGACCAATAGCTCTGGAAATCTCAGAGGAGAGAGAAATTCCTCTGTCATTAACTCAAGCAAAGGTCCAAGTGCTGGGGAAAGCAATTGAGCCCAGAGTCAGAACGTTGGTTCTAATCTTCTGCCACAAATTTTCTGGGGAACTTGGGGCAAATTACTTGTACCTTCTGGCCCTGGCCTCTCTGCCTGTGAACTGAGAGGACTAGACTTGACGATCTATAAAATTCTAAAGCTGTAAGTCAAACTATGTGAATGTTTCTGAACCAGAAACCAATGGCAGTTAGCAACTCTTATTTTGATTAAGTCAGGGCAATGATGTCCTTCTGTGACATAGGGCCATTGTGACAATCTGCAAGCTTTGGAGTTAGAGAAACTTAGATTCAAATGCCTCTGAATTAAGTTATTTTATAATTAGTTAACATCTGCCAGGTGCTGTGCTAAGGAGCTCTGGTGGTATAGTGGATAAGGCATTTGGCTGCTATCCAGAGGGTCAGTGGTTCAAACCCACCAGATGCTCCATGGAAGGAAAATAGGACAATCTACTTCTGTAAAGATGTAAAGCCTTGGAAATCCAATAGGGTTTCCACTATGAGTCATAACTGACTTGATGACAGTGAGTTTGTTTTTGGTTTAAGGTGTTGAACGGAGTGTGGGAAAAGAGTCAAGTCTGATAAAAACCTGCCTTCAAAGTTTAGCGGCGATGAAAGAAAACTGTCAGCAAAGAATCTGAGTCTAAATTACTTAAATACAATGAAAGTTGTATTGGCACCATAGTATGATACCTAGGTGGTGGCCAGTGGTAGATTTCTCACCTTCCACTTGGAAGACCGAGCTTTGATTCTCACCCAGTGCACCTTGTGCCCAACCACCACTTGTCTGTCAGTGGAAGCTTGCATGTTGCTAAGATGCTGAACAGATTTCTATGCAGCTTCCAAACTAAGATGCACTGGGAGGCAAGGCCTGGTGATCTACTTCTAAAAAATTAGCCAATAAAAACCCTACGGATCAAAATAGTCTGATCCCATTGTGCACGGGATTGCCATGAGTTGGAGGTGGACTTGATGACAACTAACAACAATATTACAAAAGTCAACCTCCACCATCTTTTTCATACGATCCCTGCCTTACATCCATCTTAACCTCAGAAAAAACTCAGGGCAAGGATCAAAGCTGCTTTCCAACTTATGCATGAGCCTCTTGGCACTGAGCCTCTGTTTCTCATATGGAAGGAAGGAGTGTGCAGCCCATAACCCATTCGCAGAGTTGTGCAGTATTGCTTGGCACTGACACTTAATTTCATTACTTTTATTCATCCAGCCTTGGGTACTTCAGCTCGTTGGGTTCCAGCTGCGATTAATTGGTAGATCTCCCACTGACTCCTGATTAGCTGCTTTTGATTAGGGCCTAATGACTTCATTTGGTCCCTAATTCAGGGGGATGAGTTGCAAAACTGCCAGCAAACTCAAACAGAATTACATTTTTTCCAAGCCCTGAAGACATCACTTAAACTCCATATATACAGCATCCTCTCTCCCTCATTCCTGTTCCTCATTGCCTCCAGACCACATTGCACACAGGCAAGAGAGGAAGGAAGCCTGCATCCCAGCTCCTGGCTGCTAGAGCAGATGTCACAGAGAAAGACCTGGAAGCTAACAAACAGCCTGGCTCCTAGGAGGAAGTCACCCCCCACAGCACTAGCTCCTGCACAGCACTTGAGGACAAGACTTGGTGAGCAGAAATTTCCTTGAAGGCTTTACCTTTCACTCTTGCTCCTTGCCTTCTCCTGATCTTTGCCTTGAGCTTTGGCTATGAACACCTGGAAGCTCTTGACATGACCCACAGCAAAGGACAGATGACTTAAACAGTCCCCACCATAGGAACCAAAAGGGAAATTTCTGCCTCTGGTCTCTTAGACTTAATCTGGCCTCCCAGACCCTGGGCCCTGACATCCTAGACTAAGGAGAAAGATGCACAGAAAATAACAAACTGGACCAGTTACAAGAATTGCCTTGGGGTCCACGTTTAATCCCAATCCCCACCCCCAGGCTTGGTGAAGGAGAATTTCCTTGGTAAGGCCTACCTTGGGACATCTTGTCTAGTCTAATATTTCATTCTACAAATTTATTTACTTTAA
>NW_006921624.1:8601607-8611500 GCF_000298275.1 Orycteropus afer afer
CCACCAGCCACTCCTCGGAAGGAAGGTTGGGCAATCCTACTTCCGTAGTGATACTGCCTCGGAAACCCAAGGAGGGGTCGCTATGAGTCGGGACTGACTCGACGGCACACAACAACAACAACAACAAGTGACTAGTAGGGAGAGGGGCAACATTGGAAGAATGGGAGAAGACAGAAGTTGCTGCAAATAACCTGGCTTTTGCCAAATCCCTGATTCTATGATCCTGCCATGACCATATTTTCTTCAATAACTTTATTTGTAATTATACTGTCATTTATTGAGCACTCACCAAGTGCTGGGAACCTTGCTTAGCACTTTACACACATTATTTAATTTAATCTCTATAACCACCCTGTGAGGAATAAATGATCACTTTCACATAACAGATAAAGAGACTTCAAATTGGAGAGGCCATTTAAGTGGCCCATGTCACACTGAAAACTGATGACAAACTGGGATTCTGACACAGGTCTCTCTCACTCTGAAGCTAATCCTTCCACTCTGCTTCATCCCATTGCAAGGAATGGTGTGAGGTGCTGCTTTACAGACGTGTGATGGTTTGTACTCAATGATAAAACCAACCAATCACATTGAAGAAATATGTGCTTATTTATACACTACATTGTAACTCAGTAAAGTAGAAAGTACCAGCAATGAAAATGCAAAGTAGAAATATGGGCAAAACAGAAGACCCAGACCAAAGTAAAAAAAAAAAAAAAACTGGAACCAAGATATGCAGTGTCTAGCACATAAAACTTACCAAATTTAAGCAATCAGCTCTGCACATCCTTTTTGCCTGAGTGAAGAGGAAAGCACAATTGGTTGCTTGATGTCCAACATTTATATGGAAAATGGATACCCATTTCTGAAAAGAAAACCTAAACCAAACCAAACCCACTGAGATCAAGTAGATTCCAACTCATGGCTACCCATAAGAATAAGTAGAACTGTCCCATGGGGTTTCCATGACTGCAAATCTTTATGGAAGCAGACTGCCACATCTTCTCCTGCAGAGCAGCTGGTAGGTTCAAACCAGTGAACTTGCAGTTACCAGCTGAGTGTTTTAACCAAGGTATCACCAGGGCTCCTTCTCCAGAGGAAACACCCTTATTGGACAGGAAGATAGTCATGAGCCATGCTCTGGAGATTATAGTGTGTCAGTGGGAGTGCTTGAGGTTAGAGATATTGTGGGGAACTAACCATGAATGATACCTCCTTTTAGAGCCTGTAGTCTAGTGGGAAGATGGTCATACAACAAACAATGAAAAGTTCAACAATGCAATGATGTGTGGCAACCATGAGATTACTTATGTCAATCTTGGGGGAAAAGGGAAGAATAATACTGGTGGAAGTAATAGTTAAGCCAAGTGTCTTTGTTCTCTAGTGCTGCTTTAATAGACATACCACAAGTGAATGGCTTAACAAACAGGATTTATTCTACCACAGTTTAGGAGGTTAGAAGTTAGAGTTCAAAGTGCCAGCTCTAGGGGCTGGATGAAGACCCCTTCAACCCTGGGCTTCAGCTCTGCATCCTCTTCCAGGCCCACTAGAGCTGGAGGCTTCTTCTGACTCCACACAGCTGCTGGCTGCTAAGGCTGACAATCCCAAGATCGACAAGTCAGAAGTCACCATCCCAAGATTAGCAGACAACAGAGTAGGCCACGAGTTCAAGTCCAGGAACAATCTCAAAATCAACAGGCAACATGGCAGGTCACTGAAATGAAGACTCAGCCAGTGCAGGATCCAGATGTAGCAAAAGCTAGATACTTATCCCAAAGTTTCTCCATATGCACTAGAAGCAGGCTATATACCCTGCTTCCAGGCAATTAATATTAATTAGACAGAGAGGGAGTTCTGGTGGTGTGGTGGTTAACACATTTGGCTGTTAATCAGAAGGTCAGTAGTTTGAACCCACCAGCTGCTTTGCAGAAGAAAGATGAGGGAGTCTGCTTCTGTAAAGATTACAGCCTTGGAAACCCAATGGGGGCCGCTATAAGTCAGAATCGACTTGATGGCAGTGAGTTTGGTTTTTGGTTTGAGACTGATAAAGGGTAAGGACTTGGGGCATTGGGTAAGAAAAATTCAGCTGGCTGTGAAATAACATTAAATGCCCAGAAATGTAAGAGAAAATGTCATGTTCAAAGTGAGAGATGTTTGGTGTGACTCTAGTAGAGAGTTAGAGATAACATGAGAGATGATCAAGGACATATGTAACCTTGATCAGGGTGCCTTGATGCTAATTCATTTTGGCTTGAGAGAGCCACTTGTGCTTATCTCTTTCAACTAGGGCAGTAGTTTGAACTCAGCCATGGTGGGATACTTATACAATGGGAACTGGTAAACACTGCACATCCAGAGCTCTTTTTTGAAGAGCCAGTTGTTAAGCATTAACCAGGTCACCACTGTATATGACTGTATGACAAGATTATAGCCTTGCCAAGGAAGTACCTTGGATGGAGGATCAGCTGACATGGAGGAGATCACAGAAGCCTTCTAGAAAGAGGTAGTATTTGGGCTAATGGTAACAGTGAGGCAAAGGCCAACCCAGTAAATGAAAAATTGAATACAGAGAATGAGTGAGCAGCCACCAAGTGGGGGAGGGGAGCACAAAGGATAACCTCAGAGAGAGAGAGTCAACATGGGGAGACAGTGTCCTGCTTACCCACTAGAAAATAAAACCAGTGTTCTCAATTCGACTCTGACTCCTGACAGTGCCATGTGTGTCAGAGTAGAACCATGATGCATAGGGTCTGACATGGCTGCTCCTTTCAGAAGTAGATTGCCAGACCTTTCTTCCAAAGAGGCTTTGAGTGGACTTGAATCACCAACATTTTAGTTAGTAACCAAGTGCCTTAAACATTTGCACCACCCAGGCACTAGAGCAGTAGAGTATTCAAGTGTTTAAGGAGTAGCCGGTATTGGGAGACCCTGTACGAAATTGCTATCGATCGATAATTAATCTAAAATTTCAGAAAAGGAGTCTGGTCTTCTGAATATAGGAAACAGGTCCCTGAGGCAACAAGCAAGTTTTCAGTCCTACAGTAATGTCTGGCTTGGCAGGTAATTTAGACAGGGACCCAAGGGTGATACCTAGGGCCCATGATAAGCATTGTCTTCTTAGAAACAAGGCAGGCACCTGATGGATAAACCATAAGGGAACAAACATACAGGCTAGTTGCATGCTGGGTCCCCTCATCAGTGATCTATCCGCATGCTCTCACTTTGTGATGTAGCAGATATCCTTGGGCTGAGGCTTCACAGGAGGTTCCAGCAACCCTAGATGGGTAGAGAGAGAAGGTAAAAACAAGAGTTCACTAGGATTCGGGGATCTGAGGAAAAAGAGGTGCAAAGTCAGTGATGAGCAAGGTAAATAAGTGGAGTAGTTTGGCATGAAAAAGAATGGCAGTTCTGGAAGATAAATTTGGAAAGGTTAACTAGGGCCATGTGTTAAGTGCCTGAGATACTTGGCGAAGGTGCTTTGACTTTACCCAGCAGTCAATGGGGAGTCATTGAAAGTGTCCAGGCAGGACCATTAGTGATGTGCCCAGAGCTCTGCTTTGAGATTAATCTGATATTGATGCATATATGTGGGATTTCACAGGACAGGAGTGCAGAACTCGACAATACTACAGAAACAGATTTCCCTCCTAAAAAATGGTGTGGAAGATGGCATTTGAGGTTGATCAGTGCTGTTTCTCATGATTTTAAACCCCTTTTGTCTTCCTCATGTATTGTTCCTCTGTCCCAACTCACACGCCAATTTACTGAATTCCTTCTGTCTTTCATAAAATTGTTATATGAGGAACTAATGCCCAGGAAACTTTGATACAGCTTTCCTCAAAGTTTTAACTTGTACACTGTTAAAGTGTGATCACGTCTTTTCCAAAATGCATGTGCCAGGAGATTATTAGAGAAAAAAATGGTTATGTCCTTCTTAAACTGAGGCAAAATGTTGAAAGTAAGGTTGGTAATTTGACAATGTTGCTTTTAGGTTCCACCGAGTCAGTTCTGACTCATAATGACTCTGTGTACAACAGAACGAAATGCTGCCCGGTCCTGCACCATGCTCACAATTGTTGCTGTGTTTGAGGTTTCTGTTGCGGTGCCTGTGTCGATCCACCTTGCTGAAGACTTTCCATTTCTTTGCTGACCCTTTACTTTACTCAAGGGGCTGGTCCTTCCCGGTAACATGCCAAAGTATCTCCAAAATCTCACCATCCTCACTTCTAAAGAGCATTCTGGCTGCACTTCGTCCAGGACAGATTTGTTTGTTGTTCTGGCAGCACACGGTCCATTTTTGTCAACACCATAATCAAATGCATTAATTCTTTTCTCTTCCTTATTCACTGTCCAGTTTTCACAAGCATATTTTCACATGCAGTTGAAAATATAATGGCTTGGGTCAGGTACACCTTAATCCTAAGTGAGATGTTTGCTGTTTAACACATTAAAAAGGTTTTTGTTGCATCATATTAGCCAAATGGAATTTGTTGTTTAATTTCTTGACTACTGTTTCCATGGGTGATTGTGGACCCAAGTAAAATAAAATCCTTGACAACTTCAATTTTTTCTCCATTTATCATGATGTTGCTTATTGGTCCAGTTATGAGAAGTTTTGTTTTCCTTACATTAAGGTGAAATCCATACTGAAGACTATAGTCTTTAATCTTCATCAGTAAGTGCTTCAAGTCCTCCTTGTTTTCAACAAACAAGGTTGTGTCATCTGCAGGTTGTTAATGAATCCCCCTCCATTCCTGAAGCCAGGTTCTTCTTCATATTGTCTGGTTCTTGAATTACTTGCTCCGCATACAGATTGAATAAGTATGATGAAAGCATACAAACCTGACACACATTTTCTAATTTTAATCACACCATATCCTTCCTTCTGTTTAAAAGATGATGGGTTTTTCCAACTCCTTCTGAAATGCTACATGTAACATTTTATTAAAATTTTACTTAAATAATCCGTAAGAAACTTGACCTCAAAACTGCAGCCCTGGCAAATTTGGCTGTCATCAGTGCAGAGATAAATTTTCTCATAATTGAACACTGACAGAGACAGTAACTTTCCTATATTTGAGTCAAAACCCTCTGAATGGACATTTCGGCTCTGCTGCTCCCTGGCTGTGTAATCTTAGTCAGATCACTTTGAGCTTCAGTATTCTCCTTTCTAAAATGAGTTTGATTACCTCTGTCTTCTCTAAATGAGGGGCTATTGGAGGATCGAATGAAATAATGCACATCAAAGCAGTTTTTCTTTTTTTAAAATCTGCAAAGTGCTGCTCAGATGACAAGGAATGATTCCATCATCGCTGGCTCCTTTTCCTTTGGGGGTCTCGAGCATTTTCAAGCCCATAAAGAAGCCTCACACTGCACCATGCCCTTTGACTCTCCTTGGAGAGGTCTGCCAACCTTCACTTTGACTACAGGAAAGCCATAATTGTCCTCTCCTCCAAGCACAGACTCTTTTCTTACTTGAAAGGTGAGTTACGAGACAGAGATAAGGAGAGTGGCCTCAGATAATAAATCTACGCAGATGCCTGACACTGAGTTGTAGATGGTTTAGGAGGTGATTGCCCTCTATCTGCAAACTTCCCTCAGCCACAGTCAGCTTTCCCTTTTCCTGCCTCGCCCTTGAAGGTTGAGGGGGGAGCAGGGCACAACCTTTGGATCTTCAAGTCTGATTGGATCTAGGAGGAACAGTGTAAGAATTTCTGCCAAGATGAGGCATCTCTGTCAGAAAATCTAAGGGGGCATTTATCTTCTGGAAGCACGGGCTAATCTGTCAGCCACAGGAAAAGATAAGGGGATAATGAGCAGGAAGGGAAAGGGAAGTGGCCATGTGATGAGCAGGGAGTACCTTTTCTGGGTCATGAATCTTCCTCTTGCTTGGAGAAGAGGAGCAACTGATACAGGGCTCATGGAGGCGGAGAGGAAGGCATGGGAAGCACTGTGGGTTTATGGAAAAGAGACAGAAGACCTGGACTCAAATTTCAGCTTGGCCATTTCTCAACTCAGAGACTACTCTGAGCTTCAGTTTCCTAACCCATAAAACTGGAATGCTAACGACAATGATGTTGTTTTCCTATTGTTGTTGTAATGCGCCATTGAGTTGGACCTGACTCACAGCGACCCCTCCTTGGGTTTATGAGGTGGTATCACTACGGAAGTAGATTGCCCAACCTTCCTTCCAAGGAGCAGCTGGTGGGTTTGAACCTCTAGCCTTCTGGTTAGCAGTCAAGTGCCTTAGGCACTACGCTACCAGAGTTATTTTCCTAATGTCATAGAAATGGCCAGTAACTCAATGCAATAAGTGTGAAAGTGGCCTTCTCATGTCTTTCCTATGCCCCAAGAGTAGACATTTTCAGTCAGAAAACACACATTTTGTTGTATTCTGGCTTCACTTTCTGTGTTAATTTGGAATTCAGAGATGCATACTCCTGAACTTCATCATACTCCTTCTTTCATCAAAATTGACCTGTGTGTTTGATCAGTTCTGGCTGTTGAGCATGTTGGTACCAATAGTTGATATTCCATCTTTTTGTGAAACAGTTTTGCCTATTGTCAATGGCCTTATAATGTCTTCATTCTTTAGTTCCTAAACTAAAGGGGAGTCACTGTGATGTCTGTAGGATATACATAGGATTTCCTATGTATTTCCTATGCCCAAATGGGCAGGCTCCATGACCCTGACTCTAACTTCAACTAGAATGGCCACATTTATCTGATTTATATACTAGATTTCCTAGCAATGTAGCCTCTAATCAGAGGGGAGTTGCTGCAAGAAAATAATAATACTTGAAAACTACCTTTGAAATGCAGTGTCAGTGAAGGGGAACATAGAACAGGTGTCTTCAGGACCTCCAGTATGCTGCTCAAAGTCTCACAGTTCAAACAAAAAAATAAATTACAAATGTATAGACAGAAAATGAATGAACGATGCTTATAAACAGGGAATGCACCCCATACTGGAGGCAAGGAAGCTAAGACATCACTGACTTGGTCATATGGTGCTACCATCATACACATTCCTTCACCTGTTTCTCCCTCTCTTCCAGATGTTCCTGTGTTCCTTGCACATGTGGGCTCCAGCTCCCCCACAAAAAGTGATGAAGGGGAAATCTAGAGCGCTAAGTTTTATTTTCTGCTAAAATCTTCCTCAAGGAAGGGCTGCTTTCCAAGTTTTGTCTCATGAGTGTATCAGGGTACCTGTGATTCACTAGAAGACGAGAGGACTCCAACAGTGCTACCCTGGTAGACCTGAACCCACCTTTCTCCCTATTAAAGAGGAACAATGGAATCAGTGATAATGATAATCATATCAACTACTATAGCATTGTACCAGGCTCTGCACTAGGCATTTTCCAGGCATTGCCTCTTTTCCTATGAAGGTATTAGTGCCCTCCTCTTACAAATAAGAACACTGACGCCCAGAGTAATTAGGTATCCTGCCCAGAATCATATTGCTGCTAAGTGGCGATGCTGAAATTTGAATTCGGGTATTTATTTCAGTCCCAATGGCAACTTCCTTATGCTAAGTTCACTTGTTCATTATTTACAACCTTGGACCATCAAACAATCCCTGAATGGCTATTTATGTGGAACTGAGAGGTTTCACAGATCATAGGCCTTCATTAGCCCCTTCCAGACATTTTCACTAACACAAACAGGAACATGCACGCGAGAGTCCATGTATTTATACAGTGATTCTAGTGAATTTACTACACACTTACTCTCCTTTGGCCCAATAAATGATGAATGAAAATGGAGCAAATAAATTAAAGACTGCATAAAGGAATGCAGAAGTAAACGAGTGAAGAAGGAGAAATTGAGCAAATGAATGAATTACACTGCAGAACACTGACGTTCACATGTTGTCCATGAGTCATGAAATCAAGGCTGGGGGGTGGCAGAGACAAGGGAGCAGTTCTAAAAGGGCAAGATAGAAAACCTTACAAATGTATTTGAACACTGAGGACACAGGCCTATGTTATAGGACCGGAAGATGACTGGAGTGATCAGGGCTGGGACCATTTCAAATATATCTGACAGGATAAACAAACACAGACAGAGCTTTCAATCTTGATGGGAAGGAGGAGAAGGGTGTCAGCTATGACATACTGCTTGGTGCCTTTGGCATAGGTCTCGCTGTAGGCTGTGCTCCAACCTATGTCATCAGGAGCATGATGCAGGTAATGGGAGAACCACAGGTCTCAGGAAGATCAGAAGCACATGCTTTTATGCCTCAATTAAAGTCCCCCTTGTCAGGCTTTCAAACACAATTTAGCCTTTCTCTGCTGGGCTGGGCTGGGCACAAAGACATGCACTGGGTCGTTTTGGAGCACACAGCCCATGAGTGTCTATAATTAGCAGTTCCCTCCTGCTGAAGGGAATAAGGCTTTGGTGCACAACATGGTCTGTGTATGAAAATTGAAACAGTACTATTCACAGGGTACTGTGTGGGCTGTCTGCCCAGGCCTGTCTGTCACAGCCCAAAAAGACTTCAGGGCACACAAGTTTAAGGTAAGGAATTTAAGAGACAGTTCTAACCTGGAAGACAGAACACGGGGTGTGTAGTATAGTGGAAAGAACAGCCACTTGGCAACAGAAAATCTACATTTTGTTGTGTCTGGATTCGCCACTTTCTGTGTTGCCTCAGAAATTCAAGCTGTAATGTTGCTAGCAGCCTTCAAGTCAGCCTCCAACACACAGGGACCCCATGCGCAATGGAATAAAACGTTGTGCAGTCCTGCATCATCCCCACGATCAGTTATAAACAGCACCTTTGTGATCCATAGCGTTTTCGTTGGCTGAATTCCAGAAGTAGATCGCCAGGCCACTTGTCCTAGTCTGTCTTAGGCTGTAAGCTCCATTGAAACCTGTTCAGCATGATGGCAACACACAAGCCTCCCGTGACAGATGGGTGGTGGGTTTGCATGAGATGCATTGGCTGAGAATCGAACCCAGGTCTCCTCTATGGAAAGCAAGACTTCTACAACAGAACCTCCAATGATCTCATGCAGAATTCATATAGACCCTTAAATTTTAGTTCCTTATGAGTAAGAAGAAAATAACAAGCCTTCCTCAAGGACTGTTGCATTGAATCCATATTCCCTTTCTGGAAATACTCATTTCAATGTGTTTCCACCCCCCCAATATGCTCTTGAAGGCTGATACTGATTCACTGATAACTTTCTTATGAAACCCAGAATAAGTTATGGTCCTCCCAAGCTGAGTAATGTTCTAGGGCAGAGTACTTCTTTCTTTTCCAACCTAATATGATATGCTGATAGGCTTTTGTCATAGAGCTTAATCACAAAGTCTACTTAAAGTAAAAGCAAAGAGTTTTATTGAGAAATAAAACAATTCAAGAACCAGGAAACATAGGAACAAGAGGCTCACAACAGTGTTCTGCAGAGTGAAGAGTTGTTGTTGTTGTTGTTATGTGCCGTCGAGTCAGACACGACTCATAGCGACCCCTCCTTGGGTTTCCAAGGCAGTATCACTACGGAAGTAGATTGCCCAATCTTCCTTCCAGTGCATGGCTGGTGGGTTTGAACCGCCAGCCTTCTGGTTAGCAGTCAAGTGCCTTAGGCACTATGAGTGGAATGAGTTTTTAATCCAGTAAAGAACACAATGTACATAGTTACAATCACTGTGGCTTGGAATTACATATAGCTATAAGACAATTAAAAAAAAAAAATCACTGCCATGGAGTAGATTCTGACTCATAGCAACCCCTATGTTGTTATGATACTACCGAGGCAGTATCTCTACAGAAGTAAATTGCCCAGTCTTTCTTCCAAGGAGTGGCTTGTGGGTTTCAACTGCCAACTTTCTGGTTAGCAGTCAAATGCCTTAGGCACTATGCCACCAGAGGTCTTCCATAGGAC
>NW_006921624.1:8611925-8614028 GCF_000298275.1 Orycteropus afer afer
ACCAATTCCATCCAGTGTTTTCTGTTAGAGGCTCTTTACTGTTTTCGTTTCATTCATGGTCTCTTTTATACATACATATTTTTTTTTTTTTTTTTCTTCCTAAGAGTTTTAGATTATTGGCCCAACAGTCAATTTCATTGTTGGAATGGATACTTAAAGGAACTTCCATAGGCCTAAGGTACTTTGTCCCGTCATGTTCCATCCATCTAGACAGGGCAATTCCAAGCCCAAGGCTTATTACTTTGGTTAGATTTCTTTTTAGTGGGGTAATTTGATTCTTTATATAAAAATACATATCCATAAGGAAGAACAAATTATGTTATTTCTGATATAACTATGTGGGAAGAGAATGTTTTGACTTGCTTGCTTAAGCCAAGGTTCCATTAAAGAATTATTACAAATAGACAGTTGCTCTATCTTTAGAATGTTCTAGGGTCTAGTACAAAGAGAGGATGAGACATTCTTCATGCAGTCAGATAACTCCTTAGCCTTACTTGACACAATCCCAAAGTATCTAGGGTGTTCTCCATGTGGAACGAATAGCTAATTCAGCAGACATGAAGACCTTGCATCTTGCAAAACAAGCCCTCAAACATTTCATAGCCTGGTCGGGTGTTTTGGGTTGGGTTAAATTAAGGCATGGTACCTGAGGTGGAGCTAACAGTCAAGGAGAATGTCATAATCTAATGTGTATAGTTCACTTAAAGTTGATGTTGAAATTAATAGCAGCATTGTGCAGGGAGCTATAATTGTACACAGAGTGGGCTAAGGGATCTGAATTTTCACATCTGGTCTCAGGGGAAGGGTAACAAATACACCTGTCAGTTAAATTATGGGCATTGGCTACTGTCTGAGATAATCAGATGAAAGCATTCTCATCCCAAGTTTTAACAAGAGTTCGAAGTAGCAAGAAAAAACATAAAGAGTTTCATAATAAAAGAAAATAACCCCAAAATAATATAATACAGCAACAGTCATAAAGATGATCATTAGCAGGAAATAAACTCTTCACCCAGTTGCATAAAAGAATCTTACCAGGTAATAAATTCTAAATGATAACTGATAACTTATTTTAAAAGAGATAAGTATTAAGCAAAGGGCAATCACTTCAAAAATTCGCATTACCAAATTTATCAGGCCACAGGTCTTTAAAACACACAAAAAAAATTTAGCAAATAGCATGAGAAAGTCCAACACAAAGCCCAAGGAGTACTCATTGGCTCATAAAGTCTTGTTCCACACTATTGAGTTATGGGTTCAAAAAATTGTTCTGACCACAATATTTTTCTAAAATGACAAATATTTTCATTCCTTCTAGTTGTAACAGCTCATGGAAATTTTGAATCATGGGAAAGTGTAGGAACTTTGGTAAATCAATTTTGCCATTGGGTCCTAACCATAATTTTGTAGTAGGATGTTGGTAGCATCCTTCCAACTTCCAAGTTATTCTCTTTCGGGGAGCCTCTTGTTGATAGTCAAAAATCTGATTGATTTCCAAAGTGTGATGCAAATTAAAGTCTTCCTTTTGGGGGTATAAAGTTTCATTAATGCAGAGACTGGCAGTGTCTGAGAGGCAGTTTGCTTAGCTGTTGCCTTGAAATTCCCTAGTTTGAGGAACCCTTCTTGATTGACCTTCTGGAAATTTTATAACAGCAATCTCAGAGGTCAGCAATTAACTTTGTATTCCTTATAGTGGTCCCAAAAGAGGTTAAAATTCCTCTCTGTTCTCAAAGCATGCCAGAATTTTTTTAACAATTCCAAAATAATAATGAGAATCCATAAAATACTTATGAATTTTCCTGAGACTAGTTTACAAGCCCTAGTCAGGACAATTAATTCACTTTGTTGAGTGGAGGTAGTTTGAAGAAGAGCTTGATTTTCAAGTATCTCAGTAGAGGTGATTACAATGTATATAGCTTGATAGTGAGGGCGAAAGGATCAAGTTTTATTAGGAACTATCTATAAATACATTTAAGGTAGGATTACTAAGGTGAATTTCCTTTAAGGATGTTGTAGATATTATCAACTGTTCTGTTAAACTTAAGCAATTGTGGGTTGGATATCCATCTTTCTTAAACATGGGGAGGAAGGTGGCTGGAATCA
>NW_006921624.1:8614788-8616084 GCF_000298275.1 Orycteropus afer afer
CTAGCTACTGGATTGAGTTGGAGGCTGTAATAGCTTACAGGCCTACACTACCCTCCATGTTTGGGGCTAATAAATTTAATGTGTTTCAGTTTATTTCAAAATAAAGAAAAATCCAATTGATGATTTGAAAAGTCTAATATGGGAGGAGATGCCAAGGCCTCTTATAAGGCTTTTTTTCAGTTTGGCAATCTGGAGTAAGTTGAAATGAATTTGGTTCGGAATCCTTTAAATATTTATGAAAGGACTGGGACAATAAAGAAAAGTTGGAGATCCAGGCTCAGCAGTAACCACAGAATCCTAGGAATGTGTAATGCTGTTTTCTTGTCTTAGAAGTTCCATCAGGGTTAATAGAAATTCCTTGAGCAGATTTTAAAAGGCCTAAATATTTAACCATAGTTTGGACTAATTACAATTTATCTTTTAATATTTTATGCCTTCTAGTGGCCAAATGATTAAGTAAAATTAGACTGTTTTCCAAGCAAGCTACTTTGGAAGAAGAGCATACCAGGAGGTTGTCTTCATATTGCAGTTAAGGTAGAATTTTGGATACATTTTAAAGGCTATAAATCAGCATGTAAAACTTAAGAAAAATAAGTTGGGTGTTCTGTAAGCATCTGAAGCATCACAGCCCAAGTATTGTTCTTCTCAACCAAATAAGCATTGACTTTCCATGTTGACAGGGATGCTGAAGACAGTACTGCAAAGATCTATGACTGAAACATGAGTAGCTTAACCTGAAGCCTGGTGTTTCAAATCCACCAGCCACTCCTTGGAAGGAAGACTGTGAAATCTACTTCCATAGAGATACCACCTCAGAAACTCAAGGAGGGGTCACTCTGAGTCAAAATCAACTCAATGGCAATGAGTTTGGTGAAGTTTAGGCAGGCAGAATATTAGAAAACAATAAATGAGGAATTGGGAACTACTGGAAATTTAGAAATGACTGTTGTTGTTTTTATTGTTGTTGGTAGGTGCTGTTGAGTTATCTCCAACTCATGGAGACCCTGTGCAAGCAGAATGAAACACTGCCTGGTCCTGTGCCAGCCTCATGATCCTTGCCATACCCGAGCCCATCATTGCAGCCCTGTGTCATTCCATCTTGTTAAGGGCCTTCTCCTTTTTTGTTGACCCTCCACTTTACCAAGCATGATATCTTTGTCAAGGGAATGGTCCCTTCTGACAACGTGACCAAAGTAGGTGAGACCAAGTCTGGCCATTCTCACTTCCAAGGAGCATTCTGGCTGCACTTCCTCCAGGACAGATGTGTTAGTTCTTTTAGCAGTCCATGGTACTTTC
>NW_006921624.1:8617270-8625053 GCF_000298275.1 Orycteropus afer afer
TGACTCTGTGTATTCCTTCCATCTTCTTTTGATGCTTCCTGCATCATTCACTATTTTGCCTATAGAATCTTTTAATATTGCAACTCGAGGTTTAAATTTTTCTCAGTTCCTTTAGCTTGAGAGATGCTGAGCATGTTCTTCCCTTTTGGTCTCCTAACTCCAGGACTTTGCACATTTAATTATAATAATTGACTTTGTCTTCTTGCGATGCTCTTTGAAATCTATTCAGTTCTTTTATCTTGTCATTTCTTCCATTTGCTTTAGCTACTCTCTGTTCAAGGGCAAGTTTCAGAGTCTCTTCTGACATTCATTTTGGTATTTTCTTCCTCTTTTGTCATTTTAAGACAAGACTTTTGCTTTCTTCATGGATGACATTCTTGATGTCATCTCACAATTCCTCTGGTTTTCAGACATTGGTGTTCAATGTATCAAATCTATTCTTAGATGGTCTCTAAATTCAAGAGGAATATAATTAAGGAATATAAATAAGATATTTTGGCTCTTGTAGACTTGTTTTAATTGTCTTCAACTTCAACTTGAATGTGCATATGAGCAGTTGATGGTCTGTTCCACAGTCAGCTCCTGGCCTTTTTTGGCCGAAGATATTTAACTTCTCCATATGAGTCGGGGCCGACTCGACGGCACATAACAACAACAACAACAACATTGCCTCTTGCTACAGATGTAGTCAATCTGATTCCTGTGTATTCCATCTGGTGAAGTCCACATAAGCAAGTGCTTATGTTGTTGAAAAAAAATGTATTTGCAATGAATAAGTCATTGGTCTTGCAAAATTCTATCATGCAATCTCCAGCATTATTTCTATCACCAAGGCCATATTTTCCAACTTCTGGTAACTCTTCTCTGTTTCCAACTCTTGTATTCCATTCAACAGTGATAATCAACACATCTTGATTGCATGTTCAGTCAATTTCAGACTGCAGACATTGGTAGAAATCTTCAATTTCCTCATCTTTGGCTTTTGTGGTTGGTGCATAGATTTGAATAATAGTAGTATTAACTGGTCTTCCTTGTAGGTATATGGATATCATCCTATCACTAACAGCATTGTATTTCAGGACAGATCTTGAAACAATCTTTGTGAAAATGAATGTCATACCATTCCTCTTCAATTTGTCATTTCTGGCATAGTAGATCATATGGTTGTCTGATTCAAAATGGTCAAAAACAGTCCATTTCAGTCACTAATGCCTGGGATATCAATCTTTATGTGTTCCATTTCATTTTTGACAGCTTCTAATTTTCTTAGATTTATACTTCATACATTCCATGCTCCAATTATTAATGAAGGTTTGTATCTGTTTCTACTCATTTTCAGTTATGCCCCATCAGCCAGTTGAGGTCCTGAAAGCTTTACTCCATCCATATCATTAAGATCATCTCTATTCTGAGTAGTGAGCCCTTTCACAGTTAAGTTTTGAGTGCCTTCCAACCTGATGCGCTCATCTCCTGGCCCTATATTGGACAATGTTTCAGGGCTATTCATAAAGTTTTCCAGTAACATATCAGACAGTGTTTCACTGCTATTCATAAGGTTTCCACTGGCTGATTGAGTAGTGGATGGCCTCTTGCTTCTTCCTAGTCTGTCTTAGCCTGGAAGCTCTGCTGAAACCTATTGAACATGGATAACCCAGCTGACATTTTGAAACACTGGTGGCATAGCCTTCAGGCCCACAGCAACATGTAAGCCACCACAGGGTGACAAACTGACAGACCAATTTGTCTTCTTTAGTTGTTCCTTACTGCTCTATACCTTCCTATCCTGGATCCAGCCTTAAAATAAAGTCTGGTCCCAAGAGAAGCAGCCCCCACATCAAAATGACCATGTGATTTAATTGCACAGGAGCTTTGAACAAACCTCCAACCTCTGTTGTTCGGTTTCTTATCTGGAAAGACAAGAATGTTACATGGGCTAGTACAAGGCAAAATGAAGTCTTTAGAAAGAAAGACTTGTGTCGATTGTTCCAATCTGGACATCCTTTCTCTAGCTTCTTGCTTAAGAAGTTATTGGAGAGTCATCAGTAAAGGTTTAGATGAACTTATTTGAATATGAATTGTTTTAGCAGACAGGATTCATCTTACGTTGTTAGATGTGGTGGCTCATAAGGTCTCAGAGACTGAAGAGAAATCTCCCTGTCAGGGGACATTCAGGCAGGGTGGAGTTCTGTAGACATAAAGTTAGTGTCTGCACATGACAATAAGTTATGCCCAATTTAATTCTGAATTTGTTTGATCATTAATTCCTGGCAGACTTAATAAAATTTCTCCCTTATTTTTAAATTGTAAACGACAATTTCATTTAGTTAAAAGATCCTTTCCTCATATATTAATAGGAGTGTCAGAATGCAAAAGGAAAGGGTACAAATCTTGAGTAAGCCCTAAATATACAGGTGTAGATACATTGTGAATGATATGTTTGAGTTTTATGTCTAATCCCCACTATTTTGGTAGTTTCAGTACTATGGGACAGAAGCATTTGCAGGTTAAAGAGCTTAACTGCTGATCGGGTAGCCCCAGTATCAATCAAAGATTGTCAAAGCTCGTAGTGTCTAAGGCATTTGACTGCTAACCAGAAGGCTGGTGGTTCAAACCTACCAGCTGCTCCTCAGAAAACTGGGCCATGTACTTCTGTAGAAATACCTCTTTGGAAAAGCAAGGATGTGTCACTGTGAGATGGAACTGACTCAACAGCAGTGAATTTTTTTTTCAATCCATTCACAATTAAAGTAACTTTTCCTTGTGAATTTAAGGCCAACATAGGAAAAAGCTTGTTTTCTCCCTGAAGCCCTGTTAGTAAGATTTGGGTTTGGACTTTGTGGATTGGGAGGTTTCCAATTTTTAACTTAAAAAAAGTCCTTCTAGTAGCTGGCTTTCTTATAGTAATGACAAACTGTAGATCCTAGGCCACTGTTAGGGAGCTTAGGTGGCCTTTAAAAATCTTTTATTTTGGTCAGGGCATTGTAATTGCTATAATTGCACTTACATGAGTTTATGCATCTTTGAGACATGTTTTATTCCTAAGTTTTGAATGAGTACAAGGGCTAGGTGAGATAATTAAACTATAGGAGTAGTCTTTCAAGCTAAATTATGCCTTTGTATTAAAGCTGAAATTTCCAGTTTAAGACTGGAGACAAATACAGCATTAAAGCCTCCAGTAGCATCTGGGGCTAAAGGGTCAATCCTGAACATTCAGCAAGTTTCTGAAACGATTTTATTTGGTAATTGTAAACACTTTCATCCTTGCCTTGTATATAAGAGTGAATTTTGTCTTAATCTATTATTGTGGAACAGCTTTATGTATGGCTTCAAGTAGCCTTTTGCTGACTGCTCAATCATCTTCAAGAAGGATGGCAGCTATCTTATCCATGCTTAAAACCAAATTATCTTCAGGGTATTTTCAATTGGCATGTTTTACCCATATCTGAACTTCCCCGGCCCAGTTACCATATGGACCTGCTGGTATAGTTGTAGAAGCCCAGGCTGATAAATATCAGCAAGAATTGTTAAATCCTCAGAAAATTTAAAAGGGTATTCATGGACTTTTGGGAAATCCTTTACAATGGTACAGAGTTTGGTATGGGTCAGAGGGACAGAGTTTATACCAGTCTCATTGGGAATGTCTCTGGTGTTCATGGGCTGAATTTTAAAGGCCATTTCATGTAAATTTTTATCTTCCTTTTCCTGTTCTTCAAGATAGAAAGGAAGATTGGGCAAAGTATCAGTAGGGAAATAAGAAGGAAGAGAAGGGAAAAGGGGAGTTGGGGCCAGTGGAAGGGCTGAATGTGCCATGGCAGGACTATCATTGTAATTCTTTAACTTGTTTAATTTGAAAACTGTGTCTTGTTAGGTAGCAACCTTACTGTCCTGCTGCCATTTTCAAGCTTCCAGATTCCAATTTAAAAATGTGTCCCACTGAGTCTGTTTAATTTGAGAGCCTTTGTTTTTTAATTTACTGTGTAGAAAGGTTAATTTAGCAAGATCAAAAGATCCTGAGAGTGGCCACTAATTGTCTAAGTTGTCTCTAGTAAGTTCATGCTAATAATTCAAAAATGAACAAGTTATAGAGCCAAAATATTTGTTCATATAAGATATGCTGTTGTTGTTATGTGCCGTCAAGTCGGACCTGACTCATAGTGACCCCTCCTCCTTGGGTTTCCGAGGCAGTATCACTATGGAAGTAGACTGCCTTATCTTCCTTCCAAAGAGTGGCTAGTGGGTTTGAACCACCAGCCTTCTGGTTAGCAGTCAAGTGTCGTAGGCACTATGCTACCATACCACCTCATATAAGATACAAGAGTCTCCAAAGGGAAACCTTCATTTTTAGATTTCACATTGCTTACTTTATTGTAAGAATTAAGGAAATGTGAATTCAATGAATTAGGAAAAAGAAAAATGGCTGCAAAGAGCATTACTTTCAGTTTCTCAGAGTTATCTTAAACAAACCTTAAGCCAAACTTGCAAGTGGCAAACTTTGACCTGAATCTGAAAGTAAGCAAAGGTGAAAATAAAGTCAGAATTCTCATTAAAACTCAGAGCACTCTATGCAAAGATGTAGTGTCAAACTGAGAGGAATAACTTGGGGTGACTCCTAAGGAGGCTTGGGAGATGGAGAGCTCAAAGGCTCCACTAGTATTAAGCCCAAAACCCCAAGCCTCCAGGGGGTCATCAGAACAACATTATTCTGCTCCCACTTCTGACACCAAGAAATGTTGTAGAGATTAATCATGTGCCTGCTTAAAATAAAAGCAAAGAGTTTGATTGAGAGATAAAACAATTCACAGATTGGGAAATACAAGGATGTGAGGCTCTCAACACAATGCTATACAGAATGAAGAGTGCAAAAGGTTTTTATCCAGTAAAGAAAACAAGTGTTCATGGTCACATTCATGGTGCCTTGAAATTGCATATAGCTTTAAGACAATCCAAAAAACTCACTGCTATTGAGTTGGAGCTGACTCACAGCGACCCCTCCTTGGGTTTCCAAGGTGGTAACACTTTGGAAGCAGATTGTCCAACCTTCCTTCTGAGGAGTGGCTGGTGGGTTTGAACCGCCAGCCTTCTGGTTAGCAGTCAAATGCCTTAGGTACTACACCACCAGAGCAAGTAAAAATTTTTCAAGAATTTATAAAATCTAGCAAGAAATTCTCTGCTATATATACATGATTTATGCTTTGCAAACATTATCTCAAAACCCTCTAGATAAACATTCCCTGGAAAACATTTCTTCACAAACACTATTTTTGCCTCTTTCATTGTTGAGAATGGTTAAAGTTCCATTGTTTGTTAATGTTTCCCTATTCTACTCTAAAATTTATTTATCTAGTAGAGCACAGTAGAAATTTACAGACATGACTGGATATAGTCTTACATTAAAAATCAAAATGGAGTCTAACTTTGGACAAGAGCACAATTCTTTCCTAATAACCAGGTTCCTCAATTATTAATTTTAGGTGCTCTTATTCACTTTGGCTACACTAAAGGTAGAAGTTGCTGTTGTTGTTGTTATGTGCCATTCAGTCAGATCTGACTCATAGTGACCCCTCCTTGGGTTGCCAAGGCAGTATCACTGCCCAACCTTCTGTCCGAAGAGTGGCTGGTGGGTTTGAACCGCCAGCCTTCTGGTTAGCACTATGCTCCTAAAACAGAAGAATTGGATATCCTACCTGAAGGGTAAGGAGCCTTGTGGTACAGTGGTTAAGGGCTTGGCTGCTAACTCAGTGGTTGGTGATCCAAACTCACCAGATGCTCCACAGGAAAAAGATGTGGAAGTCAGCTTCCTTAAAGATTACAGCCTTGGACACTCTCTGGGGCAGTTCTATTCTGTCCTACAGTCTCTCTCTGAGTCAGAATTGACTTGATCACACAAAACAACAATAACAGTATATAAAAGTGGTGAGTTAGACAAAGTTGACTCTATAAAAGTAAGTATGACTATGAAGAAGGTTATACTAAGGAAGGGTACAATAAATAAGAGCTGGTGGTAAGGAAAGCACTGGAGATCTGTGCACCGTTAGATACTACCTTTGTGCAATGAAGGAATAACATAAATGAGAATCAGAGGAAGCCCTAGATAAAAAGGCAGTGAACCACCTTCTGGTGATGCCAGAACCAAACCAAACCCGTTGCCACTGAGTAAATTACAACTCATAATGACCCTTTAGGACAGAGTAAAACTGCCCACAGGGTTTCCAAGACTGTAATCTTTATGGAAGCAGAATGTCACATCTTTCTACTGTTGAGCAGCTGGTGGGTTTGAACCACTAACCTTTCAGTTTGCAGTCGAGTGCTTTACCACGTGCTACCAGGGCTCCTTCTTCTCTAATAAAAATAAAACAGTGCCATCCAGTCCACTCTGACTTTTGGCGACCCCCTGTGTTTCAAGACAGAACTGTACTACATTTAAAAAAACTAAAGTCACCGTCATCAGTAGATTCCGATTCATAGCGACCATATAGGACAACACAGAACTGCTTCATAGGGTTTCCAAGACAATCCTCTTAACGGGAACAGACTGCCATATCTTTCTCCTGTCCAACGCCTTTGGGTTGGTAGCCCAGCACTTCAGCACTGCCCCGGCAGGGCTCCTGTCGTGTTGCACAGAGTTTTAAATAGCGGATTTATCAGAAGTCAATCACCAATCGCCTTTATCCCACAGTGCCTCTGGCTGGACTCAGATCACTAATTTTTCAGTCAATAGTGAGTTCAATAACCTTTGCACTACCTAGGGACTCCAGCTAATACAAATAGGATTTCCAAACCCCAAACAGGGTTCCAACCACCCATTTTGATGCAGCATGTATCTGAATGGTCCTCCACCCCATCCAATTGAATCCTTAAGAAAAATGACACCATCCGGAGCTTGAGAGAGGGAAGGGGGGTGGTATTTTTCTCCCAGAGAAAAACGTTCAGTGCTCTCACTTCAAAGAGTTCCATTCATCCCCCAATGGCCAGTCAGAACTCCAGGAGTCCCAGCATCTTTGTAAACAAAGGGATGAAAATAGTGCACACGAACACCCACCAAAGTCTTCTTTCTTTTATTCTCTCTATAAATGCCAGGCAAGAGCCACCGAGACAGGCACGTGTGTGTCAACGTGTCCTCTCTGAAAAGCCGAGTTTGTTCTCCGGTTCAGAGGTAGGGGAGCCTACCCTTTCAAAGTCCCATTTTGAAAGCGGCCGCTGTCTTGAAAGGCGACTCATGTAATTTGCTGATTGGCGCCAGCTGCACGATAGGCTCCGCGCAGAACCCGGTCCCCGTGGGGCTGCCCAGACCAACCCAGCGAGCGCAGCGTTCGCCACGACCGCGAGACGCAGACCCCGCGTCCCGGAAGCCCTCGCAGCTCCGCCGAGGCTCAGAGCCCGGAGGGCTGGCGTCACCGTCCTGGGTGGTGCTGCTGACAAGAGCCCTCATTAATGAGTTTCACAAAAAGGGGTTCCAGTGGTAAGGTCGTCCAGGCGACTTCGGGCCATGGGGATGCGTTTTCGTTTCTTCTTTTAAATTCACTTACTTCAAAGCTGTTGAGAAAGCCTTATGGAAGCAAGAGAACAAAGAACGAGATTTTTAAACTGAAAAATTTCACAAGCAAAGAAAAAAAAAAGGTACTTAAAAAATAACTCAAGTGAGTGAAAAGACCACGGTGAAGATATTCAGATCCTCTCTCTTGTCCCCAACTGGACCCACTACATTTTAACTACCAAGACACCAAACCCACTGCCATCAAGTCGATTGCAACTCATAGTGACCCCCACTGGGTTTCCAAGGCTG
>NW_006921624.1:8625638-8659939 GCF_000298275.1 Orycteropus afer afer
TGTTAGGACTAATTCTTTCTATGAATCTTTGGTTTTCTTCATTCTTCTTTGTGCTGGATGAAGAGAGAGAGACCCATTGCTGCATCTAGATGGCTGCTTGCAGGCTTTTAAAATCCCAGTCAGTACTCAAGGCTGAGAATCTTTAAAGAAGTAGATTGCCTTAGCTTCCTCCCAGCTGAGCAGCTGCTGGATTTGAACCTCTGACATAAGCAGCCAAATGCCTTACCCACTATGCCACCAGAGCTCCTCTATTTTAACTGCAGTGTGAGAGAATTTGATGAAGACTGGAAACCTTGTACTTACCAGGGACTGAGGTAAATCCAAACCAGGGGAAGTAAGAGGGGAAGTCACTGTCATGAACTGTACTGGCCTCTTGGTGTAAGCCACATACTTCCTCTTTAGCAGTTTTGCAGATTTGAAAGTAAATGTAAAAATCATCTACCCCCAAGAAGCCTTCCCAGTGAATTCACTTCCCCATTATCACTGGTGAATCCTCAAAAATAGATTTTACTTCACTTACATCACAGAAAGGAAACCAAAGCTCAAAGAATTTGTTAACTTACCTACGTTAATACATAGGTAATGTTGAAACCTGATTTCAAATACAGCCCCATGTTTCTCCCCATGCCATTCTTCCTGCAAGTATGTGACTAAATAAATGAAGAAATAAACCAAGAAACAAAATGAAAAAGAACAAAGGTTGGTTTAGGTAGGATTCCACTGTGATACTCTAAAGAGATTGGAGCCTCAATGCAGATCCATAAATGACTGTCCTGATAACATGGCCCTGTTAAACAAATGACGTTGTGCTCGTCATTCACTCAATCAATATGCAAGCAGCATCCATGACGTGCAAAATCCATGTAAGGAGCTATCAAAAGGAAAAAAAAAAAAAAAAAAAAGACAAAGAAAATCAAGGTCCCCATACTCTGGGAACTCATGCACAGTGGAGAGGTAGTGTGCATATTCATGCATGAAGCAGCGGTGGAAAGGAGAGGAAAGATTTGGAAACTAGCCTTATTAGGAGGTAGGTTTCTGTGATAATAATACACAGGATAGTCCATGCTTATCAAGTGGAAATCAGTAATGGTCCAGAGCATTGGCTTAGTCAGAACCCTGATATTACAATCTCACCACTGTGTGACCTTGAGCACAATGCTTATCTCTCTCTCTCTCTCTCTCCTTTTTTTTTTTTTTAATTTTTGTTTATTTATTTATTTATTTTGATCTCTGTTTTTCAGTGTCATATTCAATAACAAAGTTATTGTGAGAATTAAAATAAATATGTCACAATATACAGAACAGAGTTAGCTTGTCTTCAGTGCTGAAGAAATGCCTTGTACTATGTGTCAAGTGTTGTTGCGTACATTTTGAATGTTGTACATCTTCAGAACGATGTCATGAGGAAATCCTACTTTGCAGATAAAGGAACTGAGTCAGTGGCCTCACTAGGTGGACAAGGGGTACAGACCTCACTGGGTGACACTGTCAGAGGGGATGACACCAAAATGGCTGTCTATAAAATTTTTGTGCAGTGTTTCAGCAGAAATTCATTATTTTAAATAACAATGTCCCTGTAGTTAGTAATAGCAATAAAAACATATTTTGTAAGCCCGGTTTACATGTATCAATATACCTCCAAGTCTAAAACTCTATGCTGATTCACTTTTTGAACCTTCTAATACTCTCTCATCAGAGCTGTCATTACCCAAATAAAACGATGCTTCAGATCACATGGTTTTGTCTGCGTGGGCCACAAGAACGAGTTGTTGTTTTCATTGTTGCTGGTGTTTTTATAGATGCTGATGTTGTCAAATTCATTTTAGTACAATATTGTGGTAATTAGCATTTGTGAACCTGTATCAATAACTTTTTTGAGAATGACACAGTGACTAAAGGAAAAGAAGAAGAAAAAGGCCTCTGCTCAGTTCCTAATAATGTTGTAAATCATTGCAGAAAGATTTTACAAAACAATTTTGTCATTAGTATTCATATAAGCTAAAAAATATTACAGAGTTATGCCACCTGTCCAAGTTCACTCATCTAGCACACGAATGGGTACACTCCAGGCACAGGGCAGTGTGGTTGGGTGCACACTCTTCATAACAGCGCAGTGCTGCCTCCCAGACCTCATACTAGAAGTGTGCAAGTTTAAAGTTGACTCAATCATAAGTTTCCAAACATTTCTTAAATGCTTCCCCAATGCTGGGCATCTGTTAGGCATTGAGATGAAGGAAAAACAGACACGGTTCCTACCATCAAGTTCCTAAGGGACTGTTATATTCTTGTGGTACCTGGAGATTTGAAAATAAATATGTAAGTAAAAGTATTCCTGCATTAACACCAATACCCGACCTTATTTCAAACAGACTGCAAGCTTGGGCTCAGTCCTCCCCCTCTTTACTCCTTCTATGCTGTCCATATGCTAGACTTTGAAGTAAGCCAAAGATATTAGTAAAATTGCCCAAAGGAGGGACCATTACCTATCCACACTTATTTAGATTCTTTTAATCAAATTTCCATTCAGTGTGAAGATTCTCATAGCGTGTCACTGGATTTTGAACATCTCCAGAAACAAGAAACTGACTACATTTAGGGGCATCCCTTTCCACAGGCACACAGATCCAAGTTCCAAAGATTCCTTCTTATAATGTAAATTCCACCCACAGTTCTACTTCCTTCCATTAGGATTCTCAAAATAATGCTGACCCCTTTTATCTTGACTTTTCTTTTAAGTTGGATTCCTTCTCATATCTTAACTTTTCTACTCTGAATTTATCATTTCCATGTACAATCCTTCCTCAGAGAATATGATTTCCAGGCATGTCAACATCACCAATCCCTCTCCTCAATAAGGACTAGAGGTTGTCAGTATCCATTTAAAGTAAAGATGCCAGACAGAGGCAAAACTTTGGTCCCACTAGAGCCTTACAGCTAAACTTCTGTTTGGGCATTCTACTTTTCTGAACGCTGTCTGAGGTTGCAGCAGCTTCTCTCCACCTTGGGAAGGGAGAATTTGGCACCAGCCGCAATGTTGTTAGTTCATCTGCATCTCTGTTGGGGACAGGAGGAGCCGGTAATTAATTGTTTTCCTTCTGCACTAGGCAGCCGGCTTTCTTTGGGAAAGTTGAGCATCCCTCATACAGCAATGGTTTCTGCAATTAAAACCATCTACAGCCAGGAGTTTGATTAATAGCTGGGAGGTTTCTCCTTTGCTGACAAATGAGAAAAAAGGGAAATCAGATAGGGAGAAGCTGGATGCATTTGCTTAGCACAGTGCCTGGCTAATGTTTCCAAAGAAAGAGCTGCAATAATTTCCTAGGGACTGAGGGGTGGAGGGAATCCCTTAAAGTTTGCAAAGTAATGGATCTAAAACCAGATGTGTCTGTACCTCGGAGCAGAACAGAAAGTCCTGCCATCTTGGTGGTCTTTGGAGCTAGAGATGAGTACTATTCAGAAGGCACAGACAAGACAAATAAGGCCCAGAGAAAGGAGTCTGAGTTGACCAAGGTCACATCACCTACAAGAAACAAGGCCAGCTGTGGCCAAACTTTGTTATTGTTGTTAGTTGTCGTAGATTCAATGCTGACTCGTGATGACCCCGTGTGTTACAGAGTAGAAGTGTTCCATAGAATTTTCTTGGCTGTAATCTTAATGGAGGCAGGTCACCGGGACTTTTCTTTCTCAGTGTCACTGTGTGGGTTTGGCCTGCCAACCTTTAGGTGAGCAAATGAGGGCAAACCATTTGTGTCTCCTAGGGTGCTTCATGTGGCCAAACTTTACAGTTCTAGAAGCTGTAGTCATTTTGCTCAAGGACTATAAAATTATTGGGTCCAGCAATTACAATCGAAGGGACTAAAGTCCTGATCCCAGAACCATAGCCCTTCAATCCACTCTTCTCTCTATGACATCAAGGCTGCCTGTGGCAGAAGGTGTATTTAAGGACCTAGTATAAGCTTTGTAAGGCAAGAATCTGCTACTTTGTAAATTTCACTCTTGGTTCCTAGTTTTCCCTCCAGGATTGTTTTGAATAATTAAAATCTCCTGCCTCCTTGGAGATTAGAAGACAGTGACTTGCTTCTTCTCTTCCTACTAAGCATCTCGAGTTCCCAGAACACTCACAAAGGACCTGAGGTGGGTGGTGAGAATAGCAGACCAACGAGTTCTATGGGCCGTGGGGATGAGCTGTCAGCACTGAGACAGGAGAACAAAGTCATAGAGGAAGCAGAGGCTGAGGGTGCAGGTGGAGGCAGATGGGAAAGCTAAGAACTCTTCCTGTGACATGGCCAGAGTCAGGAGACTGTAAATGTGGATGTGATGTTACATAATCCAAGCAAAGAGCTGCTCAGAAATTATGTCCAACAGGGGCTATCTGGAGGCTTGGGAGCTAGAGTGGATACAAAGCCATTCCTAATGAATTCTGATGGATACCAGGTCATTACAATGAGACAGCTCTTGGGAACCTGAGGCCCTGTCTTCATAGATGTGTCTCTGTTAGGTTTGACAGATCAGCCCTCTGTGTGTAGGGCCTGACAGAGCCTAGTGGATGCAGACACTGTTCTAGATCTGAAACTGGCATGTCGATGAGAGCCTTACTGGATTTGTCTCAAACACACCTTGAATGTGAATTTCAACTGGTATTATTAGCTGCATGACCTTGAGAAACTCATTCTCTGAGCCTTGTTTTTCTCTTCTGTAGATTTTTGTTAGGATTAAGACCATATATGTGTGTGTGTATGTGTGTGTATTAAAAAAAGAAAACAGCTCACCACCATCAACTTGATTACAACTCATAGCAACCACCACTGGATTTCCAAGGCTGTCAATCTTTACAGAAGCAGACTGCCTCATCTTTCTTTCATGGAAAAGCTGGTGAGTTTGAACCACTGACCTTTTGGTTAGCAGCCAAATGCCTTAACCACTATGTCATCAATATATATATATATATATATATATATATATATATATATATATATATATATATATATATGTATATATATATATATATATATATATATATATATAAATATGTAAATATGTATATAAATGCATTTATGTGGTTCTTAATATATAGTGTTTGACACATAGTAAATGATGGAAATGAGAGCCAATATGTAATAGCAATTTAATAGTAATACTTGTAGTAATAACAATAAGAGGTCCTGGCAAAATATTTATTATTAGGCTCTTTGTAGAAAAACTTCACTGACATGTGGATTAGCTCTTCTTTTCTCCCCTCCTGCCTGTCACCTCCAGTAAGCTTTGTGCAGCCCTGGCCTCTGACCCTGCAGGCCACACACAGGAGCAATTTGCCAGCTTTGGATGAACATGTAACCATCAGATACTCAGTCTGCATCCCCGACTCAGGGACAGTGACAATTCTCCATGTGGATGTGAACTGATAGACAACAGTCTCTAACTCCCCACAGGGAGTTGAAATAACTATTTTCCCCAGAGCACATCCTCCCTTTCCCCTGTGCAAATGCACGTGCTCTTTGCAAAGTCCTAACAATTCAAGTCCTAATGGAAGGGAATCTCACCCATTTTATTGCCATAGTTACCGAGATTGCAAGTTTAGATGCTGTATTAGCAGTAAGTGCACGGTAATAATAGAAGTCAGGGAGGAGGGAATGAAAGGGATTCTGGCTCCTGTTTCTCCCTACAGCATCCTTCAGGGCAAATATACCAGAGACAGTTTGCATTAAATTGCTAAGTTGGCAGTTTCCTTAAAAAAAAAAAAAAAAAAAAATCCAAATAATTACTTTAAAATCTCTGGTCTTCCCCTGACTGGTTAACCCTCATGCAGCCCACCTCATCCTGAAACAATGAAAAGGAGGTTAAAAGAAAAATAAGTGGCCAGGGTTGCCATGGAAACCAAAGTGGAAGGCAAGTGAAAGTCAATTTAAGGTTTAAATGCATATGAAGCAGATGTGTGTGTGTGTGTGTATGTGTAGACATATTTGCATATAGATATCTATCTCCCCTCCTCTTGGCTCTCCTTAATTTGTTCTTTCTTTCAGGCCCAACTCAGGACCCTCCACCTTCAGGGAGATTTTCCTGACAATTTTAAGCCCCAGTAATCTCTCTCTTCTGAAACTCCATTTGAACTGCAGTTCGGACACAGCAATTGACCTCTTAATATACACTGACCTGGTGAGGAATCACAGGAAACTTGCAGGCCCCTGAATACTCCATGCTTTCTTGTCTCTGTGCCTTTGCTCCTACTGTTCATGCCACCTGGAATGAATGTCCTTACCCACTCCCTTCACCTGGCTAACTCCTGTTATCTAACAAGTCTCAGTGTGGACTACAATTCCACTGCAGTGCTTTTCACAACGGTTTTGCTTTGCTGCAAACCAAAAAAAAAAAAAAAAAGCCCACTGCCATCAAGTCAGTTTCAACTCATAGCAACCCCCATTGGCTTTCCAAGGTTAGGGGCCCCTCCTCAATGCTTGCACAGCCTTTATCATAGTGCTAATCACACTGATCTGTAATCGGTGATTACATGATTATACCTTCACTCTCAGCCCCCACTACAGAACCAGCAAACATTGGAAGAAGGTATTGTGTTTGACTTTTTTGCACCCACATTGTTCTCTCTCTCTCTCTCTGTCTCTGTCTCTGTCTCTCTCTTCTCTCTCTCTCTCTCTCTCTCTCTCTCTCTATATATATATATATATATATATATATATATATATGGGATGTCCACCATCTCTCAGTCAGTTTGTCATACTGTGGTGGCTTGTGTGTTGCTGTGAGGCTGGAGGCTATACCACTGGTATTTCAAACACCAGCAGGGTCACCCATGGTGGACAAGTTTCAACAGAGCTTCCAGATGAAGACTCAGAAGAAGGAAGGGGCCATCCACTTCTGAAAGAATTGGCCAGTGAAAACCTTATGAATAGCAAGCAGTGAAACACTGTGTATTACTGGAAAACTTTATGAGTAGCCCTGAACTTTGTCAACGATGGGCTCAAGTATAGCAAGGATTGTGAGGCTGGTGCAGGACCAGACAGTGTTTCATTCCATTGTCCACAGGGTCACTATGAGTCGGAGCTGACTCAATGGCACCTAACAACAACAACATACATAGTATGTGTATAATGAATGAATACATACTAAATGCCATAATAAATGAAATTGTACAATCCATTTCCATATGCCAAGCAGGGTTGCCAATTTCTGTTATTGCCCTCAAATACACAGTGTATGACCTTTCTCCTACTGATTCAAAGGGAGATCTTGCATGTCTGAGCTCAATGCAGAAAAGACAAGTGGAGTGGCTGGGATAGGAGACATTTTATACGGAAAATGGATAAAGGACTCAGAACTTTGACACAAATGAGAAGAGGCACAAAGAATGTGTTTCACTGAGTTCAATTCCTAGAAGGGTAGCCTGGAATAAGACATACTCTGTGAGACACCAGAAGGAGGCCCAGGGATAGCAAGTGAGAGTTATGGAGCAACATAGGTTTCATAAGGGAAGACTTTAAAAGCTTTAAAGCTGTTCAATATTAGGAAATGCTGACATGTCAGGTAGTGAACTCCTCAGTATAGGGAGTGATCTGGTTACCTAGTGCCTCTCTGACAAAAATATACCACAGATGGGATGCTCAAACAAACAGGAGTTTATTCTCTCACAGTTCAGAGGCTTTAAGTCCAAGTTCAAAGTGCCAGGCTCTAAGGGCTGGGTGAAAGCTCCTCAACCTTGAGCTTCAGCTTTGCCTCCTGCTCCCGGCCCACTGAAACTGGAGGCTTTTCTTTACTCAAACAGCGGATGGCTGCTGAGACTGACAAGCCCAAGGTTGACAAATAAAAAGGCACAGTCCCAATGTTACCAAACCATACAGCAGGACATTAACTCAAGTTCATTAAAAGTCCTAAGGTTGGCAGAGCATGGCAAGCTGCTGAACAATAGTACAGCTACATGCAAGGTTCAAGTGTGTCATAAGCTACAGACTGGTCCCCAAGGCTTCTCCTTATATACAGGAAGCAGACCACATCCCTAAGGCAGCTACTCAGCTGCTCACAGTAGATTCCACCATGGAGTTGATTGCTAGACTCAACATGGGGAATACTACATCCAGCTGCCCAGCCACTCAACCAGGCACAGCTAAGTTGACACACAAACTTAACCACCACAGGGAGTATTCAAGTGGACATTGAATAAACAGATACAGCACAATAATAGAGACTAAAAAGCATGGTGTGTGTTCAGCAAATTACAAAGAGAAAGCTAACTCACACACTACTGTCAAGTCAGATCCAACTCATAGCATCCCCTCCTTGGGTTTCCCAGGTGGTATCACTATGGAGGTAGATTACCCAACCTTCCTTCTGAGGAGTGGCTGGTGGGTTTGAACTGCCAGCCTTCTGGTTAGCAATCAAATGCCTTAGGCACTTCACCACCAGAGCTGGTGGTAGCAAGAAATGATGAAGAACATGTAGAACTGAATGAGAGATGCTAAAAATGTAGCCCCCAGACAGAGCATGGGAAAGCTTGTTTTGCATTAACAGTTTTTTGGCAGGAGTAGGGAGCTTTGGAAGGAGCTCTGGTGGTGCTGTGGTAAGGCATTCAGCTGCTAGCCCAAAGGTCAGGGGTTCAAGTCCACCAGCTACTCCACAGAAGAAAGTGAGGCAGTTTGCTTGCATAAGATTGACAGCCTTGGAAACCCTGTGGGGATTGCTATGAGTCAGAATTCACTTGATGGCACTGGGTTTGGTTTGAGTTTGGGGAGCTGTGGAGAGGTGGAAATGATCAGTGATCACTGGATTATTGATATGCTCTTGAAGATCACTCTACTGGCTGTGCACAAGATGGAATGAATGGGGACAAGCTCAAGAATGTTGTGCAGCTGGCGCAATAACCCAGGTGATAGAGATCGGACTTAAGGCAAGAGCTGCAGGGATGATGAAGAAAGGAGTGTTAGGGACATAGTATCAAAGCAGAAGAGACAGGCAGTGCCAACTGGTCTTTCTACGCTGGTTCCACTCACTCTCTGCCACCCACCATGTCCTCCCTCCTGGAAAGAAAAAAACAACCAGCCTTTCTTGTTTGTGAGAGCAGGCACAGACTATTGGTGGGCCTATGAAGGTTGCAGTCACCTTGAATGGATTCCCCACACAGCTCAGTGAGAAGCAGAGCTTCCCTCCACTGCTCTGTCAGCTCCACTTTGCATCAAAACTGCTTTGTATGTCACCAAGTTATTAAAGTTGTGGATTGTGGTGCTGTGTCAGGCAATGTTATGCTGAAACTGGGTCAGTGAGGGCTGTCTCTCTGGCAAGACGTGGGCTCCTGGTGTCCCCACATGCCAGCCCCAGTTGCAAAGACTCTTTGGCTGTCTCTCCCTAGCCGGCTTTGAGAGGTGGACGTAATAGCGCCATAGCTTGTGCCTTCTATTCAGCAGCTCCAGTAAGTAAATAATTCTGTACACAAAGATCAAGAGGGCTTCCTCTGTTCTCACGGTCATTCTTTGTGCTGGCAGGGATGACAAGCTCTTGCTTTTGCAAGCTTCTTTTGAATCCCTCGTTTCCATGGATAGAACTGCTGTAAGAAGTGAGGAATCAGCTATTTCGAAACCGGGCCATCCAGGTGCTGCTCCAGGCAAGCCTGGGACAAAAAGGGATCAGAGGGCACAAACCAAAAGAAAGACTGTCAGAGGAGAGTAGGAACACTTCAGAGAGATAAGAAACTGCACTGTAGTAGGAAGAGTCACAGGACAAGGGAGACACAGATGCGAATCTGGGGTCAGATGAAGGAAGAAGTTCTTATGGGGCCTGTTCAAAGACAGAAGAGGCTAGCTCAGTGGGATTGAACGGATTCAAAGCAAGGTGATGGACATTATTGAACATCTACTATGTACCAGGGGTGGGACACATTCATGAACCAAAGAGACAAAACAAAGATCCTTGTTCTCATAAAGTTTATATTCTAGCAGGAGGAGAAAGATAGTGTGTGATAAGCACAGTAAATAATTCAACGTTACAGTATGTTAGAAGTCGCCAAGGCTGTGGAAAAGCCTCTGTTTGTCTGTGTGTGTGTGTATCTTGGTCTGTTTCTAGCTGGCTGGCTGGCTAAGAACCAGTTGCTGCCGAGGCAGTTCTGTATGTGGTGATCCCATGTGTGCAAAGTCGAACTGCAGTCCTTAGAGGTTTCACGGCTATGGCTGTTGGAATCAGATTGTCAGGACTTTCTTCTGAAGCACCTCTAGATGTCTTCAAACTGCTAGGAACTCAGCACTGTGTATACACACACACACACACACACACACACACAGAGGCCAGGAATGCTGCCAAACATGCTACAGTGCACAGGACACCCCTCCAACAAAGCATCATCCAGCCCAAGGCTGAGAAACCCTTCTCCAGGAAGACGTCAAATTTCTGTTGGCTGGTGGCACATACCTTTGACCAAACTCCCTGCCATTGAATCGATTCCAGCTCACAGCAACCCCCTTAGGGTTTCTGAAGTGGTAAATCTTGATGGAAGTAGATTGCCCAGTCTTCCTTCCGCAGAGTGGCTGGTTGGTTTGAACCACCAACCTTAGGCACTAAGCCACCAGAGCTCCTTGAGTAAAATATACCACCACTTTTTGAAATTACCAGGGCTAATTTATCCATTAGGTATAGCAGTCACAGTACCTGTGGCCTACAATAAGTAAGAAGACCACAAAAAATTAAATTTCTTTTAAAATCTGAAGAAGTAAATATAATCCAACCTGGATTATATTGGCCTTTATGCCAATGTAATCATAAAGTATAATTTTATATCTATATATAATGTAGGAGCTCTGGTAGCATGACTGCTAACCAGAAGGCTGGTGGTTCAAACACACCAGCCACTCCTTGGGAAGGAAGGTTGGGCAACCTACTTCTGTAGTGATACTGCCTCAGAAACCCAAGGAGGGGTAACTATGAGTTGGGTCCAACTCAACAGCACATAACAACAACAACATAATGTAGGAAGGGACTCACTAAATCAGAAGTGCCTAGAGCTCCGAAAGGCATAATGTGGCCCTGAGACCTAGGAGGCATGTTGGGCTTCTCAGATCTTCAACTTAGAACTCCTCTGTCCTCCTACCAGCTGTCCTCCAGGCCTAAAGATTTCAATCTTGTTCTGCCACCTTTACCTTATTACTGAGTAGAGTTATAATTGTAACTTACTACTAAGATTGAACAAATGACAATCATTTTCGTGGAATTATGGAAAAACACTGTTGGAACTCAAAGTGTAGAGCTTAGACGAGGTAGGTAAACTGACTGAACACACAGCTACTGGGTACCAGAGTCAGAACTTGGGGGATGATCTTACGTCTCATTGAGACAAAGAAACTCTTATCATGACTATTTCTGAAATGCAGAAGTTGATATTCAGAGAGTTCTCATGATCCATCCCCAATCACTAAGCTAATGAAGGTGAAGTCACAGACTAGAATATTCTGGTCTTGATTTGACTCATCTTTAAAGTCTGTCTTATGTCACTTCTTATTGCTCGTGATATGTCACACAGTGCCTAGAACATATCTGACATTCAGTAAATTCTTACGGAATGAATGTGCTATTTTGTTTCATAAATTAAATTATACCCCAGGAACACGACAACCTACAATGCTAAAAGCCTGGTACATCATCATCAGATTGATGTTGGTCTTATCCACAAACGTGTCAGCAAAGAATGGGGGACAGGGTTTATTGTAATTTTAGTTCACTTCATTTATAGAAAGAAAAAATTCCCATTTTACTTTACTGTTTCCCTGGGCCATTTTCCTAAGTATGAGAAAATAAGTACAAGTATAAGGAAGTAAAAAGAAAGATGATAATGTTTCAAAACTCCAAATTGTCTGGGAATTACTACTTGAGAAATCCAAATAAACCAGATGACTCTACTGACTTGCTTGGCTTTCTGCCCTGTATTGCTCTTATCTTCCAGGCTGGGCGATTTAAATCCAATATCAAACGACTCGACACTTTGGGCCGAGCTCTGGGCCTCATCTATACAGATATGAAAGGTCCCGGACCGGAAACTCAGGACCTCAGCAGCAAGTCCGCTGGTCTGTTGCCCAGATCTACCCTGGACCCACAAACTGACACTGCCGCCTGGAAGGCTGCCTACATGTGCATATGCCCCTGATTGTGGCCTGGGTGGTACAAGCAGTTGAGTGCTCAGCTACTAACAGGAAGGTCAAATCCCCCCAGAGATGTCTTAGAAGAAAGGTCTGGCCATCTACTTTAAAAAGACCACAGCCATTGAAAACCCTATGAAGCACACTTCTTTCCTGAAGTATAGGAGGTCACCATGATTCAGAATTGAACTGATGGCAACTGGTTTGTTTTTGTTTTGTTTTATGACCTAATTACAGAATCTGAGTCTTTTCCCTCATTTACTCATTCATCACAAGTGTATAGTGAGCACCTGCCATTTGCCCTCATGTATTCATCCATTTTTTAACAAACATATACTATTTGTCACAATTTGTGTCTTATGATCAGAAATCAAGAGAACAAATACATGGCCTAACTCCCTAGGAGTTCATAGTCTACACTGACGTGTGAGAAGGGAATCTGTAAATAAACTGACAGCCACAGAACAAGGTGAATAGAACTATAGAGTGATTAGAACAATGAACAGATCGTGGACAAAGTCCTTGGAGAACAGACAGTAGGGGCATGCTTGACTATGTTTAGGGCAATGGTGTGGTTGCAGAAGGCTTTGCAAAAGATGAAACAAAAGAGTCGAGAAAAACGCTTCGGGGATGAAGTCAAGGCAGAAGGAGCAGCATAAACAAGTCAGACACGCACAAGGAGCTGTGTCACATCTCAGAACATTGCGGTTGCCCCCACACTGAGTACTTGTGATGACTAGGTAATCGGTTACATATTTGACATGTTATGATGTTACTGAATCCTACCATCAGTTCTGAGCATTACCTGACTATTTCAGAGATGAAGAAGCCCTTGTTGTCAAGAGGAAGTAAATGACTGGTAAGATGAGCCTGTAACTGGGTCCTGATTTGTCTCCAAAGCCTGATCTGAAAACCTGCACCGTGCTTCTTCCCACTTTACTGATGAGGAGACTGAGGTCTGATGAAGTGAATCCTCCTGCTTAAGATAACATGGCTTTGTCAAAACGAGTATGAAGCTAGGTCCCAATCCATGTTCTTTCCATTGTCCTACACTTTTTGTGCCAGGAGCTCTGGTGGTGGAGCACCTAAGGCACTTGACTGCTAACCAGAAGGCTGGCAGTTGAAACCCACCAGCCACTCCTTGGAAGGAAAGTTGGGCAATCTACTTCTGTAGCGATACTGCCTTGGAAACCCAAGGAGGGTGTGGTGGTTATGTTTGTGTGTCAACTTGGCTGGGCCTGGCTGAGTGGCTGGGCAGCTGGTGGTAGTTAATCCCCATGATGAGACTGGCAATCAGCTCCATGGTGGGGTCTACCACAAGCAGCTGAGTAGCTGCCTTAGGGAATGTGGTCTGCTTCCTGTATTTAAGCAGAAGCCTAGGAAATGGTCTCTAGCCTATGGCACTCTTGGACTCTGCATGTAGCTGTGTCATTGCTCAGCAGCTTGCTATGCTCTGCCGACCTTGGGACTTGAAATGGACTTAAATTAATGGGCTGTTGTGTGGTTTGGTAACATTGGGACTATGCCTTTTACTTGTCAACCTTGGGGCTTCTCAGCCCAGCAGCCAGCAGCTGTCTGAGTGAAGAAACGCCCTAGCTCTAGTGGGCTGGGAGCAGGAAGCAGAGCTGGACCTTAAGGTTGAGGCGATTTTCCCCAGCATCTAGAGCCTGGCACTTTGAACTTGGACTTAAAGCCTCCCAATGGTAAGAATAAACTCCTGTTTGTTAAGGCCATCCCATTTGTGGTATATTCTTGTCAGAGCAGCACTAGGTAACCAGAACAGAGGGGTCTCTATGAGTCAGATCCCACTCGGTGTAGAGACTCATGAAACGTATTTCAATGCAGAGACAGAGCATTTTTTCACAAGTGAGTGACATCCCAGCTACATAGTGCCCCCAAAAGAGTGTTACCCTTATTGTGGAGATAGATAGATCATTGTGGATTCTCCCTGAGTCTCGTGCATCATGAAAGCAAAAAAATAGAGTAGTTTCAGGGGAAAGTGAAAGGAAAATAAAAATAATGGGCTGATAAAGGAAGCATACGGCATCCTTTGGGGATAAACAGGAAGATGAGACAGTGGATTTCAGGCTGAGGTTGTGGAAGCTCTTGAGAGCTGTGGGGGAGGGTCAGCAGAAGGCATGGACGCAGGAGATGCAATAAAGAGCTGAGTGAAGAGTGCTTTTGTGTAGAAAAGCAAACAGAACACACATCAGTAAAGACGGCTTTGTCTGAAGTCCACCAAGGGGGAAAGGGGAGGGATAGTGTAAGAAATTAATGGAGGAAAAAGCAAAGAGTTGAGGCTAAGAGTCCCACTGGTGATGGAGCGTACATCCCGGTAGGAGAAATTCATGACTGAGGAAGTTACAGCGTGAGAAAAAGTCGTAACACAAAGGGGAAAAGCCGAGAGGCTTAGAGAGGAAGCCTTGAAGGATGAAAATAGAATCAGGCAAATACAGAGAAATCACAACTCAACAGGGCACATGAAATAAAAACAGGGAAGCAAGCGTGTCGGCTGTGAGCGAAGGACAAGCGGAAATAACTTGAGCGCAGAAATAAGGTAATGTGCATTGAGACGACGTAAATGATTCATGAAGGGAAGGGAACGGGGGTCAGTAGCTAACATTTACTGATCATCTGTAATATGTCTAACATTTGACATATGGTCTCTCATAATCTTCCTAACATCCCTATGCTGTCCATATGTTTATCCATATTTTCCAGATCTAGGAGAGATTAAGTGACATGACTGAAGTCACAACTCTAATGGTGGTAAAGGCAGGACTGGAATAGAGGGGTGCCTGTGTCTAAAGTCCAGGACCACTCCTTCCCTGGTGGACAACTTGTCATTGATGTTAGGTGCCGGGAGTCGACTTTGACTCATAGCAACCTTATGATGGCTTTATACTGGTCATTAAAGAGGAACAGAATACACTTGGAAATTCTATTTAACATACTTTTTGATATAAAAAATACAAATGGTAATATCACAATACACTAAGTGGTTTGCACAGTGCCTAGGACACAGAGATCACTCCATAAATGTTGGTTCCCATGATTATACCTAGCCAGAAACTAAGCATGGAAAATGTATGTGATTTTTGTGTTACCAAGAATAGAGATTGTATACATCAGAGGAAAAGATGCCACCATTTCTGATTGCACAGCTACTGAGAGCTGATTGGAAGCATCCCTTCTCAATTTTGCAATTGGTGACATCATCATGTTGGTATCATGAAGTTAGACAGATGGGAGCATTTGCACCATAGGATTCAGCAAACATTATAAATCAATGTGTCCTACTCCCCACCACCCCTGCCCCGCCACAAATCCTGGAGAGCTAACTGTGAAACATTCACCAACAAGGCAGTGAATATACCCCATATATTATATATTAGAAATGACCACCCAAAACGCTTTGTCACAAATTTTCCCTTCCTCAAAAAGCACAAAAGAAAAATATACTTGTAGAAACAAGATGCTTTTTTTGAAGCAATATAAAGAGATAATTTGGAAGAAGATTTTAACTGTCTTGGGAAAAGGAAGGTTTTAGGAAGGGACTAAGTATAATCGATGAAGCTACATGTTTAAACATGGAATTGGACAATAGATATTCAGACACCTATGTGAAAATTCTGATGAATATTAGTGATATTTATGAAAGTAGTTTCTGAAATAAATCTCTCTGGATTTAAGTTTTGGCTTTTCCAATTACTAATTGTGGCATGTTAGTGCAGTTAATTAACTTCTCTGAGTTACGATTTCACCTGTACACAGTGCTGCTCAGAGGAAACCAATAGAACTCAAAGAAGCAATGCAACTGCGGTGGTTATATTTGTGTGTCAGCTTGGCTGGGCCTGGTTGAGTGGCTGGGCAGCTGGTGGTAGTTAATCCCCATGATGAGACTGGCAATCAGCTCCATGGTGGGATCTACCACAAGCAGCTGAGTAGCTGCCTTAAGGTATGTGGTCTGCTTCCTGTATTTAAGCAGAATACTTGGGAATGGTCTCTAGCCTATGGCACACTTGGACCCTGCATGTATCTGTGTCTTTGCTCAGCAGCCTGCTATGCTCTGCTGACCTTGGGACTTACAATGGAATTAAGTTAATGGCCTGTTGTGTGGTTTGGTAACATCGGGACTGTGTCTTTTTACTTGTCAAATTTGGGGCTTCTCAGCCTTAGCAGCCAGCAGCTGTCTGAGTGAAGAAATACCCTTCCTCCAGTGGGCTGGGAGCAGAAGGCAGGCCTGGACCCCAAGGTTAAGGGGCTTTCACCCAGCCTCTAGAGCCTAGCACTTTGAATTTGGACGTAAATCCTCCAAATTGTAAGAATAAACTCCTGTTTGTTAAGGCCATCCCATTTGTGGTATATTTATTTGTGTCGAAGTGGCACTAGGTAATCAGAACAGCAACCAAGCACTATATACATTGCTGGGACACAGAGGTCACTCACTAAACACAGACTTCTGCAACTAAGCCAGAAACTGGGTCTGGAAAATGGATATCATGTATGTACAAGCAAGAATAGACATGTTAAGAGTTAGAGGAAAATATGTTCTGGTCATTCTAGGGTAATATCTGAAATTAATCTTTCAAACACTGAGTTATGTGACAGCAACATAGGATGCCTCAACAGCTGTTTTGAGAAGATAGGCCTGGTGGTCTACTTCTGAAAAATCGCCCAATAAAAATGCTGTAGATCATGATGGTCAGATTCCCGTGCACATGGGTCACCAGAAGCCAACTCCAGGGCAGCCAGCTAGCAACAGACTCCTATGAGAACAAGAGAGAACTGAAAATATAGTTTCCTTCCTGTGGAAAAAGGTGAAGGGGTTTCAAATCTGGTCGATCATCAGAATCATCCAGGAAGCTTTAAAAAGTACACACTTCTTGCCCCTAATTCAGAAAAAGTATCATTAACTCTTTAGGGTTGGGCTTATGAATCTCTCTTTTATTGAAACACTATTTGGGAGCTCTGGTAGTGTAGTGCCTAAGGCAATTGACTGCTAACCAGAAGGCTAACAATTCAAATCCACCAGCCACTCCTCAGAAGGAAGGTTGGGCAATCCACTTCTGTAGTGATACTGCCTCAGAAACCCAAGGAGGGATCGATCGCTATGAGTCGGGTCTGACTCAATGGCACATAACAAAAGCAACATATTGGCATTTGACTGCTAATCAGAAGGTTGGTGGTTCAAACTCACCAACTTCTGCTCAGAAGGAATGCCGGGCAATCTACTTCTGTAAAGATTTACTGCCTTGAAACCCAATGCAATGGGGGTCACTATGAGTTGTAATTGACTCAGCAGTGGGTTTGATTTTTTTGTTGTTGTCATTATCTTTTCCAGGAGATTGTGGTGACCAACCAGGTTGTGTGAACAGTGAACTGAAATGCAAGTCTCTATCTGTAAACCAGGAGCTCTGGTAGCATAGTGGCTAAAGCACTTGACTGCTAACCAGAAGGCTGGCGGTTCAAACCCACCAGCCACTCCTTGGAAGGAAGGTTGGGCAATCCTACTTTCGTAGTGATACTGCCTCGGAAACCCAAGGAGGGGTCGCTATGAGTCGGGGCTGACTCGACAGCACATAACAACAACAACAACATCTGTAAACCAAGGCTAGGGTTATTTCATATTCAACTACAGGCCCAGCCCTACCTCTGTATGTTTCTTTTGCATCATTCCCTGCCTGAGAATTCACTGTCTTCCAGAGAAAGTCATTCCAACTTTGGTTGGGTCTGGTTCCCACAAGAATTCTGCCTCACACCAAATCCATGCCTATTTCTGCTATCGTATCCATCCATCACTGTTAGCTTTGTCTCCCAGGGTCGGCAGAGTCTAGATGGCACACATACCAGCACCCAGCCTGACATCCCGGGGGTGTTGGGGAAATATCCAAGGGATCTTCATGGGATGGAAATTCTAACGGATTTCAATGTACCAGAAAACACTGGGAGCATTCCTGATCAGAGCAAGCCTCTGAAAAGAGTTTTAGCTGGACCTTGAAAGAGAAAGAGGATTTGAAGATATGAAAATTGGGGTTGCAAGGATTTCCTGCATGGAGAAGCCCATAGACATGCCATGGTAAAAGGATTTTAAGGCCAGGAGGGCGTTTGGGGGTCCTGCAGTCACTGAATAAGACATAGCTTTTATAGAATCCCTAGGAGCTCTGGTAGCATAGTTCCTAAGACACTTGACTGCTAACCAGAAGCCTGCCAGTTCAAACACACCAGCCACTCCTCGGAAGGCAGGTTGGGCAATCTACTTCTGTAGTGATACTGCCTCAGAAATCCAAGGAGGGGCCACTACGAGTCGGTTCCCTCTTGATGACACATAACAACAACACAACAACTACTATATGCCAGGGACAGTGTTGGTTCAATGGTAGCGTTCTCTCCTTCCCTGCAGAAGATCCAGGTTTGATTCTCATCTGATGCAACTCACGCTCAGACACCATCAGTCAGTGGAGGCTTGTGTGTGGCTCTGATGCTGAGCAGGTTTCAGCGGAACTTCCAGACTAAGACACACTAAGAACGACCTGGCAACCTACTTCCAAAAACTCAGCTGGTGAAACTCGGAGTCACAATGGTCCAATTTGCCAGCATTTACTTATGAAGATACCACAGGACCAGGCAGCTTTTTGTTCTGTTGTACATAGGATCTCCATGAGTTGTGGACATACCATACTCAACCATAGGTAACCACACCAGTCTATACTGCATTCTACTTCCATTATCTAACCCCATCCCCACCCTAATCTGGGAAGGTAAGCATCTTCACCCTTATTTTGCATATGAATACTTCGAGAATCAGCAAGGTTATGTGACTAGCTCAAGGCCATTCATGTAGAAAACGGTAAAAATTAAGATTTTAGCCAAGTGGTTGGTCTGTAAATCTCAGAAGCCTTGAAGCATCTGCTTCAACTCTGTACAAAGAAAACAAAGACAGAGGAAGCAAGGAGAATATCTACATAAAACGGGAGGGACAGTCACCTGCAGACAGAAGCGGGCGTGAGATACACACACACACACAGGAGTGATCACCAGCACATTTTACAATCTAAGCAGGCCTGTCCTATTGTCCTCTGGCTAATATATTCTGGGGTGAGTTTAGGGGATCTAGGAGAGAATGACTTGTCAGCTCATAGGAAGTGAATGATAACAAGAGAATTACCAATGATTCCATTCTCCCCTTTCAAACCCTCTAAAAGGCTAAGAGGCTTTTTGCTTGCTTTCTTTCTCTTTTTTCAGAAAAGATTTTCCTTTCATAACTGCTGGCCTAGATTGTGTCTCTTTTCCCGCTGGTGTTTGGCCAATCCAACTGTAGACGTGAGCCTTTGCTGGGGAATACGAAAATAATAAAAAAGTTGCAAAAACAAAGTCGCGCATGTTAGGTTTTTCCATTCAGAAGGGCAGCCTGTCTCTTCCACTTGGGGCCTTTGCTCAAATTAAATTACCTTCTGCCTGTTGTCACCGCGGTTCTATATATATCTAGTGCTTGAGCTATTGAGATAAATGAGTGGGCCCACGTTCTTGGGTCAGGCCACAGGAGACTTCACAGTTGCTTCCTTCTGCCCAAAAGACATGATGGTGCTTCTGGCCCTGCAGGCCTCGCTGCAAGCTTTATGGGACAGAGCTAAAAGGTGCCAAAGTTTCTAGGTCTCCTGATCTTTTAGTTGCTTCTTTAACAAATTCAGGGATCTCTCTGACATTCATCAAAACAGTGGAAGATTCCGCCTCCATGTTCTAGTAACTGGTCTCTTCCCTCCAGCCTTTTCTGCTTCAGTCCACCACTACACCATCCCCTGAGTGACAGATCTAAAGTTCCATTGTGATTTTGTCCCTTCATAGAATAATAAAGAGCTTCTCCATTTCCCAACACCCTTACAAGACATTCAAGACCTGTCTGGATCTGGTTCTCTGCTATCTTTCAGATTCTTCTCCTTAGCTTGCCCTTACTTTCGTTATTGAAAATAATTGCAATAATGATTTAAAAAAAAAAAAAAAAAACAGCAGTTGCCAAAAAGTCAGTTCCGAGTCATGATGGTCCTGTATGTGTCAGTATAGAATGTGCTCCACAGGGCTTGCAATGGCTGATTTTTTGGGAAATAGATCACCAGGCCTTTCTTCTGAGGTGCCTCTGGGTGAATTCCAACTTTTGGTTAGTAGCCGAGTTCTTAAACATTTGTGCTACCCAGGGACTCCAATGATAACAATCGCAAGCACTGATTGAGGGCTTGTCATATGATAGTCTGATCATCACATTACAATCATTAAACCAAACCCAACACAACTGCTGTTGAATCGGATCTGACTCATAGTTACCCCTCTGTGGGTTTCCAAGGCGATATCACTACGAAAGTAGATTGCTCAACCTTCCTTCTGAGGAGTGGCTGGTGGGTTTGAACCTCCAGCCTTCTGGTTAGAAGTCAAATGCCTTAGGCAATTTTATATTAATTTATTTTTATTTATTAATGTACTATTATAGTTATGTGAAACAAATACTAGCATTTTCCCCTTTTACCAATAAAAATGACAAAACTTAGCAACAGAGGGAGGGGTTAAATAACCTGCCCCAGGTCACACAGCTTATATATGGTAAATCTGGGAGTTAGGTCTGTCTGTCACCAAACTGCACACTCTTAATCACTCAGTCTTTTCCTTGTGTACATCTTGTTTTAGTGCAACATGCTCACTTGTCTGTCTGTTAACTAAATCATCAACTTCTAGAAATTAAGAATAATACTTTGCTTTTCATTATTTTCATGCTGAGCTATGGAAGACACTCAGTGTTTTTCAAATTGTGTAATATACAATGTGTTTCTTAGAAGTAAGCAAACGGCAGAGGTTGAGTTCAGCACCAGACCATGTGGATTCAAGTCGTGCGTCTGTCATTGTCTGGATTCTTGATGTCATTGGGCTGGAGTCTTTGCTGCTCAGAGGTGCCTTGACTTCCTCTCTGTGTGGTGGAATCTGATGTCAGGAGTAAATAAGCTAAGTCACATGAAGCACTCGGAAGACTGCTGGGCTGGAGGAAACATTCCACAAACACCAGCCTTGTGATCGATTGGCTTCCTGACAACTCACAGCTTTTGGCACACACATTTAGAAAACTTACCATCGCACCGCTCTTCCCTGTCTGTTTTCTCAGCTAGACCTTGACTCTCCTGCACATGGAGGCCATGCTTTATTTGGGATTTGGCACCACTGCCCTTCAAGGCCCAGCAGGTAGCACAAGCTCAGTTAAGATTGCTCAATGAGTGGGCACAGTGCTTTGGATTATGCCTATGGTCTTCTGTGATCTAGATAATGAGGGACAAGGAGGCTACCAGAAAGGGGTTCTTAGTTGTGTCCTCTAGTTTCCAGAGTCAGTGTGGCATAGGACTGTAACTGTAACTCAATGTGTCCCAGAAAATAAGGCAGCAAAAAACTTAGAGGAGAAATTCCATACAAGAAAATGGTGCCTGTCTATGTGGAGGATTTATCAGTCACCAATAATTTATCAAACTCTTCCTCCTGGAAACATAGGAGAGGGGAGTTTGGGTTGAAAGCTATGCAATACTGTTTGCCATTGAGTTGATTCAGACTCACAGTGACCTTAAAGGACAGAGTAGAAACTGCCCCATAGAGCCTCCAAGGCTATAAGTCTTTACAGAAGCAAATGACTGCATCTTTCTCCCATGAAGTGTCTGGTGGGTTTGAACTGCTGACCTTTTGGTTGGTAGCCAAGGGCTTAACCACTGTGTCACCAGAGCTCTTCCAAGCTTTACTGTATATTGCATTTATTAATGATTTCCAGATCTACACCAGCCTGAAGAGGAAAGTATTAATATCCTCACCCCACAGATGAGAAAGTCATGGAACACCCAAGGTCACACAGTTACTCAGTGCAGATATTCAAGGCCATACTTGTCTGACTCAAAAGCTTTGTGCCTAGATCTATCACACCAAGATCCTTCAAACAGTTAGGGATGATGTAAGAAAAATAATTTGACCTCCTAGTTGCTGCCCTCAAAGAACACTAAGTTTCTTGTTGAGATAAAACATATACAGTAAAAACAAACAAAATATTACAAATGTGGAGAGAAATTGCGTTCAGGGGGACTGGATGAAGTGTACATTGGCTGAATGACATTTGGCAAGTTACTTCCCCTTTCTTGGCTTCACTTGACTAATCTATAAAATGAACTTTTTGGACTTCACAAATTCCAAAGGTCCTTCTATCTCTGGAATTCCTTAATTCTGTAAATCTGAAGAAGGACACAGTCTCCTAGAAATTCGTACTGTCTTCAGCTTCCATTAATACATGGTGCTTAGGAAAATAGTAATAATGTTGTTGTTATTGTTAGATGCTGTCAAGGTGACTCCAACACACAGTGACACTATTTAAAAGAGAACAAAACACAGCCTGGTTCTGTGTCATCTGCACAATCCTTGCTGTGCTTGAGCCTATCGTTGCACCCATTGTTATCAATTACTCGTGTTGAGGGTCTTCCGAGACAGTTAATTTATTCTTGTGGGAGTCCATGGTATTTTCAGTATTCTTTGCCGACATCACAGTTCAAATGCATCAATTCTTCTGTGATCTTTCTTATTCATTCTCCAGCTCTCATTTGCATATAATTGAAAATACCATGGTTTGGGTCAGGTGCACCTTAGTCTTCAAAGTGACGACTTTGCTCTCTAAGATTATAAAGAGGTCTTTTGCACCAGATCTGCCCAATGCAATACATCATCTAATTTTGTGAATCCTGCTTCCATGGGCAGTGACTGTGGATCCAAGTAAAATGAAATCCTTGATAAACGCCAATATTTTCTCCATTTATCATGATGTTTCTTATTAGTTCAGCTGTGAGGATTTTAGTTTTCTTTATGTTGAGGTATAATCCGTACTGAAGGCTTTACTCCATGACTACTATCAGTAAGTCCTTCAAGTCACCTTTACTTTCAACAAGCAAGGTTGTGTCATCTGCACATCACAAGTTTTTAATGAGTCTTCTTCCAGTGCTGATGTGACATTCTTCTTCATGTAGTAAAGCTTCTGGCATTACTTGCTTAGCATACATTGAACAAGTATGGTGAAAATGTACAAGCCTGAGACACTCCTTTTCTGATTTTAAACTACACAGTGTACCCTTGTTGTGATTGAACAACTGCCTCTTGTTCTATGTTTAGGTTCTGTATGAACACAGTTAAGTATTCTGGAACTCCCATTTTTTGCAATGATATCCATAATTTATTATGATCCACATGGTTTAATGCCTTAGCATAGTCCATAAAGCACAGGTAAACATGTTTCTAGTATTCTCTACTTTCAGCCAGGATCCATCTGACATCAACAATGATATCCCTCATTCCACGCCCTCTTTTGAATCCAGCTTGATTTTCTGGCAGCTCCCTATCAATGTACTGCTGCAACCATTTTTTAATTATCTACAAGAAAATTTTACTTGTGTGTGACATAATTCGAAAATTTGTGCAATCTGGTAGCTTACCTTTCTTTAGAATGGGCAGAAATATGGATTTTTTTCCAGTTGGTTGGCAAGGTAGCTCTCTTCCAAATGTCTTGGCATAAATGAGTGAGTGTCTTCAGCGTAGTGTCCATTTGTTGAAACATCTCAGTGGGTATTCTGTCAATTCTTAGGGGCCTTGTTTTTTTTGCCAATTCCTTCAGTGCACCTTGGATTTCTTCCTCCTCTACCATTAGTTCTGGATCATATGCTCCCTCCGGAAATGGCTGAAAGACTCCCAATACTTTCTGATACAGTGACTCTGTGTATTCCTTCCATCTTCTTTTGGTGCTTCCTACATCGTTCAATATTTTGCCCACAGAATCCTCTGATACTGGAATTAGAGATATGAAGTTTTCAGTTCTTTCAGCTAGAGAAAGGCCAAGCATGTTCTTCCCTTTTGGTTTTCTAGTTCCATGCCTTTACACACTTGATTATAATGCTTTACTTTGTTTCCTTGAGCCACCCTTTGAAATCTTCTGTTCAGATCTTTTATTTCATCATTTCTTCCATTTGCTTTAGCTACTCTCTGTTCAAAAGCAAAGTCCACAGTCTTTTCTGACATCCATTTTGGTCTTTTACTGCTTTCCTCTCTTTCTAATGACCTTTTGCTTTCTCTGTACATGATGCTCTCAATGTCATTCCACAACTCTTCTGGTCTTCAGTCATTGGTGTTCTGTGTCAAATATGTTCTTCAGATGGTCTCTAAATTCAGGTGGGATATAATCAAGATCATATTTTGGCTCTCACAGACTGTTTTAATTGTCTTCAGCTTCAACTTGAACTTGCGTGTGAGCAGTTGATGGTCAATTCCACAGTTAGTTCCTGGCCTTGTTCTGACTCATGATATTGAGCTTCTCCATCTCTTTCACAGATGTAGTTTATTTGATCCTAGTGTATTCCATCTGGTGAGCTCCACATATATAGTTGCTATTTTTGTTGCTGGAAAAAAAAAAAAAAAATTTGCAATGAATAAGTCATTGGTCTTGCCAAATTCTACCATGTGGTCTGTGGTGTCATCAGTATCACCAAGGGCATATTTTCTAACTACCAATCTACCAATGCTGCTGATTCTTCTCCCCACCCCCCTACCCCTGCCTCAACTTTCACATTCCATCACCAGTAATTATCAATACATCTTGATTGCATATTTGGTCAATTTCAGACTGCAGAAGTTGGTAAAAATCTTCCATTTCTCCACTTTTGGTTTACTAGTTGGTGCATAAATTTGAATAATAGTAGTAGTAACTGGCCTTCCTTGTAAGGATATGGATATTATCCTATCACTGAAAGCATTGTACATTACCGTAGATCTTGAAATGTTCTTTTTGACAATGAATATGACACCATTCCTCTTCAATTTGTCATTCCCAGTATAGTAGACCATATGGCTGTCAGGTTCAAAATAGCCAGTACCAGTCCATTTCAGCTCACTAATGCCTTGGATATCAATATTTATGGACCCACTTTCATTTTTGACAGCTTCAAATTTCCCTAGATTCCTGCTTAGTATATTTCATGCTCTGATTATTATGCGTGTTTACAGCTGTTTTTTCTCATCTTGAGTCATATCACATCACCAAATGAAAGTTCTGAAAGCTTTAATCCATCCACATCATTAAGGTCCACTCTACTTTGAGGAGGTAACTCTTCTCCAGTTGTATTTTGAGTGTCTTCTAACCTGACAGGCTTATCTTCTGGTATTGTATCAGACAATGTTTCACTGCTATTCATAAAGCTTTTTCAGAAATATATCAGATATTGTTTCACTGCTATTCATAAGGCTCTAACTGGCCAATTCTCTCAGAAGTAGATGGTCCCATCCTTCTTAGTGTGTCTTACTCTAGAAGCTCTGCTGAAACCTCTGCACCACTGGTGACCCTTCTGGTATTTGAAACACTGGTGGCATAGCTTTCAGCATCAAAGCAACAACACACAGCAACACACAAGTCACTACAGTATGACAAGCTGAGAAATGAGTTGTGGTCTAGTAATATACTTATAATAACACTTTGGTCATAGTAAGAGTGATTGTTGTAGTTGTTGTTATGTGCCATCAAATTGACCCCGACTCATAGCGACCCCTCCTTGGTTTTCTGAGGTGGTATCACTGCGGAAGTAGATTACTCAACCTTCCTTTTGAGGAGAGGCTGGTGGGTTGGAACAACCAGCCTTCTGGTTAGCAGTCAGGTGTCTTAGGCACTACATTACCAGAGCTCCAAGAGTGATAGTAACTGCCCAAAATTGTATGCAAATGTTTTGTAGACATTGTTGTTGGTAGATGCCATGGAGTTGGTTCATACTTATAATGAGCTAATGTATAACCGGAAAAAAAAAAAAAAAACATTGTTCAGTCATGCGCCATCCTCACAATTATTGCTATGATTGAGTCCATCGTTGCACCCCCTGTGTCAATCATCTCATTGAGAGTCTCTGTCTTTTTTTGCTGACTCTCTACTTTACTAAGCGTGATGTTCTTCCCCAGTGATTGGTCCTCCCTGATGACATACATGTTCAAGGAAGGCAAGACAAAGTCTCACCATCCTTGCTTCTAAGAAGTATTCTGGCTGTACTTCCTCCAAGACTAATGACATTATAGGCATTAAGTTCATTTAAATCTGAAAAAAACTTATGAGGTCTGTAATATTTTTATCTCCATTTTTCAGATGTGCAAAAATAACATTGAGGTGTTAAACAGTAACATGTACAAGATCATACAGTTAGGAAATGGAAGAGCCAGGATTGGCTTCTAGCTCTCTTATCTCCAGAACACTTACCTACTTCTTCCTGATGCCTCATGCAGTATTTGTTCAGCAGCTAGTTACAGAGTCCAACAATGTGTCAGAACATGACAAGTACCATGAGCCAGGAATTCTGCTGAGTGTTTCCCATGCATGACCCCACTTCATGGAACGCCCATATTACAGTACACCAGTGTACTGGGGAGACACTGATGAACAACACAGATAAACAACATTCCTCATGGAGCTCACAGAGGAGGGAACACCTGTGTAAATTCATTTAGCAATTCTTACCCTCCCCCCAGAGAGCCAGAGCAGGGCTTTGCTGAGGGGTGACTAGCCAAGCTAAATAAGGGGAAGGTCTCACCAGGAGGCTTCCCCTAGGCAGACTAATTGTGTTCTTACCCCAGGACAAAGGCTTTCCATTGAGAGCAGGCCAGAATTCCTGGTAATCAAAGTGCAGGGTGGAGATCCAACAGCCTTTCCAGACAAGCCTTTATTTCACATCCAAATACATGTAAAACAGCGCTCAGAACTTATTTCAGCCCAGGAGAAAGTGATGAGTATCTCTCATGCATAGGGAGGCTAATTTGGGCTCAATTTAAATATTTATATTTATATCTATATTTATACCTTTACTTGGGGAGCTCTGATAGCATACATGGTGCCTAAGACACTTGACTGCTAACCAGAAGGCTAGCAGTTCAAACCCACCAGCCACTCCTCAGAAGGAAGGTTGGGCAATCTACTTCCATAGTGATACTGCCTCGGAAACCCAAGGAGGGGTCACTATGAGTCGGGTTGGACTTGACGGCATGTAACAACAACAACAACAACATACCTTTACTTGAGGGGCAGTGTTGGTTCAGTGGTAGAATTCTCACTTTCCATGCAGGTGATCTGGGTTTGATTCTCAACCAATGACTCTCGTGTCTAGCCACTGCCTATCTGTCAGTGGAGGTCTACATGTAGCTATGATGCCGAATAGGTTTCAGCAGAGCTTCCAGACTTAGAAGGACTAGGAAGAAAGGCCTGGTGATCTACTTCTGAAAATCAGTCAGTGAAAACCCTGTGGGTCACAGCAGTCCAATTTGCAGCTGATCACGTGGATTGAACAGACCAAGCAACGTTGTGTTGTGCGGTGCATGGGGTCACCATGAGTCAGGGGCTGACTCTACAGCAGCCAACAACAGCAACAACATGCCTATACCTATACCTAGGTCTGTATCTCATGTCCATCTGTCAACTGAACTGTCAAACAATGAACTAAGCTACTTGTGGAACTAATCAGCCTCAATCACTGAAATTTGGAGCATAATATCAACATACATGTGTCAGGGATAAGAGAAGGCAGGATTTAAGAGCCCAGGCAATGGAATCAGGCATGCATGGATTCAAGTCATATACATCTTACTAGCTACGATTTAACTGACCTTAGACAAATCAATTCAACCTCTCTCGGTGTCAGTTTCCTCCTGGGTCAGATGATGAGGGTACTTACCTTACAGGGTGGTTGGAAACATTGAATGAGGTATTATTGCATGTAAAACACTCAGCATGGTGCCTGGCATATTGTATAACTTTTCAAAGATTATTTAGTATAAATAGAATTAACAAACATTTATTTATTATTAACATTGGTTTTTTTTTTTCATTTTTTGGTCATTTTATTTTGTTGTTGAGAATATACACAGCAGAACATACACCAAGTCAACAGTTTCTACATGTACAGTTTAATGACACTGATTACATTCTTCAATTTGTGCAAGCATTTTCACCCTCGTTTTCAGAGTTGCTTCTCCCTCATTAACATAAACTCACTGCACCCTAAGTTTCCTATCTAATCTTTCTAGTTGCTGCTATCAATTTGATTCCATGTAGATAGATCTTAAAAGAGATCAGTACTCAAGGCAGACATTCTTTACTAATTAAGCTAAATTATTATTTGGTTTTGAGATGATTTCAGGGGATATTTTTAGTGCAAGGTTTAAGGTTTAGGGATTTTCTCAGAGCTATATTTTCAGGGATTCATCTAGGTTTTGTGGCTCTGGAAAATCTGGATTCCATGAAAATTTGAAATTATGTTCTGCATTTTCTCCCTTTTGATTGTTATCCTTCTATAAAATCTTTGATCAAAATGTTCAGAAATGGTAGCAGGCACCATCCGGTTCTGGTCTATGGCAAAGGGGGCAGTTGTTCATAGAGGCAATTAGCCACACATTCCATATGTTCTTCCTATTTCTTTTTATTGTGATTTGGGTGAAAATTCACAGAGCAAATTCACTTTCCATACAGTGGTTCACATATACTTTCTCTTATGACATTGACCACAATTTACCACAAGATTAACATTGTTTTGGATTGTTGTTGTTATTATTTGCCATTGAGTCACACTCAACTCATAGTGACCCCTCCTTGGGTTTCCAAGGCAGTATCACTATGGAAGTAGACTGCCAAACTTTCGTTCCGAGGAGTGGCTATGGGTTTGGACCACCAGCCTTCTGGTTAGCAGTCAAATGTCTTAGCTACTACACTATCAGAGCTCTTTTGTTTTAGGTTAGTAGAAAGCAATTGTGAATTGGATAGAATGTTGAGCAGCAATTTCCAAAATGACCTCAAATAATTAAATAAACCCAAAACTAAAACAGATTCAAGTAGAATTACTCCAGTTAATTCCTCACTGCCCCCCCACCGTTGGGCTCTGTCTCTTCCCTTTTATGTTATTATTAGTTAATAGTTTTTAACTTATTATTAGTAGCAGTATTAATATCATTTCACTACTATTGCTACCAGCAACACCATCACTACTATGGTGATGCCTTCTCTGTACGAAGTTAGCACTGTCAAGTGGGAACAGGCAGATCTGGCTCAAATCCAAACCATCATTCTCCAGGGTGCTGTGACATTAGGCATGGCAGGAGGCCAGCTGAGAAGGGAAGGGGAGACAGAGTGGGAGTGGTCTGCATTGATATGACCCACCCAGCAGAGTCCTTGGGTAGGTTTCACTTTTTCTAGTGTTGCATATTTTGTCACCATTAATCAATGTGCATCTTTGTGAGGCCAGGAGGCACCTATCATTTCCCTTTGTGCCTTCCACCATCTGGTGCAAATCTCTGCTTTCAATGCATACTCTCTTGGTTCTGGCTCCGTCACCACTAATTCTAGGTGATGGATTCCATTCAACTGGAGTGTCAACTCTGGAGAAGCAAAACGCCATGTCATGAATCTTTGACTCATTGACATAAAAACAGGGGAAGGAGAAATTGCATAATCCTGTTATGCAACCTACAGTACTTTTATAGCCATTGGGACATATTACAAGAGCAATTCTCCATCCCTGATGTTGTAACATTCCAGGATGTCTGCCTGTTTCTTGCAAGAGAGGGTGGGGTCATTTCTATTCCCGGAAAGCCCCTAAAAAGACAAATAACAAGGCACAGCACCTGAAGTCTGAGTTATGATTTCTCCAGTGTCACCAGCAAGTTCACAGCAACACCACAGTAAGAACTTCTAAATCCCTGGCCTCCTAAATTCCAGCCCCAGAAACCAGTGGGTGTAATGCTAAGAAATTTCCTGGGCCTCCCACCTGATTCTATCCGCCCCACCCCTCAATAAAAGCATACAAAATATTGACAATTTTATGTAAATACTAAGTGCCTCACACTGTGCTAAGCATTGTGTTTGCATTAACTCATTTAATGTATTATCCTATCTGACACATGAGAAAACAGACACTGATAAACGACTGGGCCAAGGTCACCTTATGCCAAGTAATTATTCGTATTGTCCTATTTCATCCCATCATTCTGTGCTATAATCATGCTTTTCTACTTTCTGTTTCCAGGACTTGTCCTTTTTTTGTTCATGCTATTCCTTCAGCTAAGAATTTTCCTCTTCTTCATCCACCACCAAGGTTCATCTAAAGGAGCCCTGGTGATGTAGTGGTTAAAACATTTGGCTGCTTCCCAGAAGGTCCATAGTTCAAACCCACTAGCTGCTCTGCAGAAGAAAGATGAGGCAGTCTGCTTCTGCAAAAATTTATAGACTTGGAAACCTACTGGGGATTGCTAAAAGTCAGAACTGATTCGATGGCAATGAGTTTACAGTTCACCTACAGATCTATTCTTTTAACATTTCCTATTCAAATAGCACCTTCTCCATGCAGCCTTCCCTAACTGCCTCTAGGAAGAAACTCTATCCCCCACCCCAAGTTGGCATAACAGTTTTGAGTGTGTTTATTTTGTTTCCTTTGCCAAAAGGAGCCCTGGTGGTGCAGTGGTGAAGTGATCAGCTGCTAACCAAAAGGGGTCAATGGTTCAAACCCATCAAATGCTCCATGGGAGAAAGTTGTGGCAATCTGTCTCTATAAACATAATAGCCTTGGAAACCCCTTTGGGCCAGTTCTACTCTGCCCTATAGGTGTCACAATGTATTGAAAAAGAATTGACAGCAGTGGGCCAAATTGATTCTGAACTTCACAACTTCAGGAGTGTGTCTTTGCTGTTTATCTCTGCATGTGCTCATAACAGAGTTTATCAGTTGCCATGGAGTTCATTCCAACTCATGGAGATGTCATGTAAGTTAGAGTAGAACTATGCTCTCTAGCGTTTTCAGTGGCTGGTTTTCCTCAGGTCAATCACCAAACCTTTCTTCTACGGCATCTCTAGATGGACTCAAACCTCCAACCTTTCCATTAGCAGCAGAGCAAATCAACCATTGACACCACCCTAAAGGCCCCAAAACAAAAGAAAACAAATTCATTGGCATCCAGTTGATTTTGACCCATAGTGTCCCACACTGGGTTCCCAAGACTATAAATCTTAATAGAAGTAGATAGTCCAATCTGTCTTCTGTGGACCAGCTGGTGGGTTTGAACTTCCTACCTTCTCATTAGCAGGCAAATATTTTTTTGTGATTTGGGTGAAAATTTTCGGAGCAAATTCACTTTCCATACAGCAATTCACATACTCTTTGTCTCATGGCATTGACTACAATTTTCCACAATGCAACAGCTCCCCTCCCACTTCCTCCTGATAGTTACCTCTTCACTGTGTCCATCCCTCCATGCACTACTGCCCCCTGAGCTGTCTCCCTGTGCATAAACAGCCCTTCTGTTCTCCCATAATTGTTCTCTCCAAGGAGTATATCCACCTAGTGCAAATGTTCACCTCATATGCCTGTCTTTTGTTTGGCTGAAGGCCACAGGTGTGGGTTCAGTTCCAGATCTGAAGGGCAACTAGGGGCCATAGTCTCAGTGGTTCTACCAGGCTCTATCAGACCAGCAAACCTGGTCCTTTTTTTTCTTTTTCTCCCAAATGATTTTGAGTTTCATTCCACATTGTTCTTCCACTCTATCTAGGATCTCCTCCATAGATACCCCTCTGAGTGGTTGACAGTGGTATCCAGGTACTATCTAGTTCTTCTGGTCTCATAGTCATATAGGCTGAGGACTGCAAGGTGTACCAGTCACTTGGACTAATTGTTTCTATGAATCTTTGATTTTTTTCATTCTTCTTTGCTCTGGATGAGGAGAGACCCATTGTTGCATCTGGGTTACCAGATGGCTGCTTGCAAGCTTTTACGATCTCAGTCACTACTTGCCAAAGTAAGAGGTAGAACAATGTTTTATATAGTATGTTATGCCAATTTAGCTTGATGTGCCCTCTGAATATGGTCCTGAGCCCACAGGTTCCACTACTCACTCCCTCTGGGTAGATGGCTGTGGCCAAGAAGTGACTACAATCTTGTCCCTTGTCAGCTCTACTATATACCTGGAAATTCTTACAGACCATACAAATACACTTGTATACATTGTCTGCCAACCCTATACATGGTTGTAGGCACACTCCTACCTGCATAGACATACTTAATAGTTCAGCCTGTCCACCCACTTATCTACCCATATACCCATGTTTTCCTTCACAACATAATACTGTATGTGCAAAAGAGTTCATCTTTGTTGTCTGTACCTCCCATGTACCTCTCTATGTCTTCATCTTCTCAAGCAGGCACATATCTTAACCACTATACCACCCAAGCTCATCTTATACCACCCAGTGACTCTTTAAAACAGAGCAGCTTCTCAACAATGTCAGATTTCTTTAAAGAAAACTTTCAAGGAGAAAAGAGAAGATGAGAACTCTCATTAAATTTCCAACAAATCTGAAAGGTAGGTATTATTATCCCCATTTTGTATCTGAGAGAAGAAAAAAACAAAAACATACTGTTATATCTAGGATCAGAGCACATTTGTTGAATTCTATAGCCTATATTCTTTCACATACATTAGAAGAAGGAAAAGCACAAACTTTGGTGAGTGCAATAGATGTTGCCATGTGCAGAATCAGTTAATAGCATTAAAAGATAAGAAGGTAAGGAAAGAAAAAAAAATCATCAAAGAAAAAAGAAGTTGGAATACTGACAGCTTAAGACAGAGAGGGAGACAAGATTTACTAGGCAACAACCAACTAAGTGTCCAATAAAAAGTGCCAAGGAAAGAAGATTGCAGTGACATTTAGACAGGTTAGAATGGCACCAGAATTGAGCCCCAGATAATTGGAGGAGTTTTCTGCAAAACTGTTTCAGGAGCCAGAAAAGAGTGAAGGGCAAAGACAGGACCTGTAGCAAGCAAAGGAGGAAGCGTGATTTAGAGGCAGATGTCACAGCTCAGGAAGGGAGAGGCTTGACCCTGCTGCTTGAGAAAGGAAGTGCCTGGGAGGTCTGGCAGCCTGGTCACTGTGTGCATCTTTGGTGGCTGTTAGCACTGGCATATGGACGAGGGACAATGGCAGCACCACAGTGAAACAAGGGACAATCACGGACGGCATTTTAAGAAAGAAAGCAGTATGGGATGAGGAAGCAGAGGCCCCTGACATTACAAATCTCTAATTGTGAAATTTATTCAGGATGTTTGCTGCGAAGAATTCACAGATGGTGGGAGGCACAAGGGGTTGGGTGGTGCCTCTATAGCTAATTGTTAAGGGGGAGCCTGTGAGATATCATTTTAAATGTCAAGTGCAGGATAGAGGAAGGATAATTACAAGCAATTGTCCAAGAAAGTGCTCGGATTCAGACAAACTGTATTTTTCTCCTTAGAAACGTTCACAGTAGCCAAGTATACACTTTGATGAAGTAAAGGAGCATCTTATGAAAATGACATATGGCTTTATTTAAAAGCTGTTTTTAAATATGTGGGCAGGATGGAGATGGTCCCTGGATGGTGCAAATGATTTGCTCTTGGCTACTAACATGCAGGTTGGCAATTCAAACCCACCCAAGTGGTCCTGTGGAAGAAAGGTCTGGCAATCTGCATCTGTAAAGATTACGGACAAGAAAATCCTTTGGAGCAGTTCAACTCTGTAACACATGGGGTCACCATGAGTTGGAATCCCAGAAGTTCCTGGGTTTATACAGTTGAGCAGAAAAGGAATCCTTCCTTCCAGGAGTTTCTAAACATGTTTGGTAAAAATTCCTCACACTTATATCTCATGTCCCTGAATTTTCTCGAATCCTCTGTCCAATTTGATTCTCAAAGCTGTCAGAGAAGCAACTTCATGAACCATTTCATCTCATGGACAAATCGAAACCAAGTGACCAAGAGGTCAAGGGTCTCACTTTTCTTAAACAGCTAGTCAATGAGGGACTCAATTCACCACCCAATTCTCTGCTTCCCTCTTCCATCACTCATTTCAGTTGTTTACTCAAACTTCTTCAGATATGAGTGGGAAAAATTATAAATACATGAGTAAACCACTACTCTCAGCCCCAGGGTTACAGGTGAGGAGAGACAACTCAGGGACGCCCAAAGTAGCAAGCGGGAAGAGCAGGAGAAAGGGGATTAAAAGACAGGAAGCCAGAGAGAAGAGCAATCAGGCAATCAGCCGAAGAGATTAGGTGAGGAGAGGAAACTCAGGCCCGCCCAGAGTAGCAGGACC
>NW_006921624.1:8663762-8684191 GCF_000298275.1 Orycteropus afer afer
TTGCTAACCAAAAGTCGGTGCTCCATGGAAGTAAGATGGGGTAGTATGATTCTATAAAGATTTCCAGCCTTGAAAACCCAATGTGGGTTGCTATGAGTCAGAATTGACTCTATGGCAGTGGATGAGTTTGAGTTTAATCATAAAATAGAAGTGCTGGAAAGGCATTTACTTCAACTCTGCATGGTATAGGTAAGTAGCCAGACCTGGAAAGGAGAAGATGCTGGAATGTCAGAGAGCTGGTCTGGCCTTCAGTCATTATTTGACTCAATGATTCCCAGTTTTGAGTCTTTCTCATGGCACCTTCAATTCTTTTTTTCTCCACATCTGCATAACTGTTGTATAATTCACCTTGTTCTCAATTTGTTAAATAGTTCCACACTATAAAGGGATCATTTATTCTTTACTATTCACAAAACTTATAAAGAGAAAATTATCATCAAAATAAACACATAACAATGAAAGGCAATGTGCTAATCTGTCAACCACAGGAAATCATCTCTTTTCCTGATGCTGTACACTCTGGATAATGCTTTTCTAATCCAAAGTTCCCATTTTACTGGTGAGAGACTGGAGACCAGAGTGGGGCTCCTGGTGGCAGACCAGCACCCTGGACACTGTTGCCCTCAGCCTTTGCTCATTGCCTGATCTCAGTGGCTTATATTCCTATGAATGACAAAGATGCTCTCCTTATTCTCAGTTCTCAGGTAGGGACTAGAAGCTAAGACTCCAACCAATACCTCCAAAGATCGCCTGTTCCTGAAAAGACCCAGCAGTAAGCACAGCCATAGATTTACCACCTGCAGTTAATTTCAAAAGGACGTTTTGGAAGTAAAAGTTTCTATAGCCAGTATTTTCCAACTAATGGGGAGTAGAACTCCCCCAGAGGATTCAGAATCTCAAGTTTAAAGGCCAAAGCTACTGAATGCCAACCTTCATTGCTACTCCTCTACCCCCAGCAACAACTAAAAAGAGGATCCTGGGAAAGTTCTGGTAATGCAGTATGTAAGGTATTTGGCTGCTAACTAGAAGGCCAGTGGTTCAAACCCACTAGATTCTCTATGGGAGGAATCTGTTCTATAAAGATTTACAGCCTTGGGAACCCAATGGGAGTACTTTTGAGTTGGAATTGAGTCAATGGCAATGGGTTTTGTTTGTTTATTGGGAGATTCTGATCATTGACAGCCCAACAGGTCTTTGCACAGGAGGACCTGGTGTTTTCCAGAGGTCATTCTTAAAATCTTGATAGTCAATAGTAAGCTGAATATTCTGTTTGCAAGAGTGGAATTGACATGTTTTATTTTGATCTTTGGACTGAATAATCAGAGGGGAAATTTGGTGGCAGATGTTTCAGAGAGTTCAGGGCAGACCATGGCATTTTTCCAGTATAAGTTTTGCTGGGTCTTCAGCTACCCTGGAGGATGAAAAAGGAAAATTGCCAACATACTAGGTTGGAACTAGGATAATTAAACAATTGCCCAGTCACAGAATCTAAATGGATATGGTAAACTCAGAATCAAATAAACCAGTGCTGCTGTTATTGTGTCCTGTTGATTCAATTCCAGCTCATAGTGGCCCTATAAGACAGAGTAGAACTGTCCCATAGGGTTTCCTGGACTGTAATCTTTATAGGAGTAGATTGGCAGGTCTTTCCTCTTGCAGAGCCATTAGTAGGCTCGAGCTGTTAGTGGTTCAAACCACAGAACTTTTGGTTAGCAGCAAAGTTCTTAGCCATTGGGGCACCAGGGCTTTTTAGACCAGTGCTAGTATCCACAAAAAGCTAATGGGATTCAGAAGAATCAATTGTACAGTATTAAAAAAAGAGAGAGAGAGAAATTGTCTAACCAAATAAGGAAGGATTACAAATTCCATCCTATTGGCCTTCTTACCTTGATGGTCAGGAATCTCAGCAATAAATAACAGGACAAAATAAGTAATAATATTAAACGTGGGGTATTATTCATTTTCTCAGTATAATAGTCATTCAAAATTCTGTGCATTAAAATAACTTGGGGGAATATTTAAAAATACAGATTCCTTCTTCAAAACTAAATCACACTTTCCAGCAATACTTTGACATAATAAAATCAAAGTCCTCAAGTGATTTTTACTTCAAGTACTTTGAAAGTCAGAGTTTGAAGCCTGGTAAATTTTACCATCTAAATATTTCCATTTTAGTAGTTCTATTGAAACAATCTCAATTATAGGCTACTCCAAGTCCTTGGGGATGGGGGGAGAGATTGGACAATAGATCAGATATTATATAGAGAAAGACCTAGAGACAGAAAAAAAGTTAGATTAATAGTTCAATCTAACTTCAGGATCTTGGAAAGAAGACTTTTTTAACCTTTGAAGAGAGACTTCTGTTACCCATATAAGAAAGCAAAGGACACCTTCTCCGGGGATTTTGTGAGAAGCTCTGAAACATCCCTCTCCTTCTCTCTCTAGTTTTGGGTCTCTAGTGCTTCTGTAACAGAAATACCACCACAAATAGATGGCTTTCACAGGGATTTATTCCCTTATAGTTTAGGAGGCTAGAAGTCCAAATTCTGAGTGCTGGCTCTAGGGGCTGGGTGAAGGCCCTTCAAACTTGGACTTCAGCTCTGCCTCTTATTCCAGGCCCACTGGAGCTGGAGGCTTCTAACTCAGGCAGCTGCTGGTTGCTGAGGCTCACAAATCGAAGGTTGGCAAGCCGAGTGGAATGATCCCAAGATCAACAGGTACATGGCAGCCCACTGGTCTGAGTCTAGGAATAACCCCAAGATCAGCAGGCAACACGGCAGGCCACCGAGATGAAGACTCTGCCAAATGCAGAATCCAGATGTGCCAAAAAGCTAAAGACCTTCCTCAAAACTCCTCCATACATACCGGAAACAAGTCAAACCCAGAAGGCAACTACTTAGCTTAGCTGCTCACAGCAGTTCCACCAAGGAGGTGATTAAAATCTCATCATGGGGAATAACCACATCCAGCTGTCCAGCCACTCAAAATCACTGCCCAGCCACGTTGATATGAAATTTAAATATATTATTTATACACATGTATATTATTCAAATATATATGCATATTATATATATATATATATACACATACACAGTGTTTTAAACCCACCATTTCCCTGTAATTGCCAGTGGTGGTCCGGTGGTAGAATTTTCATCTTTCATGTAGGAGACCCAGGTTCTATTCTACTCCCAGCCAGTGATCTCCAGCACAGCCCCCACTCGTCTGTCACTGGAAGTTTGTGTGTTGCTGTGATTGTGTTGCTATGATGCAGAACAGTTTTCAGAGGAATTGCTAGACTAAGACCAGGAAGAAAGGCCAACCATCTCCTTCTGAAATTCAGCCAATGAAAACTGTATGCATCACAACAGTCTGATCCCCAACTGATCATGGTAGGAGTGCAGGACTGAGCAGCTTTTTTTTCCATTGTGCATGGGGTTTCCCTGAGTCAGAGGCCAACTCAAGGACAGCTAACAACAAGAACAACATTTCCACATAGTGATTCCCAGTGAATCCTTAAACGGGAAGGGTGTGTGTTTCCTTTCTTGGAGCTGAGGAGACCTCTGAGACAGAATTTAAAGGCAAAGATAGTGTCCCAGAAAGAAGGAGGCCACACAGTAGCATCTCTCAGCAGGATCCTGGAAAGAAGAGAGAAACAAGGTTCTGTAGATGCAGCAGAAGCAAGGTTCTGTAGATGCAGCAGATGAGGTCAGGCTGTGCTTATTTCAGGCTAGTCTTGCCTTGCTTGGGAGATGGAGTGTTGTTACTGAGATAGCTTAAATTGGCAGCTGGCTGGCTTTGATTTAATTACATAGTGAGATAGTTTCTTAGGAGCATACAACATAATCCTTGCTCCTAAACTCGGGCTTGATTTTCACAAAACATTTCTCGCATAAACAATATGTCGTTTCTAAACTCTTATTGCCATTCCCAGAACTGTACAGCCTTTCAGAAACCCATTAGTTTATAATTATAATCAAGACTATTAGGACAGGGCAATTTGTGCCAAAAAACACATTTACACTCAGCATTGTCACTTAGTGTTGTCACAGGGAGGTATCATCTCTATTGCTGTGGAAATCAAGGAAGGTAAAATAGACTGTCATTTAAACTTTCCATTTTGAGATGGTGTCAGAGATACTGACCTTGTCTAAATTATTTTCCAGGCACTTCTTAGACTACCCTGAGTAGAATAGCCTAGGAAACCGTGACAGCCATCACATGGTAGAAAGAAGAGTGCCCCAAGGAGCAGGAGACTTGGGTTCACACTGATTCTATCCCTTCAACTGTGTGGCATTGGACCATTTCCTCTTTACATCTCTGTTTCTTTTAGCTGAAAAATGGAAAAAAAAAAAAAATACCTCTACTTGCCTCACAGGGTCATCTTTATAATTATGTGAATCAATACATAAATTAAAACTGTCCCAGGTATATACCACAGATCAACAAGTGATAAAACATGGAAGCTGTGTGAGTTTGGGCGAGTCACTCATCCTCTCTGGTATCAAATTCCTCATCACTCACATCCCAGTGGTTAATATCAGATTAATGGTGGTGAGATAAGAAGTCATGCATTTTTGTGGTAGAAGGGTGCTGTTGGCATAGTATAGCATTTAGAAATCCTGGCTCTGAAGCAGGATGGGCTTAGATCCTAATCTCAGAGTTATCTTTCATTAGCAGGTGATTTGGGACATATTATATAATGACTCAAAGCCTCAGTCTCTTCATCTGGAAATTAGAAGTAACTCGGTGTTTTCCTAAATCATTGATGTGAGAAAGTAAATGAGATTATACATATAAACCCCTTATACAAAGTGATGGGAGCTCTGGTGGCAGAGTGCCTAAGGCATTTGACAGCTAACCAGAAGGAGGCTGGTGGTTCAAACCCTGCCACTCCTCGGAAGGAAGGTTTGTTTGTTTGTTTGTTTGTTTGTTTTTACATAAAAATGACTGCTCAACTGACAGTAGCACTGTTATTGTAAGATCCCTGAGGGGTGCAAGCAGCCTGTAATTGCCTGCTAACTTAAGGGTTAGCACTCCACAAAAGAAAAGCCTAGCCAACTGCCTCTCTAAAGACTCCAGCCAAGAAAACTCTATGGCACAGTTCTGCTCTATAATGTGTGTGGTCACCATGAGTGAGAATGGAATTGACAACAACTGCGTTTTTTTGTTGTTGTTGCTATTGTTATCATTACAGCCAAGTGTGATCTGCTTTGAAAAGATTATTACCCCCCACTGTAAGTATTGAAACCACAAGGGACTTGAATGACTTGCCCCAAATCACCCAAGAAGTAAATAGAGAGCCTGAACCAGACCTTGAGTGACCACTTCACCAGGAGTCTGCTCCATTACAAATGAACAGATATCGTGCATAACGCAGAACAGGACCTAGAGATAGCCATTAAGGTCCATTTCAAATGTAGTCTTCTCTCCCTTTCCACAAAGATATTTTTTTCAAATACATGAGGTTAAAGCAGCAGAGGGGAAGAAGTGGTTGACAAGAACAGGAGACAACCATGGAAGTCTAGAGCCCCCAAGCCTATGTGGGCAGCAGAGAACTGTGGTGTGGGCCTTGACAGCCTTGATGGGGAGGCATAGAAATGCATCTTCTGTAGAAATGGAGCTTTGCTTATTCATCACTTCTTCAAATAAATAGTTGTTCTGTTTGTTTACTATGTGCCAGGCATCATGCCCAGGGATGGAGAAGCAGGAAGGTGAACAGACATGCTCTCTGCCCTCAGAGAGTCAGAGCTCACAGTCAATGCAGTGTGGACTCTTAGGAGTCCATGAACTCCATCGGGAAACCTGCTGGCAATTTCAAGAAGTGTTAGAGTCCAGAAGGAAACTAGGCTTCTGACAATCCTGTGGGTGGAGGTTGAGTCAGAGTGAAATTGCCTAATTACAGTTACACCCACAGCAATGGCTGTAATGCTGTTGTGGAGAAGACAACCAAGGCTTTCCCCGTGCTCCCTTCATAAAGTCCATCACAGCAACACAGTCATAGCAACACACACGAGAACTGTGTCCCTTGTGTTAAACCTACGTGATTTTCAATCCGTCCATCAACCTTATACAAAGGAATATTCTTACCCTTGTTTTTCCTTTAACTAGACCCTCAGAGAAGTGAAGCCCAAGGCACAGAGCTAGCTGGTAAGTGGTGAATCTGAGTCTGGGATTTCTCCAGAAGCCAAATAATCCAAAGCATTAGAAAAACTATACTGAAGCTAACACTTTGTACTTTTTGTTCTCTCTTTGTATTTTGCCTGCTTTTCTACTTCTAATGGATTAGCTCCACTGTCCATGTGGAGTCCCTGGGTGGTGCGAATGGTTAACGCAATCAGCTACGAACTGAAAGGTTGGAGGGTTGACTCCACCCACAGCACCTCAGAAGAAAGGCATGGTTATCTACTTCTGAAAAATCAGCTACTAGAAACCCTGTGGAGCACAGTTCTACTCAGACACATGTGGGGTCACCATGACAACTGGTTATTGCCCATATACATTTTATTTGATGCTTTCTCAAGTCCTGTGTGCAAAGAGTTATATAATAAATTTTTGGCTTATATAGGTCCTGTGTATGGATATGTAGTTGCCTAATGAGTCATGGCTTTAGTGGAAAGGCCTCCACTGGTGTCAACCACACAGGTGGTTTCTCAGAGTGCTACAGGTGGAGCTACAGGGGTTTCACTTCTCCTTTTGTCAACCTTCAGTATGAAGCCCCAGGGTGTAGTGGAAAAGTAGGCTGCACCGAGTGGGCCAGAGGCTCATGCTCAGCCCTACCACTCACTCACTCACTCAGTAGCCTATTGGCAATAAATGTACTTGAACCTCAGGTTTCACAGCAGGAAAATGGGGATAATGTTTCTCCATCCACCTACCTCACTTGGCTAATGAGAGATTTAAATGTGATTACAATAGTGCAATTGTGTTACAAGTTATGGACCTGACATTCCTTTACAACATTATCATTAAGATTCCTTTTTTTTCCACTCTACATGTCATTTCTTATCCAGAGTGTTTAAGTGGCTCCAAGGAGCCCATTCTAGCCCTGACTTTCCTCTTTCTTCTCCTTCTGTTTCTGTCCATATCATTTCTTTGCCTTCTTGTCCCCCCAACCTGCAATTTTCAGAATTCCCCATCTGGGGAGGCAACTGATGGGAAGCAGTCAGAGTCAGCCTGGTATAAAGGGAACACTCCAGTTTTATTTTGATTTTCATCCCTGCAGCCTTGTGTATTTGCTTGAGCTAACATTCATATGCAGAATGCATACTCAAATATGAACATAAGCACTCTCACATATAGCGTGGACTTACACAAACACACACCCTCAAGCAAATCAGAAACTAACTCAAACATTTGTATATAAGCAATCATGTGCAAAAAGAAGCTATATCAAACAGTTGTAAACATCTACATTGAATGCACGGATTCCCCATGCACGGTAATCACATTCCTTCTCATGCAGATATGTTCACGCAGATACAATCACTCTCACCTACACACAAACACAGAAGCATGTGCCCAAATGCCTGGCCCACTTTGACTAACACCCAACATGCATAAACACATGCAGGCATGTTCAGCAATGCCGGCCATGCTCAGACCAAAATATACTGTGACACACTGCTACAAATACACTCCAGACTGTGGCCTTATCTCCATGTTCTGACAACGGGATTTTCCACATGTCTTCACTGACCTTTCTTTGAATGCTCCAGTCATGGGGAAGTTGAGTAAATGTGATTTTCTGAGAACTCCCCTTACTGTGATCCTCATGAGCCCCTGGGTCGTTGTTTTCTCATGATAACTTCCACAGGCTCCTAAATGTAGTCAGGGAGTGATACCCCCACAGGAAGCAGCAATGAGAGGTCCCCAGGTTGAATCATTTCACAAGCGGTTCTCCTAGAGTGGAAGGTGGAGGGGACCCTAGCCCTTTATGTCACTCAAAAACAGGGCTTTGAATCAGCTCATTCCAGGTCAACCCCCGGCTGAGAATTTGCATTTCCACCCCAGATATACTGAATCAGAGTCTACATTTTAACAAGATTCCCAGATGATTTTTATAGATCCCAAGCGGTTAGATTCCTATGTATACATAAGAATCACTGGTGGAATCTTGTTAAAATGAAGATTCTGATTCGTATATCTTGGGTGGTGGTTGTTGTTGTTACGTGCTGTCAAGTCAAAACTGACTCACAGTGACCCCTCCTTGGGTTTCTGAGGCGTTATCTCTACATAAATAGATTGTCCAACCTTCCTTCCAAGGAGTGGCTGGTGGGTTTCAACCACCAGCCTTCTGGTTAGCAGTCAAGTACCAGAGCTCCTATCTGGGGTGGAAATGTAAATGCTCAGCAGGGGGTCAAACCAGAATGAACCAGTTTGAAGCCTTGTCCAGAAGGGATTCAACTTTCCATTAAACAGCATTCACCTCAAGAAGAAACCATTGTTACAACACATTTTATCATCCCAGTTGCATTGTTGTTCTTGTTGTTTGCCATCGAGTCGGCCCCGACTCATAGCGACCCCTCCTTGGGTTTCCGCGGCAGTATCACTACGGAAGTAGTAGCCCACATGATTCTGAGGTCATCAAGAAGAGGCGATGTCCTAACGTTATCCCATCCTTCCCCTTGCCTCTGACCAGAACTGATAACCATCACAAGTCTGTGAAGTTGGACTCTTGTCCTGTTATTAAACAAGTGTCACTTTCAACCAATTTATTTTAATGCTGAAAGTCATAACTTAGTAGTTAATAATTTTGAATGACATAAAGTGACAGTGTATTTTGTATTTTACATATTTGCTTAAAAAATAGTAGTAAATACGGATATTTCGAGTGTGGTAGTTAAGTTTGTATGTCAACTCGGCTGGCCCTGGTTGAGTGGCCGGGCAGCTGGATGTAGTATTCCCCATGATGAGACTGGTAATTAACTCCATTGTGAACTCTAATGTGAGCAGCTGAGTAGCTGCCTTAGGGATATGGTCTGCTTCCTGCTTATAAGGGGAAGACTTGCGGACTGGTCTCTAGCTTATGGCACACTTGAACCCTACATGTAACCATGTTGTTGTTCAGCAGCCTACCATGCTCTACCAATCTTGGGACTTACAATGGACTGGAATTAATGGCCTGCCATGTGGTTTGGTAATGTTGTGACTGCCTTTTTACTTGTCAAACTTGGGTTTGTCAGTCTCAGCAGCCAGAAGGGGTCTGAGTGAAGAAAAGCCTCTAGCTTCAGTGGGCTGGGAGTAGGAGGCAGAGCTGAAGCCCAAGGTTGAGGGGCTTTCACCCAGCTCCTAGAGTCTGGCACTTTGAACTTGGACTGAAAGCCTCCAAATTGTAAGAATAAACTCCTGTTTGTTAAAGCCATCCCATTTGTGGTATATTCCTGTCACAGTAGCACTTGCTGTTGTTGTTGTTATATGCCATCGAGTCGGACCCGACTCATAGCGACCCCTCCTTGGGTTTACGAGGCAGTATCACTATGGAAGTAGATTGCCCCATCTTCCTTCCGAGGAGTGGCAGGTGGGTTTGAACCACCAACCTTCTGGTTAGCAGTCAAGTGCCTTAGGCACTATGCTACCAGAGCTCCCAGAGTAGCACTAGGGAACCAAAACATTCAGCATGTCTCCAATAACCTTATTTATGATGTGGGAGTACACAGAGAATATAAAAAATCAGAACTGGATCTATAAAGACTGAATATATAGCAAAGACTTTAAATTAATAAATAAAACAGGATAAGGAAAAGCCAGAATGTTTGTAAGTTTGTGAGTGTGTGTAATTCTTCAGGAATTAGTTACAAGAATTGTACTTTTGGGAGAAGACTGACTTGGAGTGGCAGGAGAGTCCGAATCAGGTGCCTTTGCAATCATCAAGTACAATTTAAATTGTATTCAGTGGAAAAGGGAAAAGTGAGAAAACACCCAGTTTCATTGAAACTACCAAAACTATTTTGTTTCAGGGTGGTTTGAACATATTAGGAGCCTGTGTGGTATAAACCCACTGCCGTTGAGTTGGTTCCAACTCAAAGCGACCCCCATTAGGTTTCCAAGGTAGTTAATCTTTACAGAAGTAGATTGCCTCATCTTCCTCCCATGGAGCATTTGGTAGGTTTCAACTGCTGCCCTTCTGATTAGCAGTAAAATATCTTATCCACCATGTCACCAGTGCTTCTTTGTGTGGTATAAGTGGTTTACAATTGGCTACTAAGCTAAAGGTTAGTGGTTTGAACTTGCCCGGCTGCTCTGTGGAAGAAAAGCCTGGCAAACTGCTTCCTTAAAGATTACAACCAAGAAAACCTGTGGAGCAGCTCTTGACTGTAGCACGTGGAGTCACCATGAGTCAGAGGCAGACTCAGCTGGCAGCTAACAACAACAAAACATGATACATGAGGTAGTTTCTATTCAAAAGACTCAGGAAAAGAACAGTGTTCCTTTCTGCCCTCACTGGGGCCCACTGTTAGTTCTAGTGTGATCTGGTGGCATAAGAGTTGAGTTTCCCTGTCATGAGTTGATTAAAATACCAATTTAGAAGGTTGTATATTTTAGAATGGTATTTATTCCCTCTGCACTGAAAACACCGTGAGATTAGCAGCTCTGTGTATATTGTGTACAAGTGAATCACCTGCCCTTAGCACAGTGCCTTGTATATTGTAGCATTTCTAAGGTACTTGTTCGCTGAACAAGGAGCCCTGGTGGTTCAGCCACTAACCCAAAGGTCAGTGATACAAACCCATCAGATTCTCCATTGGAGAAAGATTTGGCATTCTGCTTCTGTGAAGATTTACAGCCTTGACAATCCGATGGGACAGTTCTGCTCTGTCTTGTAGTGTCTGTCATTTGGAGTCAGAACTGACTTGATGGCAGTGGGTTTGGTTTTGGGGTTATTTGCTGAACACGTGATGGGCCCTACAGGGTAGAAAAGCATCCCAGGAGTTTCTTCACCTCAGATGGAAGCTGTTGCTTCAGGCTCCTTATTCTCTGTATCTGCTGCTGCTTCTGGACTCCATGGTTTGCCAGCTAGCAGGGCTTTTCTGAGTCGTCTCCAGAAGATGTGCTGCCCCAGGACATTGTTCTCCCACTCGAGGTAGGTGTTCCTGTTGAGAAGGCGGTACAGCTCCACCTGCTGCCGCAGCAGGGACTTCTCTACCTTCTGCAGGATGATGAAGATGATTCCAGAGCAACTGCTCAGAAACTGCCAGGTCTGGGCAATCTCATACTCAAAGATACACCAGCGGCTCTGGATGAAGTGCTGGGACACCACAACGATTACCTTCCGGCTTTTGTGGAAACCTTCCTGGATGATGTTGGCAGAGATGGCCACGCCGGGGATAAAGTCTCTATAGTGAAGGCAGAGATGAAAGGGGGGCACTCCCTCTTCCAAGTTCTTTACCAGCTCATTCCTCACCCAATCCTCATCCTGACTAGAGTAGATAACAAAGGCATCATAGGTGCATTCACCGCCACCATACCTTTTGCAACCAGCAAGAAGCATCAGATGGAAATAGAACTTATAGACCAGAACTAGTATCAGAAATACTATGAAAACAAAGACAGCTGACACACTGATGACTGTCTTGCTCATCTGACAGGTGCTATTCCTAAAACTCAGCACGGACAAGCCCTGCATATCTGAAGGTGTTGCACACACCATTTGTTCAACTTCCACAAAGAGCCGTTTCCGGGTTTTGACCCACTGCAGGAAACTCTGGTGCTCACAAACACAAGCAAAGTCATTCTGAGTAAGATTTAAGAGAGTTTGATTACTTGGAAGACGCTGTGGTTCTTGAATATTGGAGGCTTTTATACGATTGAAACTACAGTCCAGAACTTGGAGAGAGTGGAGATGTTGATAGGGAAGTATATCCAATGACAGGAGTTTGTTATAACTCATGTTTATCACCTGAATTCTGGGCAGTGAGTCAAAAGCTCGCTGGGACACCTGTTCCAGGTGGCAAGTAGAGAGGTCCAAGAAGGTCAAGTTGGTCAACTCTGTGAAGATATCTGGAAGGAAGTTGTCCTGAAAATAATTGCCAGCCATTTTTAAAATTTTTAGGCTCTCCAAGCCATGAAAAATGCCATGGAAGGTGACCCGGGTATTGGTATAAGAGATGTCAAGATAAAGGAGTTTTGTGAGTGACAGGAATACTGAAAAGTCACTGGCCTGTTTCAAGTTGGAATGGTGGAAATCCAGATATTCCAGTTGTTCCAAGCCCAGAAAGTTTGAACTCATGATAATAATATCATTGAAGCTCAGGTCTAAATACTTCAATCTCGTTGTCCCAAAATCAGCCTGAGAGCAGCAACTTCTGTAACTCAAGCCATTTCTACTGAGATCTAGAAACTCCAGGCTTGGTAGTTCAAATTCTACAAAAGTGTTACTATAGTGATTGGCAGTGAAAACAAATGTTTTCAGAGAGTAGAATGACAAAGATGGAAATTGTTCAAATTTACAGTTAATCAGTTCTAAGGATTGCCATCTGAAATCTTTAGGAAGTTTTTCTAAATTGACTACATATAAACTCACCAGGGAAATTGCAGAAAGATTTGCCAAACAATTAAATGTGCCAATATCATCCAATGAGAATTCATCGAAGTATGCTATCTGAAATTCTTCAACGGTCAAATTGCACAGACCCTCTAGGGCATATTTGTTAAATGTGTCCAAATTCCTTTCATTTTTAAATTCTCCCAGTACCAACTTATGAACTTTTAAACCAGCCAGACCTTCAATACAGGTTTTCATTATATTTATACTATCAAAATTACTTCTCAAAGTCAGTTTATGGAGCCTAAGTTCCTTGAAGGCATCTGGTTGTATAAATTTTATCAGGTTCAAAGACAGGTCTAGAGAGAGATTGAGCAGGGGAATTTTATGTAGAACCTGCAAGTCCTTACGATAAATATTTTGGATCTGGTTATTGGAAAGGTCCAAGTATTCCAGGTTAGACAAGTTAGAAAAATATTCAGGAAATTTGGAGGAATTGATAGAATTATGAGCTACATTAAGCTCCTTCAAGGTTTTAAGATGCCCAATGGGGAAGTTCTCTAGAGAGGGTAGATTTATCTCAACAGCCACCAGCTTTTGTAAACTTGATAATCCAGAAAAGCTTCCTGGAGCTAAGTGCTGGATAGGATTTCCCGTCAATATCAAGGTGGAGAGATGGTTTAGTCCCTGATATGCATCATCTTCAATTATCTGAATTTCACACCTATATAGAAGAGAGAAACATTATATAATACTTTTGCTAAATAAAAACTCAAATTAGAACAGCAGTACCAGTCATCGAGCTCTTCATGGGATGTGACACACCATGTAAAGACATCAAGCAGGACAAGTGATGTCATACTGGCCAGACTGATGCACTCTTTTTATATGCTTGGCAAACATGCTTAGCAGAGACAGCAAAATCATCAGAAGAAAAGTAGTTAAACAGTAATGATTAGGGTACATGATGACTGTATGGTTGGTGGAGTATGTAATATCCTTGGATTCAATTTAGCCATTTCCTGCCATAAATAATTGTGATCGTACATCTGATTTGTACAAATGATAGAGACAGTTATTGTTAGACTTGATAAATGACTAAAGATCAATTTCAAAATTATTAAAAATTACAGGTACCATGGATATCTTTAGTGAAATGAATATTGCTTGATATAGGTGTTAATATGTGAGATGAATGAGTTTGGTGGTGGAAAAATTGAAAGTGTGCTAGGAAAGTTTATATCAAGGAAACTGACCCAGAGTAGGGAGATCAAATCAGGGTTCTCTGAAAACACTTAAATTGAAATATGCAAGATGAATAGAGTTAACAAGAAAAGCAGGCAAAATGAACAATGATACAAAAGCCCTAAAGTAGGTGGCAACCATGATATATGGAGTGCTATGGACTGAATTGTGTCCCAAAAAAAAGTATGTTGAAGTCCTAACCCCTTGTACTAGTGAATGCAATGTTACTGGAAAACAGAGTCTTGGAAGATGTTATCAGTTCACATGAAGTAATAGTGGAGAAGGGTAGATCCTAATCTAATCTGAGTGATGTCCTTATTAAAATAAAAGAAGAGACACAGAGACAGAGGAAAGATAGCCATTTGAAGACGCATCTACAAACCAAGGAATGCTTGACGCTGCCAGAAGCTGGGAGAGACATGAAAGGATCTTCACTGAAGACTTCAGAAGGAGAAGGGACTAGCTTACATGTTGATTTGATCTTACAGTCTCCAGAACTGTAGGAAAACAAAATTCTGTTTTTGTGAGTCTCCCAGTTTTTGACATTTTGTTTTGGCAGCCCTAGAAAATTATACAGATGGGATATAGAGTTATAGGATAATATAGAATGATAGGATTTGAAAAGATATTGAACAAATAACTATAAGGATTCTTCAAGTGGATTAAAAAAAAAAAAAAAACTCATTCCCACAGAGTTGGATCAACTCATAGTGAGCCCTGCTTGGGTTTCCAAGGCGATATCATTAAGGAATTAGATTGCCTGATCTTCCTTCCAATAAGTGGCTGGTATATGACCTCCTTAATAACGGAGTATGTAATATATAGCTAGTGGTCAATAAATATCTGTTGATAAAAGTTGAAGTCAATTTTCTATCCTGACTTTAAAAATAAATGAAAGGTTGAATTGTCCTTAGAAACCATCTCATTTCATAGATGAAGAAATTGAGAACTGGAGAAGGGAGGTGGCTTGCCCAAGATTATATTGGAAGTAACAAATCTGTTGAATAAAGGAATGAAGATGAGACTAAACCAACCAGGCTTCCTGGCCCAAGAATGAGCTGATAAGATAATGAACATCTCACCTTGGGCAGTGTGTTCAAGTTCATTCATTACCTGGATAAATCCAGCACACGCAGTTCTGGGAAGTTGGAGAAGCTATGGCTGCCTAAGTGCCTCAGTGGGTTAAAGCTCAGGTCCAGGTTCTTGGTTGATGAGGGAATATTGTCAGGTATTTTGTAGAGCTTGACCTCCATGCATTGGTAAGAAATGTTAGGCACCACCTGCAAAGATCACATGTTAGGTATAGTGTCTTACTGCATATATTTCAACAGACCACTGTCCCAACTCCTCTCCTCCTAGAACTGCATAGGGGCCTCTACTACAAGCACAGAAGTTAGTCAAACTTCTATTCATGCCCCATTCATTTATTCAGTTACATACCCACTAACTTCATACCTATTAAATGCCCTAGTGTAGATTAGGAGGAAAAGAGCACCTACTATCCTCCCAGTGTTCTAATTCCTACCATAACCATGGCAACACTTAACAAAAGAAATGGACTCAAGTGATGAAACGCTGAGACTTTTGTGTGTGGAAGCTCTGGCTTTCATCTTAGCTCTTCCTTGGAATCTGGGGCAAGAATTTTTTTATTGCTTTTTTTTTTTTTTTTTTTTTCAATTTTCTATCAACCTCAGATTTCAATGAGCTCACAGTCTTAGGTAATAGTTAAGGTGGCAATACAACTAGCACTGTCTACAAAGGCCATCAAAAAGACTGGGGAAATATGTCCCAGAGAATCTCTGGTTCTGGGTGCAGTGAGAGCTTCCTTAGAGAGCTTCCTACAGGGAGGTGATTTTAAGGTGAGTCTCAGATGAAGTAAGATCTGGATACAAGGAAGAAAGAAGGATATCTCATAAAAAGAATGGAGTGTGAGCAAGGAGGGGATGGAAAACTAACTCAAATTTGCTGGCAAGTAACATGAATGGTGGAGCCTAAGCCAGGCAGGTAGTCAGAGCCAAATCATCACCTCACCTATAACTGAGCCACCACTGTGTACCAGGCACTAGGAATATGGTGCTACATAAAATCAGCAGTGACCCTGCCCTCTTACATATTCCATTCAAAAGGGGAACACAAGCAATGAAAAATAGAAATAATTATGTGCTATGGAAAAAACAAACCAGCATAAGGGGATTGAAGACAGATAGAGGAGCCTGGAATGTTCTATTATTACATGGGACAATCAGGAATGACTTTCCTGACAAGCTAGCATTTAAGCAGTTATCTGAATGATGTGAGGGATGAATTAAGCCATGAGAAGAACTAGGTTTACTTCATCCTTCGCAGTAGGCACTAGTCATATATGGCTATTGAGTTCCAGAACTGTGGGTTGTTTAAACTGACTTGTCCTGCAAATGTAGATGATACATTTTAAACAACCTGTAATCAACAGGTTTTAAAGATTTAGTACCTACAAAAGATAGGAAAATATCTCATTAATAATTTGTAATGTGCATAAACTGTTGAAATATTTTTAACAATTGAAATAAGTAAAAATGTTAAAATTAATATCACCTGTTTCTTTTTACTTCTTTTAATGTGACCATAAAATATTTAAAATTATGTATCTTTGTGAGTAGACACATGGAGGGGAAAAGCATTCCAAATAAAAGGAATAACCATTGCTAAAGCCCTATGGTAGGAAACTTCTCAGGGCAATGGAGAGTTAACGCAAGTTATTAACGAGGAGAATAATTGGTTAGATCCAAGCCTTAGGAAAAATAATAAACAACAAACAAAAAAGTGCAGGATAGATTAAAGGAAGAGGACAATGGTATCAGGAAGCCAGTCACTATCCAAGATGCAAGACTGAATGACAGCCTGCACCTTGGAGGGCAGGAGAGGATGGGCATTGTAGGGGAGAGCTTTGGAGGCTGACAGTGGATCAGAGGGAAAGAGAGGAGCCTTGTGTGGCTGTGGGTTTACCCTGGGATGACTCTGACTAGGAAATCTGCCTCCATTAACCTAATAGGAAGAGGCGTACAGGAAGGGTTGTGAGGAATAGGGTTGTGGACAGAGAATGGGGGAAAAGGGAGAGTTTGAGATGATGATTTAGTCTTTGTTACATATTAAAGTACACTGTTTTCCTCCACATCCTCAACTTCAGGACTTTGGCTGGCTGTTTCTCTTAACTTTCTGACCCTGCCCCGCCTTAAATTCCAGAACAGTCTCCTGGCTGTTCAGTTCTGCTATGGCCTTCCAAAACAAGTGCCACATCCACATTAGGGAAAAACAAGAGAGATGCATACTGAATCCATGCTAAGACTGTACCCAGTTGATGGGTGCTTCACAAAGAAAATCATCATTGCATTAGCTGACATTTTGCATCGTTGCGTTTCTTCTCTCTCTCTCTGTCTTTTCTTGCTACTTCTCTATCTCTCTCTTTTCTTTCTCTCTCTTTTCCATTCTCTGTAATTTCTCCATTCTTTGGATGGAATTATACAAATGGTTTCAAAAGTCTGAAATTCACTTTGAAAGTTCTATTGTTAGACAAAAAAAAAGATACCTTTTTCCGGGGATTGAGAGAGTCAGTGTAACAGCTGAAAGCTGAACCCACAAACCCCCAGCAGAAGCAATGACACTGTAGCAGCCCTCTTCCAACTCTCTATTGAAGGAGCTAATATCATAACTACTTTATAGATATGAAAACTAGTCTCAGGTTTAATAACATGCTCAGGTCACACAGTCAGCAAGTCATAGTACAATGATCTTAACCAGATTTCGCCGACCTAAACGTGCTACTATCACTCAAAGTCCTAAGTGGGACACAGCCCCATCCACTGCCCATTAGTTTTCCATAACAATTACTTGGTCCCTGCGGTTTCTCAGGTCTTTAATTTGACTCCTTTTCATAAAATAAATTAACCAGGGCACACAGTGGGAAGTACTGGGCAGAGAGTAGATTTTTGGAAGCAAAGCAAAGCTCACAGGCGAAGAGTTAACCCCAGCCGCCACTCACCTCTGTGCAGGGCTTCCAGGTCTCAGGTCTCAGGTAGGAGAGGAAGGCCATGGCTGGTATCAGAATCCCAGCCAGGCGTGAGAGAGGCATCATCCTGGCATTTTCTGTGAGTAGCACTGACCCTTTGAAAGCATGACACACTATAATGGCCTGATCAGGCAGCACTGAGGCACCAGTGGCTTCTTTCCCCAACTCAGTGCCCCACAGCAACTAGTGTATTCAAAGCAGAGCCTGGCAAGAGGCTAGAGGAAGTGAGAGTGGCAGCGTTAGCATTCTGGACTTCTGTTTCTCAGATATTTGTCTCCCCTGTCACAGAGGGGAAGTCAGAAGGAGAAGAAGAAAAAGTATGCAGAGCAGTGGCTCTAGTAACAACAACAGGAAGCTGGCTTTTATCCCAGAAAGTCACCTGACCCCCGGAATGGTAAACTTAGGGACTGGGGTCAAACAGTTTGCATAACTATCTAGGACAGGTTTACAAACTTGGTTCTAGTATAGAAGCTTACTGTCCTATGGAACGTGCAGAAGTTTGCATTTCTGAAAATGATTTTGAATGTAAAACCCCAGTGGAATATTGTTTGCAAAGGACAGGAATATTTCAAAATACTTGGGATTCAGAATCAAATGTACTAAAGATGAAATCCAGACTCAGTCACTTTATGGCCGTGTGTCACTGATTCAGTCACTTAAACTACTCAGCCTCAATCTCTGAGGATAATAATGGTAACAGAAGCTCGCACTCAGAAATAAGTACAAAGAAAACCACATGACAGTAGTCAGATTATACAAACTACCAAGCCTTAGTTTTCTAGTCTTTAGAAGAGACGTTATAAGAGTTTTCTTATATGACTGAATTAAGTTAACTTGCATAACATTCCTAGTTTAGTGGATGGTTCATCATTCCATTCCATTAAGATTACGATGGTTAAGAATGCACAGAAAATGGGGATAATAATAATATATACTTCATAGTATTGCTATGCGATTAAGTGAACTGCTATTTATAAAGTTCATAACAAGCACAATGTGTTTGCTACATAAGGATATAGTTTATAACATGGGCATTATTGGTAGTGAGTCCCAGATACCTCTACTGAAATGTCCCACAAGCACCTCAAATCCAGTATGTCTAAAGCCAAATTGTGAGGGAGCATGTCGGAATGGACTGAGACTCCGCTCAATCTTTTCACTATGTCAACACATCTGTAAATTTAGCTTAAAAATAATCTTTTTGTTAAAATTTTGCTTTAAGGATCAATTGAGGTTATTTATGTAAAGCTCTTAATGCAGTGTCCAGCACACAGTAGGTACTCATAAAGTCTAGTTCCCTAGAGAGTGAATGGAATTTCACCTCCACATAGTCACCCAAGATCTCTTTGACTTTACTCTTCTGATTTCATCTTTTTTTTTTTTTTTTTTTTTTTTCACATCAACCCTTAAGCCATGTCTTGGAGATTTTATTTATAAATATTTCTAATGTGATTCTCCATGTCTATTTCCATAAATATTGAACATATCCCATGATCTGGACTAGTACATAGACTCTTAATGGCATCCCAAGGCACAGTCTTATCTCTTCCAATGTCTCATCTTTTCCAACTTATTCTTCAGCCTGCAATCGAAGCAAACTTTCTAAAATACCAATATGATCACTTCACATCCTATTAATAGTGTTCTAAGGTTGTGCGTTGCCTGGGTCTCAAGCCTCCTGGCCTTTATACACTCTGTTTGTGCCACCAACACCATCACCACACACACAGACACAGACAGAATCCAGTTCTGTAGGAGAAACAAGTATGTTTGTTATTTAAGGGCAGGTATAACTAGACTTCATTGCTAAGACACAGAGTTTAATTGAATACAGTTACTTAAGGACATAGTAGGGCAAATGCTCTTTCTCCCCACCATTTGATAGAAAACCCCTTAATGATCAAGATGAGGCCTAAGAAAAAGGGTCCAAGAAGATCCCTAGACATTCCCTAAGCAGGGTTTCATAAGATGCTAATATATGTGCTTTATAGAAACCTCCTTGGAAAATTTTTTAACTCGGGAATCTCTGATGGTGCCTTGTAAAGATATTCCCTTTTCATGGCAAATGAAGGCCATCTACTGACCTTAATCAAAAATATCTAAGTATCTTCCAGAACACGAGCTACATATCAAATGCAGAAGATAATCTTTAAGCATCTTGGTTATCAAATCTGATCTGCTTCTGTTTATGAAACTACAATCATTCCTGTTACCATTCCTGTGCATGAGAGTGACAGTAACTTGTAATCATGGGCCTCTAGTTTCCACTGCAATGGAGTAATACTAATACCTGAGCAATATAGCAGATACTTAGTCAGAAGACCTGGTAAGTCACTTTGTTTTCCATTCCTTTTTATGAGAAGCAAGTTTAACTTAGGGCCCATAACTATTCAGTCAGTAGAGGAACTTCATATTTACCAGACACATGGAAAAAATGTTTGGTATTATTTGGTGGTCCCTACATTCAGTAAGAACTAAACAAACAAAAACACTAGATGACCTGTGCTAGGATGAAATGATTCCTGTATTTAAACTCCAAATTTCAGTAGCTTAATGTAACAGAAGGCACCTACTGATGAAGGTTGAAGAATACAGTCTGCAGTATGGATTACATCTCAACATAAAGAAAACAAAAATCCTCACAACTGGACCAATGAG
>NW_006921624.1:8684772-8742794 GCF_000298275.1 Orycteropus afer afer
ATGGGGTCGCTATGAGTCGGAAACGACTCGACGGCACTTAACAACAACAACAACAATGTAACAGAACTTTATTTCTTGCTCATTTAATGTTCAGTAAAGATATTTCTGATTGGAAGTATTCTAAGAATGACTCATGGATTCAGTTTTCTTTTTCTTTTTTTTTTTTTTTTTCTCATTGTGCTGCCATATTCAACGTATTGCCTGTATGTTTGCTGAAGAATGTGAAAAGAGCATGGGGAAGGTACCATATATTTAACTATCTCTCCTCAGAAGTAACACATATTACCAGTGTTCCAATTTCATTGACTAAAACTAGTTCTAAGACCACTCCCACTGGCTAAGGCACTCCATAACCTAAGCCTCAAGCCTTCTGCTTCTACCCAAAACTCTCTCACATAAAGATATACTCAAACACACACATAGGCACACAGCATCACTGGTGGGCACTATTTTTGCAGCACCAATTGTATTCTTATAGAAGGGGAGAAGTGGCTATTTGTGCCATGACCTTGGAATCCTATAATTTCCATTTCATGGTGATTAAAAGAAAGTAATAATTATGAGCAATCACAGTATAGCTTGGCTTAGACAAGAACAACTCTTTCATTTGTAAATGTAAAAACCAAACTCAATTCTATCCATTGCTTCTAAGTTTCACGTATTTTCACGTTAACACCTCTCACATCAGGATGTGTCTCAAATTGACATTGATATATTACTATCCATCCATATAGTTGATATACTACAATATTAATTTGCAATTTTTTAATTTCTTAATGGTAAATAAAATAATGACACATTATTTTACAGAGACAGAGAGTGGCAGAATGTATAAGCAAGCATGACCCATCAATATGCTGTCTACAAGAGACATACCTTAGACACAAGATGAAAATAAACTTAAAATCAAGGACTGGGAAAAATATATCAAGTAAATGGCAACCAAAACAGAGCAGGAGTGGTAATATTAATCTCTAATCAAATTGACTTTAAGGCAAAACCACCAAAAGAGACAAGAAAGGATATCATATAATAATCAAAAGTTCTATCCAATGAGAGGACATAACTATAGTAAATATCTATGCACCCAGTGAAAAAGTCCCAAAATACATAAGTCAAACTTTAACATAATGGAAAAGAGAACTAGACAAATTCACAATAATAGCAGAGGACTTTAATACATCACTTTTGATGAAGGACAGAGCAACTAGAAAGAAACTACAAAGATCTGAACAATACAGTCAGCCAACTTGATGTCATAGACATATGACACTTGATCCAACAACTTCACAGTACACATTCTTTGCAGCACATATGAATCATTCTCCAGAATAGACCACATGTTATACCACAAAGCAAGCATTTTTAAATTTAAAAACTTCAAAATAATACAAAGCTTCTTCTCAAATCACAATGCTATAAAATTAGGAATCAGCAGGAAGAACAAGGACAAGGGAAAAAAAATCAAATACATAGAAACTGAACAACATCCTGCTTCAAAACAGCTGGGTAACAGAAAAAATTTTTTAAAAAATGGACTAAAAATCAAAAATAAAAATCCTAGACTCAAATGAGAATGAAAACACAGCATACCAAAACCTTTGGGACAAAACACAAGCAATGCTGGGAGGTCAATTTATAGCAAAAATGAACACACCAGAAAGGAAGAAAAAGTAAAAATCAATAACTTACTCCTATAACTCTGACAGACAGAAAAACAGCAGGGAGGAAAAAAAGATACAGTCACCAGAAGAAAAGAAATAATTAAGATTGAAACAGGAGTAAATAAAACCATAAAACAGAGAAAATCAGTAAGACCAGAAGTTGGTTCTTTGAAAAGATTAATAAAATCAACAAACCGCTGGCCAAATTAACAAAGGAAAAGAAGATGCAAATTACACAAATAAGTAACAAAATGAGTAGTCAATTGAAATAAAAAGGATAATAACAGACTACTACAAAGAACCGTACTCCAACAAATTTGAAAACCTAGAAGAAACGGAAAATTTTCTAGAAACATGTTACCTAAACTAACACAGAATGAGGTAAAAATTTTGAACAGAAGTAAAACAAAAGAGGATATCGGACAGTGATTGAAAAAAGGAAAAAAAAAAAAAAAGTCCTGGCCCAGATATTTTCACTGGAGAATTCTACCAAACATTCAGAAATGAACTGACACCGATTCTGCTGAAACTATTCCAAAACATAGAAAAGATGGAATACTCCTAAATTCAATTTGTGAAATAAACATAACCCTGATACCAAATCCAGGCAAAGATACCACTAAAAAGGAAAATTATAGACTAATATCCTTTATGAATATAGATGCGATAATTCTCAATGAAATCCTAGCCAATATCCAACACCACATCAATAAAAACAATAGTAATACATCCTGACCTAGTAGGATTCACATGAGGTAGGCAAGAAAGTTTCAACATTAGAAAATTAATCAATATAATCCACCACATAAATCAAACAAAGGAAAAAAAACTACACGATCATATAAATCAATGAAGAAAGGCATTTGATAAAATTCAACAGCCTTTCTTGATTTAAAAAAAAAAAAGCTCTCAGAAAAATAGGAAAAGAAGGGAAATTCCTTAACATAATTAAGGGCATATACATAAACCCAACAGCCAAAATTATTCTCAATGGAGAGAAATTGAAAGCATTCCCCTTGAGAATGAAAACCAGACAAAGATGCCTTTTTATCACCACTCTTATTCAATACTGTACTGAAAATCTTAGCCACAGTAGTAAGGCAAAAAAGGGAAATAGAAGACACCAAAATTGGTGAAGAAGTACAACTATCATTATTTGCAGAAGATATGATCCTATACATAGAAAATCCCAGAGACTCAGCAAGAAAACTACTGGAACTAATAGAAAGTTTCAGCAAAGTAGCAGGGTACAAGATCAACATACAATCACTCAATTCCTTTACACTAACAAAGAGAACTCTGAAAAGAAGTCATAATTGAAAAGAGAAATAGACAACTTCACAATAATCATAGGAGACTTTAATGCAACACTTTTGATGAAGGACAGAACAACTAGAAAGAAAATCCACAAAGATCTAAACAACACAACCAACCAAAAAGAAGAAATACTTAGGAATAAACCTAACCAAGATTGTAAAAGACATACACAAAACAACTACAAAACAGTACTGCAAAATACCAAGAGAGACCTACATAAATGTCAGAACATGCCATGATCGTGGATAGAAAAATTTAACATTGTGAAAATGCCAACACTATGCATGTGAAAGCTGGACAATGAATAAGGAAGACCTAAGAAGAGTTGATGCTTTTGAGTCGTGGTGTTGACGAAGAATACTGAAAGAACCATGGACTGTCAGAAGAACTAGTAAATCTATCCTGGAAGAAATGCAGCCAGAATGTTCCTTGGAAGTGAGAATGGCCAGACTTTGTCTCACCTACTTTGGTCATGTTGCTAGAAGGGACCATTCCCTGAAGAATATTATGTTTGGTAAAGTGGAGAGTCACCATAAAAGGGGAAGGTCCTCAATGAGGTGGATTGACACAGTGGCTGCAATGATGGGCTCAGGTATAGCAAGAATTGAGAGGCTGGTGCAGAACTGGGCAGTGTTTTGATCTGTTGTCCATCGGGAGTCAGAGCTGACTCAGAGGCACCTAATAAAAACAACAACCCAACGTGATCTATAGATTTAATGCAATCCTGATCCAAATTCCATGAATATTCCTTAAAAAGATGGAAAAATGGATTACCAATTTTATATGGAATGGAAAAAGACCCCAGATAAAAAAAAAAAAAAGCACTACTAAAGAAAAAGAACAAAGAAGGAGGCCTCACACTTCCCTATCTCAGAACCCACTATCCAGTTCCAGCAGTCAAAACAGTGTGGTACTAGCACACCACAGACACAGAAACCAATGGAGCAGAATTCAGGACCCAGAAATATATGCAGCCACCATGAACAGCTGATCTTTGGAAAGGATCAAAACTCATTAAATGGGGAAGAGATGGTCTCTTAATGAATGGTGCTAGCAAACGTGGATATTCATTTGCCGAAAAATAAAACGGGATCCGTGGCTCATACCATATGTGAAAACTAACTCAAGATCAGGATCAAAGACCTAAATGTAAAAACCTAAAACTATAGAGGTCATAGAAGAAAAAATAGGGGCAAACTTAGGGACCCTAATTTATGGCATAAATATTCTATCAAACATAACTAAAAATTCACAAACACCAGAAGATAAACTTAGCTACTGGGACCTCCTAAAAATTAAACACTTGCCATGAACCAACACTGCTGTAATGTATGGAATGGAAAATGATGCTTTTAAACAGATGCATAGAGAGTATCCTCCTGGCTCCAGGTGAACCAATTCCTGTCTCTAAGACTGTCTTCTAGGAAGGAACGTTGAGCAATCTACTTCTGTAGTGATACCGCCTCGGAAACCCAAGGAAGGATCGCTATGAGTCAGATCCACCTTGAGGACAAATAACAGCAACAAGACTGTCTTCACATGAAGTACTTCTATGTAGGCCTCAATATTTTCCTCCCAAACTCTTCTAGTACCAGAGGCAAGTGGGTGCTCTCCACAGAGGATCTCAGGGCAAACATTTCCCATGAAACGCCTTCTCCTTCTGTCTTAAATGCCTATAATATTGTCCATCTTTTTTTTTTTTTAAATTAATTTGAATTTTCTATTTCTGTTTCTACCAGAAGAATGTAATCTTCACGAGGTCAGACACTTTGTCCACTGTTCATATTTATTGACTGCACAAGGAGACTCTCAATAAATAGTTGATAAATGAACACCATATCTGAGTTTGTTTTTAACATGTAGCCGGTACTTTACAGTGGTTACCACTGTTCCATATCAAATGACTTGGCTCTCTTATAAGATATCTACTGATTATTGTGAGGCTTCTCTTGCACTTGGCTCCTTCCTTCTATTCCATAGGGATACATAGGCTCCACCTTAAGCAACACAGAGAAACAGAGTAAAAAAAAAAAAGGATTAAGATAAAAGTTCTTGTTGCAGTAACCACTGTACTTATACCAAGGATAGAAAAATCTTCTTTGCTTCTTTCACTTATGAATCTAAGGCAGAGGCACATTCATTGTAACCAAGAGGCTTTTCCCTCCTTGTTATCTCTCCCTACACCTTCCAATTGCCCAGCCAATCCTGCTTGTCCATTCAGACCCCAGAAATGTGTGGTGTAGTGCAGAGTGTTATGTTTTAAAATGTTTAATTATCCTATGTAGTTTTGGGGAGCTCTGGTGGCGTAGTGCCTAAGGCATTTGACTGCTAACCAGAAGGCTGGTGGTTCAAACCCATGAAGCACTCATCAGAAGGAAGGTTGGGCAATCTACTTCTGTACTGATACTGCCTCAGAAACACAAGGAGGGGTCACTATGAGTCAGATACAACTCGAGAGCAATGAGTTAGATGTAATTTTTGGCCTCATCATTTTCTGGTTGCATGGTTTATTTAATTTCATTAAGTTTCCTTAATTATACAATGCAAATCATATTGTAGCCTAATTGATATTATTTGAGTGTCAGAGATTGGACCTGTTTTGTAAATGTTATAGTTTTTCACAAATGTTAACTCTCATTTATTCATTTGTGAAATATGTGTTGAGCCAGGATATATTATGTCAATTACAATCAAAGATGTAGTGTCAATACCTAGTCAAAACAAGTACATAATAACTTATCAATAAACACCATTTGAATGAAATAATGAGTAGATTATATATAAAATCACAGCTTAGTTTAATATTCAATGTTGTTGTTGTTGTTATGTGCCATCGAGTCGGCCCTGACTCATAGCGACCCCTCCTTGGGTTTCCGAGGCAGTATCACTACGGAAGTAGGATTGCCCAACCTTCCTTCCGAGGAGTGGCTGGTGGGTTTGAACCGCCAGCCGTCTGGTTAGCAGGCAAGTGTCTTAGCCACTATGCTACCAGAGCTCCCTTAATATTCAATACACTATTTAATAGTCAGTTAAATAGTTTAATATTCAGCACACTGTGTATAGTCAGTATACTATTTCTCCTATTCTTAACAATTTTCTCCAAGAAAGAGGAAGGAGAAAAAAAGAGTATCGGTTGGTTTTTCTAGAAGACAACATATGACAAAATACATTTGAGTTGTTATCTGCTGCAATCCTGGGTTGTACGTGTGAGTCACACTGTAACACATCACTGTGGAAAGCACATGCTTATGTAACCCAAGCCTCTATGACAGTTACCTTTTGAAAGAAGGGGATAAGGATATGAGTAGATACATCTTGTCAACTAGTTCATTAATACCACAAGTGGTCTCTCTTTCTCCTATCTTCCATGCTGGAATCTGATGATCACATCAGAATATGAATATGATGGAAAAGTATACAACACTGAAAGTATCCAGTGAATGCTTCATTTGAGATTCAAGATCGTTTTGGTTACCTCATGCCACTCTGAGAGGAATATACCACAAATGGGATGGCTTTAACAAACAAGAGTTTATTCTCTTATAGGTTGGAGGCTTTAATTCCAAGTTCAAAGTGCCAGGCTCTAGGAGCTGGGGGAAAGCCCCTCAACCTTGGGCTTCAACTCTGCCTCCAGCTCCCAGCCTACTGAAGCTGGAGGCTTTTCTTCACTCCAACAGCTGCTGGCTGCTGAGGCTGACAAGCCTAAGATTGACAAGTGAAAAGACACAGTCCCAATGTTATCAAACAACATGGCAGGCCACTAAATCAAATCCAGAAGAAATCCCAAGATTGGCAAGGCATGGCAGGCTATTGAACAACAACTTGGCTACATGCAGGGTTCAAGCATGCTATAAGCTAGAGACCTTTCTCAAAGCTGCTTCTTATATACTGGAAGCAGACCACATCCCTAAAGCAGCTACTCAGCTGCTGTGTAGATTTCACCATGGAATGATAGCCAATCTCACCATGAGGAATAACTACATCCAACTGCCCAGACACTCAACCAGGCCCAGCCAAGTTGACAACAGCCTTAACTACCATAAAGATATATAATTATATTTAATGAGTTGTATGGGGTTCAGAGTATTATCTCTAGTAGAATTAATTTATCTCATGGACCCTCCATAGGTCACCAGCTTCACCCCTAAACTTTGTGGAAACTCTACTTGTAAGTTTTCCTTCCCATGGCAGAGAAGCTCATCCTCTAACCCTGTTTCTTACATGCTCTGTTTCATACCCACAGACCTTGGTCCTTAGCCCTTCTCTTCCTTCCAAATTCCAGGCATTCTATTGACCATATACTTTTAATATGGATTTATATAGTATTCTTCACTGTGCTTGCTGTTATTGATGATTAAAAGAAGGTAGTATCTAGAGATTCTGAGAAGAAGTGTGTGGGACAAAGAGGATCATGTGGTGGAATGGCCATTAGGTGGAAAAAATAAAATATAATAAAAATAAACTAAAAGGTCGGCCAGCTCACATGATGAAGACAAAACACTTTTCAGCTAACCATGCTGTATTTTGGCATATTTGAGTGTTTTCCTCCTTTCCTATCTTGAGTCAAAATAGGAAGGAAAAAAAAAAAAAAAAAAGGTTTCTTTCTAATTCCTTAGTCTTGGAAGGTTAAGTCCCAGGGAGCAAGAAGATGGAAAGCTAGAGTGAGACAGAGAGGGAGAGGGAGAGAGAAGAAAGAGAAGAAGGAAATGAAGAATTGGGGAGGGCAAAGGAGGGGAAGTAATTGAAGATTTTAACAAACTTCTGCAGTCTGAAATAGAGCAAACATGCAATCAAGATGAATTGATAATTACTGGTGATGGGATCTGAAATTGAAAACAAAGAAGCATCAATAGCTGGAAAATATAGCCTTGATGATAGCAATGACACTGGATATCACATGATAGAATTTTGCAAGACCAACGGCTTATTCATTGGAAATAACATTTTTTCAACAACATAAATGGTGACTATACATGTGGACCTCAACACATGGAATGCGCAGAAATCAAATTGACTACATCTGTGAAAAGAGGCAAAGGAGAAACTCAATATCTTCAAAAAAAAAAAAAAGACCAGGTGCTGATGGTGGAACAGACCATCATTTGCTCATGTACAAGTTCAAGTTGAAGCTGAAGAAAATTAAAAGAAGTCCATGAGAGCCAAACTATATGACCTTGAGTATATCCTACCTGAATTTAGAGGCCATCTGAAGCATAGATTTGACACACTGAACACAAGAGACCAAAGACCAGAAGAGTTGTAGGATGACATCAAGAACATCATACATAAAGAAAGGAAAAGGTCATTTAAAAAAACAGGAAAGAGGGGGAAAAAAGACCAAAATGGATGTCAGATGAGACTCTGAAATGTGTTCTTGAATGGAGACTAGCTAAAGTGAAAAAAAAAGAGAAGAAATCTAGAAGTAAAAGATCTGAACAGAAGATTTCAAAGGGCAGCTTGAGAAGACAAACTAAAGCATTGTAATGAAATGTACGAAGACCTAAAGTTGGAAAACCAAATGCTCAGCATTTGTCAAGCTGAAGGAACTGAAGAAAATATTCAAACCTCCAATTGCAATATTGAAGGGTTTTATGGGCAAAATATGAAACGATGTAAGAAGCATCAAAAGAAGATGGAAGGAATACACAAAATCACTGAACCAAAAAGAATGGGTCAATGTTCAATCATTTCAGGGGGTAGAATATGATCAAGAAGCAATGGTATTAAAGGATGAAGTCCAAGCTACACTGAAGGAATTGGGGAAAAGTACTGAAATATTTCAATAAAAGGATGCTGCTCTGGAGGCACTTATTTGTCTATGCCAGGAAATTTGGAAGATAGCAACCTGGCCCACGGACTGGGAGAGATCCATATTTGAGCCCATTCCAAAGAAAGATGATCCAGTAGAATGCAGAAATGACTGAACAATATCATTATCACATTCAAGTAAAATTTTGCTGAAGGTAGTTCAAGAACACCTGCAGCAGTATATTGACAGGAAACTTGTAGAAATGCAAACTGGATTCAGAAGAAGACGTGGAATGAGGGATATCATCGCTGATGTCAGATGGATCTTAGCAGAAAGCAAAAAATACCAGAAAGATGTTTACCTGTGTTTCATTGACTAAACAAAGACATTTGACTGTGTGGATCATAACACATTATGGACAACATTGAGAAGAGTGGGATTTCCAGAATACTTAATTGTGCTCATGAGGAACCTGTACATAGATCAAGAGGCTGCCATTCGAACAGAACAAGGGAATAATTAATGGTTTAAAATAAGGAAAGGTGAGTGTCAGGGTTGTGTCATTCACCATACTTATTCAATCTGTATGCTGAGCAAATAATCTGTGAAGTTGGACTATATGAAGATGAATGCAACATCAAGATTGGAGGAAGACTCATTAATAACCTACGATATGTAGAAGATACAAACTTGCTTGCTGAAAGTGAAGATGACTTGAAGCTCTTACTGATGAAGATCAAAGATTAGTCTTCAGGGTGGATTACACCTCAACATAAGAAAATGAAAATCCTAAAAACTAGACCAATAAGCAGCATCATGATAAATGTAGAAAGGGCTGAAGTTGTCAAAGATTTCATATTACTTGGATCTGCAATCAACACCAGTGGAAGCAGCAGTCAAGAAATCTGATGTCGTGTTGCACTAGGCAAATCTGGTGCAAACGACCTCTTAAATTGTTGAAGAGCAAAGATGTCACTTTGAAGACTAATGTGCACCTGCTCCAAGCCATGGTATTTTCAATCGCCTCATATGCATGTGAGAGCTGGACAATGAATAGGGAAGACGAACGAAGAGCTGATACCTTAGAATTATGGTGTTGGCAAAGAATACTGAAAATACCATGCACTGCCAGAAGAACAAACAAATCTAGCCTGAAGAAAGTACAACTGGAAGGCTCCTTAGGCATGAGAATGGCCAGTCTTTGTCTCACCTACTTTGGCATGTGATCAGAAGGGACTAGTCCCGGGGAAGGATATCACTGTTGGTAAAGTGGAAGGTCAGAGAAAAAGAAGAAGACCCTCAATGAGACAGATTGACACAGGAGCTGCAATGATGAACTCAATCATAGAAAGGATTGTGAGAATGGCACAGGACAGAGCAACCTTTTCTTCTGTTGTTTATAATGTTGCTATGTGTCAGAATCTACTCGACAATACCTAACAACAAGTATTAGATTGGGAGTCTTTACTTCCAATATTTGCTCTATCACTTCAAATCACTCAGAATTGCTAACCCTTGTTCCCTTCTCTGTAGAATGCTTGTAGTGAGGAGAAAATGAGATAAAGTTGGTGAAGATTGTGACAAGATTTATTATTGTGTTTCATGTTAAAATGTGAAGAGGACTTCTTGTTGTTAGTGGAAGGTTAACTCAATGGACTTTTTCTTCCCACAGAGAGTTTATTTTGCATTGATTTTCTAATACATCTTTTAGTTACTTGGAACCTCCTACAACTTATCAAAATACAAAGCAAATTACTGATGGAACTCCTGTTACTTTATATGAGTTTAATTTAGAATTTAATTCCTGCAGTGTGTTTTCTTTAGTAATTGCACACACTGTTGCCTTAACTAATCATACGGAAATGGAGTGTGGAAAGAAGACATAATAAATAAAATAAATCTGCCCTCCAAAGTTCTGGATCAGCTCAAAGTTGATCTCCATAGAATCTTCTCTGATTTCTTCATCAGCATCTTCTACTCTCAGCCCCAGACACTCACAGATACCAGTCAAAGTTATTTTTCTCTGAATTTCTGTAGAAATATGCCACAATTCTTATGAATACCAATATTCATTGAAAGGGAGTTTATCACCTTATATCTTCCAAAGACTTCAAACTTCCCCAGAATAGACACCTTGCATTGCATGTCTATGTATTTTACATGGCTCCTTGCTCTGTTGTTGTTATCATTGTTTGCCATTGAGTTGATTCTGACTCACAGCAACCCTATAGGATGGAGTAGGGTTTCCTGTGGGAACAGATCACCAGTTCTTTCTCTCTCTGAAATTGCATATTGGTGTCATAGAAACACAGACCTTTAGCTTAGCAGCCAAGCACTTAACTACTGTGCCACCAGAGCTCCTTTTTTGCTCTGCAGTAACACATCATGATAAACATCACAATAAATGGAGAAAAGATTGATGTTGTGGTCAAAGATTTCATTTTACTTGGCTCCATGATCAACACCCATGGAAGCAGTGATCAAGAAATCAAATTACATACTGCACTGGGAAAGTCTGCCCCAAAAGACCTCTTTAAAGTGTTAAGAAGCAAAGATATCACCTTGAAGACTAAAGTGCGCCTAACCCAAGACTAGTATTTTCAATCTCCTCATATGCATGTGAAAGCTGGAAAATGAATGAGGAAGACAGACAGAAGTAGAGTTGATGCCTTTGAATTGTGGTGATAATGAAGAATACTGAAAATATCCTGGACTGCCAGAAAAATGAACAAATCTATCTTGGAAGAAATGCAGCCAGAATGCTCTTTAGAAGAGAGAGTGGCCAGACTTCCTCTCACCTACTTTGGTCATGTGGTCAGAAGGGACTAGTCCCTGGAGAGGGATATCATGCTAAGGAGAGTAGAGGGTTAGAGAAAAGGGGGAAGACCTTCAACAAGATGGATTGATACAGCAGCTACAATGATGGGCTCAAGCGTAGGAAGGTTTATGAGGATGGAACAAGACTGGGCAGTTTATCATTCTGTTGTTCATAGGGTCACTAGCGTCGGAGCTGACTTGATGGCACCTAACAACAACAACAATCAATTAACTGAAGGAAGGAAGAAAAATAAATGAATAGAGCTATTTATTAGTGCAATAAATTAAAAGAAGTAAAGGCTGATAAATTATCCATTACATATCTCTGAAACAAAATTATTTAATCCTACAATAAAGCACTATGTGAACTGGAAAAAAAAAAATGGCAGCTCAAAGAAATTTTAAAAGAAACCTCTTCTGTCAATTGGCAAAACATGGTCCACAAAGACAATCTCCTACATCCTACTTTGGTGAAGCAACTGGGATTTTAAAAGCTTGTAAGCAGCCATCTAAGGTGCAACTATTAGTCTCTTTCTGTCTGGAGCAAAGAAGAGTGAAGAAAATCAAACCAAACTCACTGCCAACAAGTTGTTTCTGACTCTTAACGACCCCTCTTTGGGTTTCCAAGGTAGTATCTCTACAGAAGTAGATTACCTACTCTTCCTTCCGAGGAGTAGCTGGTGGGTTTGAACCTCCAGCCTTCTAGTTAGCAGTCAAATGCCCATCAAAGATGCAGGAAACAATTAGTTCAATGGACTAATGGAGCACATGAACCCCAGCCTCCACATGCCTGAGACCAGAAGTAGGTCATATCCAGCTACCACTGCTGACAGCTCTGAAAAGGATCACAAAAAGAGGTCCCAGATAAAGTGGGGGGAAATGTAAAACAAAACTCAAAATCATAACAAAAAAAGACCAGGCTTACTCATCTGATGAAGACAGGTGGAACCCCCAAGACTATGGTCTTTAGACACCCTTCAATCTAGGAACTGAACTTAACCCCCACCCACGACTCAACTGGTAGCCAAATGATAGACAGTCCTATAAGGTGAACAGTAATACCAGGAGGGTATGCAACTCATTAGAACAATCTAGCGTATGAGATCCAGAGGACATAATTTGCCTCAGGAAAGAGCTATAAAGGTAGGAAAGGATGGGAAGGAAGGAAGGATGAAGGGAAGGGGTGGGAGCAAGGAAGTAGAAAGAATTCTGTTAGAGTGTGAAGATTGCAGTAAATATCACAAAACAGAATACATATGAATTGTTGATTGGAAATCCAATTTGCTTTGTAAACTTCCACCCAAATCACATTAAAAATTAAAAAAAAAAAAAAAAAAAAACTTACTCTCTAACTTAAGTATAATTGAATACTCTATCCATTTCCTTCTTCTAAGGGACTTCACAGTTGGAGTTCTACAATGGAGTGAATGAGCTCAGCTGCCTTCGGACATTTCAAGGGACATTTGCTTCATTTCTCCTAATCACAAGCCTTTATTCCTGACTCTGTCACAGTGGAAGTGGAGAATACATGCTTGGTGTTGGCCATTCTAAAATCTCTCTTCTATCCTTGGAAGGAGGTTTCCACAGAGATTCCTCATCCTTATCTAAGTTCTTCACCTTTAAATGTGCTGAAGAGGGAGCTGGAAACTAGACTCAGAGCCATATGGCAAAGCTGAGGGGCAGCATGTGGTTGCAGGTTGCTCATTGCTGATCTATAGCATCTTTAAGCTCATCTTCTATCTTTCTTTACACAAGAGGTAGTGGCAAGGTGGGAGTTCTACATTTTGAATGGCCTGTCCTTCACATGGCAAAAGGAGGCTCAGAGCACAGCATCCATGCAAAAACTTACATTGGTCATAGTGGAGTAAAGTGCAGCATAGTAGCTATGTGACCAATGTGAAGTAAGTTGTTAGGAGTAGAGATCCAGTCTGTGAACTTGAAGTGTGGTCTGCCCAATAGATATGTGACTTTGGGTGCACTTGACCAAGTATCAGCTGCAGCTCTAAGAAATGTCTATGTAAGCTATACAATAGGTAGGGACAAATCAGACCCATGCAAACAGCTAATAGATTCCTAAACTGTCAGTATGCTCAGATTACAAATGAAGAGAGGGGTTCTATGGTTGAAGTGTGAAAGTTAATTTATGTAACAAGCGTTAAGCCCTGGGAAGAAGGGAGTATAGAAGAAAATTGGGAGGTAAAAAAAAACAGACTAAAAAATAAAGAAGAAGGGACACACAGTAGACAATTCATGACCTATCCTTGACAATGATTGTTCACAGCAAGCTCTCTCCTTCTTACTCCACTATCAATGCCATAATCACACAAGGACAAAGAATACTATCATAGTTGAGCCAAATTCCAGAAACTTGACTGGATCAATCAGTAGTGGTTTGACTATTCTCTATCATCAGTCTTTATTATATAGTCAAGTTCCCGAGGCAGGATGCTCTTGTTTTCGTGAGCTTGGAATAGTCACGTTTTTTTCTTTGTCAAAACAAAAACGTAGATACACAAATATTCTTTTTCATAGAACTAATATCTAGCAGAGCATAGATTCAAACCCAAGGGTATTGTCAAATAAAGAAACCAACAAGCAAGTATGATGTTGTTGTTGTTATGTGCCCTCAAGTCAGACCCAACTCATAGCGACCCCTCCCTGGGTTTCCAAGGCAGTATCACTACAGAAATAGATTGCCCCATCTTTCTTCTGAGGAGTGGCTGGTGGATACAATTGGGAAAAACTTACTATGGAAAAAGGAGACTCATCACAGAACAAAAGTAAGCAAGAAGAGAGAGTCTTAGAACTTTGAAATACATATATCAATGATACTCTTTTCATCATCACCATTGCCAACATTAGTTAAGGGTAGCCTAGTGCATAAAGGCACTTGACTGCTAACCAGAAATCTGGCAGTTCAAACCTACTAGCCAATCTTCAGAAGGAAGATGGGCCAATCTACTTCCGTAGTGATACTGTCTCGGAAACCCAAGGAGGGGTTGCTATGAGTTGGGTCCAACTCGATGGCACATAACAACAACAATAACAGCTCATCTATCTGGGATGCACTTTGATCACAAGATATCACTAAACCTTCACTGAGTTCCTGAAAAGTAGGTATCTTCTACATCAAGTTGATACCCACGGAGTAAGGACTATAATCCTAACACAGGCAATGGGCAAGAAAAATGGTAAATGGGAGGGGAAGGGGGCAAAAAGAAAAGAAGTGGCTCAGGAATGAAAAATGCACATAATGGGAAGAAATGGGAGCAAGAGGGTATAAAAGGGGGTGGGGAGGACCGCAATATTTGGCCAAGCTTAGTCAAGATGAACTTGGGTGTGGAGCAAATAATCCAGTGTTGATAGGCTTCATTCTGCCCCTTCATCACACATTGCCTCATCTTCCAACATCATCAATTATTTCACTTACATGTGCCAAGTTTCCCGAAGATGATCTTGAATTCCTACAAAAACTATGCTTTTCTCCTTTCTAGCTCAATATTCATAAAACCTTCTTGGTCAATCTACTTCCGTAGTGATACTGCCTCAGAAACCCAAGGAGGGGTTGCTATGAGTCAGGTCTGACTCCAGGGCACATAACAACAATCCTTCAATGATCAGTTTGAATGCCACTTCCTCTAGTAAGCAACCTTTATATAGGCTTTTGTTCTCTATATTCTCTGACTTCTCCTAGTTTATTTATATATACCTCTTTTGTGAAATTTATCCTTTGTTCCTCATATTGTAAGGGTTCATGTATACATGTATACACATCTTATTCACTCTACTAGATTGTGAACTCTCCGAGACAAAGTCTGTGTTGGATTCATCTTTACATTTCCCATGTTGCTTCTTGTAGTGCCATGCACAGAGTAGGTGCTTAAAAAAATTATGGTGCAAAAGGAATAAGTATAATATTAGTTAAAGGTGGTTACAAAACTCTACAAACTAGAATAACCTCAATGGTGGCAAATAATTAAAATATATATTTGTAAATTATATTAGATACATTTTTATGTAATGATTTTTTATAAATAGGAAAAACACACAGGGTTAGGTGGTTATTTCCAAATGGAAGAATTATAGATTTTTTCCCCCATTATGTCTTCCTCTGTTTTCTGAAATAGTTTATTTACAATTTTCAAAAGTTACTTTAATAATAATAATAAACAATGACTAGATAGAGTTACATACTGGACTGCTGTTAATCCAAATGTTCTTGGCTACTTCTTCTAAATGACATTCTAACTTTCCTTATGGAACTAACATTCTTAGAACACATTCTTCCCAATGTGTAATTTGGACGGGAAGATATTTCCAGGTTCCTCTCAAAAGAAGATGAGGACACCACATTGTCTCTCTTCTGCCTTGGCACACTTAGGAAGAGCCTTATGAACTGTGCTTGGCCACTTAGATTCGATCCTACAGCCTTCAGTAAGAAGAAGTGGCACAAGAGAACAAGAGAGAGGCTTGAGTTGCTTTCACAGTGGAGTGGGCAGCAGCTGATCTTCTGATTTGACTATTTTGACAAAGGCATAGTTGATGTACACACTGCACCTTACCCCACTACAGCTCCTGTTGATCCTTTCTTGCTCCCTTGGGATACTCCCAGAGGGCCTCCCAATGTGTCCTTTATCATATGTTAGCCAAATAAAACTTTTAATTAAGAAACCTCATCAATACAGATATACATATATTTAAATAGTGAAGGAAGTCTGGCACAATGATACGCTCACAGTTTTCAATCCATCGAATGAAAGACGGCATTGAATGAATTCAAAAACATGATACAAAATTCATATTATCAGATTGGAAATTTGAGAAAAGTAACCTACCAACCTTAGAAGAAAGTGCAGTAAACAGAACAAGAGTCTATTTTTCATGGCTCTAAAATTTCTCTGAGATATTTAGCAAAGCCCTCCTCCCCCCACCATTTCAGCTGTAAAAGAAGGAGGTGTAGTAAATTATTTTCCTGCTCAGAGATTCTGGTATGACCTGTAATGAAACCAGATGGAAAGGGTAGGAAATTCCCAGGAAATTAAAAATCCAAGGGCAAGACTTTTTTTTTTTTTTTTCCAATTAGATGAAAAAATATGAAGGAACAGTAGCTAAAGTTCTAAGATGTTATACTTCAGCTTCCAAAAGGACACTTAATTTCTTCTCCCTCAATTACATACCCAATTCAAACAAAGAGCATATGACTTAAAAATGTTTACTTTTAACAAAGAGAGAACACTGGACATAACACATCACAGTTTGGAAAATCTTACCTCTCTGGAGTTTTTAGCCCAGCTAATTGGATCAGCTTCATCTCACAAATGCTGCTGGGTTCCAAGTCTATGGAGAAATCTGGTTTAAAATTGCCACTCAGAGCTGTGAGAGACCTTAACATCTCAATTAAATAGTCAACATAAAAACAAGAAGAAGAAAGAGTGAGAATGTGAACTGGATAATTCTGGGAGGAAGGGAATTCATTTCTTTTACCACACAAAACCTTAAAGAGATTGCCAGAAGTTATCAGTTGCAAATATAAACATAAAAGTACAGATAATTTAATAAAATGTACCCATTTTGTCCACAGAGGATTAAAAGTATAATATCTGACTATACAAGTCATATTGAGGGATATTCAACTTCTCCTAGATATAAGAATGCCTCTTTTGTATTTGCAATAAGGAATCTCCCTAATTAAGCCAGACATCTAAGCAATAAGTTCCCAGTAGACAAATATCAGAAGGACATCAGAATTTTATCATCTAGAAAATGAAAACAGAACAGAAGTCCTGAGATCTTGATTTCAGTCCAGGCTCTACCACAGGCATACTGTGTGACTCATCTGTGGGTGAAAACAGTGGGCGTCTGTGTCCTCATCCTTAGCTGATCTCTGAGTCTCCTTCTCCTGTATTGTTTTATGACTCTCTCCTGTGATGGCTGCTAACTTACAGCAGAATTAAACACATATACTGTAGCTTCTCACTCATAAGTGTTTCATCCCCTGCTCTGCCACTTGCTGAGTGCCCTTGGTCAAGTTAGTAAACCTCTCTTTATTTGAGGTTTCTCTGTAAAGTGGGAAGAATACTAATAGCCATCTCTGAGTAGCTGAGAGGATTAAATGAAATAATGCATCTGGAAGCATGCTTAGAAGAGTTTCAGACATATATTAAGGTCAATAACTATAAGCTACAATTATTATATCTCAAAGGAAACCATAACTTGTTTGATAAATGGGACCATGTTTTATATCTTCTATAGTGCATTTTGGTACGTTGATAAGACAGAAGAGATATATCCAAAAATCAATACTGATTTGTGGATAAATTGGCTGTAAAGATATCTTGGAAGATAAAGATGTTTAAAGTCAGGTGAGTGTTGTTTTTTTGTGGCGTATCAATCCTCTCTCATAGTACCTTATATAACAGAATAGAACTCCCCCTAGTTTTCCCAAGACTGTAACCTTCATGCAAGCAGATTGCCAGGTGTTTTCTCCAATCTTGCCACTGTTAGTTCAAACCACTAACCTTTCAGTTAGTAGCCAAGGAATTAATCATTTCATGATCAAGGCTCTGTCTTCAATTGGGAGAAAAAGAGTAATATCCTTTTAGAAGGATAAGTTGATTAAATAAGTGTGTGTGTGTTTGTGTGTGTGTGCATGTTGGGCTAGGACTTTTTCCAGACAACATCTAGCTAATGAAAAGACAGCACATCTTCCTAGAGGTCTATGCCTCCGTATTCCTCAGTATTTGATATCAAAATGGGCTACAGAGTCCATAAAGTCCAACACACAACTGTTCCTGGGAGATGTCCTTAAACTCCAGTAAGGAGTGCTATGGAGAGGTGCATGTAAGGACAGCCATTAGACTTGCCTAGACACTTTCATTCTACACGCTCTTCAGTGAAAATGTCACCTCCATACAGCTTTTTCTAAACAACCATCTAGAAGCATCTAAATCCCTTCTCTGGCTCCTAGAAGAACAATAGTTCTGTGCTTCTCATCTGTACGTCCAGCCATTACCTGATGTTCTTTAAGTTCATTTCTCCTCTTGAAGTAGGGTGTTGTTGTAGAAGACAACAAACATGGGAATTAGACAGATCTGGGTTTCAATTCCAATTCTGCTACTTACCATCTGAACATCCTTGAGAAAATCATTTAAATTTTCAGACATGATAGACCCTATATAGAATAGTAAATGTAGACATTCAGCACACATAGGTTTCTTTCTTTTAATCCCCTTCTTTTTCTCCTATCTGACTCCAAAGGCACTCCAGTGGTGTAGTGGTTAAAGCATTAGGCTGCCCCAGTGTACTGACCTTTAGAAGAATAGACAGGTTCTCAGTACTTACTTTGGTCTCATTTATTACTAGTTCTCTCATAGTATCAAATGAATTAAAAACACCATGACACATGCAGTGCTTATTCCTAGAAAAATAAAATCAATTAGCTTTAGAAATGGCTTCAAAGATTTGTTGCAGAAGATATAAGATTAAATGAAAGAAGATCATAGGTTATACCTGACTTTCTGTGTTCACATACAACAAGAAGTATGTGGTTTCATAGATGAAAATGGATTAAGAATCTTTATTTGAAATATAGTTTTATATCATACCAAGACAGTTGAAGTTTAAAGGGGGGAAAAATAATAACAGATCCAAATGCGACATAAACACACTAATTCATACACATATACACACACACAAATACACACAAGGACCTGGAACAGTCTGTACTCCTGGTGGAAAACAAGTAATTAAAATGACAGGTAACAAACATTCAAGGCAATTACTGGTAATATTCAGACACACATCTGATGATTAATAGCAATAGATTCCACGGAGGTGATTAATAAAGAGGCAGGCAGTGTAGAGATAATATATAAATGATTAATAATAAAACTCTCAGTCCTTGAAGGAAGGAGGAGAAAAGACTAAAGATTTTACCTTTCCCAAATGCTACCATTAAGAGAATTTTGTGGAAAGGAGAAAACTAAGGGGAATTTGAAGGTAGAAATGTACACAGAGAAATCATTCATATAGTCATCTTGGACTAGTAATTTAACCACCCTCTTTCAATGGTCACAGGTGAAATGCGACAAGATGATATCAGACATTTTCTAGTTTTATGAAAAGACTGATTATCGATTTTTTAAGCATCTATTTCTAGATGATGAACATAGTAGCTAAGAAACCACAGGAAAAGGGATCACAAAAGTTTAATAACAAGAGTTAAGAGAGTCCCATGCTGAATATTCACTGACAGTTGAAATCAAGAATCTGATATTCAAACCTGCATGTGTTGATTCATATACCAGAAGGCATGTATTGAATAATTGTCTGTCAACCACATTTATATAAATTCATTGGACAAGGTCTCTTCATCTTGAATAAGATAGCTTCCAAATTTCACTTCTCTGTGCAATCTCAGAAGAAAAAATTCTTCCAGAAGAAATAATCATTCTTGAATGAAATGAAGACTAGTAAGTAGTCTAACTATTGTTACATGCGGGATCTTCAATAGTTTTCCTACCCAAACTGCCCTTGATTTATTTGATTGGTAAGTGTTTGAACCTGTTGCACAGATAATGAATAGGGAGAGGAAACATGTCTCTATGAGGAATGATTCAGAGAAAGTGAATCAAAATAATGAAGTGGAAGGGGCATCCTTAATGAAGTCACTGACTTAGTCCAACCCTTCCATTTTGCTGACAAGGAAAATGATAACATTAATTTGAGTTTTCTAAAAGCTAAGCATTTGGAGGCAAAACTATGTGAAATCCTATCCAGTGCTGGGCACTGAACTTAGAATAAAAAGATCTGGGTCATTTGTCCCTGTTCTTTTACTTATCTGCCATGAACTTGGGAAAGTGACATGAACTCTCTGGCCTCACTGTCTCAAGCTAGTCTTCATGAGCTACCAACTCGGACATCCTAGGATTCTGGAATTCTTTTAGACAGATTCCTGAAGAACAGATCCTATGGGCTTTAATCTCAATCCTATGAGGATAAGAAGTTGGAAGGATAATAATGGATCCCTTATTATTCCAGAATTATTTCTTCAACCCTAATTCTATTAGGATCTTGGCACTTGATTCTTGGTAAAATGTTTTCAGTTTTCATACAACATGGGGAATTCTCAAGGTCAAAGACTTTTGGCTGAATATTTGAAGGTATTGGCTATTTAATCTGGTTATTTGCAAAATTTGCACAATTTGCTAAGAATATATCCTACTTGAATAAATTAATTAAAAGATTACCCGTTTATGCAGTTGCATCTGGAATGTTCTTCCCAAAATCGTTCATTTTGGGCCATCACTTGTAATAACATTCCAAGAATCATATTTCTCTCCCGAACCTCATCACTTTAAGTAAAATTTCTTCCCAAGCACCATATATATTCAGCAGTTAAAACTGGATGTGGGTAGAAGAGAAATATGTATCTTACACACTTCTTGTGAAGTCCCAGAAACCTCTTTGTAATGAATTCATTCTTAATTTTTTAGAGAACATTATATACTGAAAATGCTCAGCACTGCCAGACATTGTTACATAATATCTCTTTGTCATGGGAGTTGTAACCTAGAAATGGGGTTGATCCTTCAGTAGAAATTTAGGATTCTGGCTATTTTGCAGAATCTTTTACTGAGTTAAAGTATGAGAAAGACAATATATAAAAGATAGAATGCTTCACAATTTTGACATTATCATTATCCTCATCACCATCTTCATCAGAGCAAACAATAGCATTATTGTGTTCCTGGCACTGTTTTAAGCACTTTATACACATTAACATAATGAAGTAGAAATGAAAATACATTCACAGCTTGAGTTATAAGAACTCAATTTGTAATTGTCCTATTGAAAATTTCCTTCTTTGACCATTCTAATACAGATCTATCCTGGAAGAGTAGTACCACCCAGTGGTAATACTTGTACCCATTAAGCTTAATAATTTTTTTCCCTGTTCTAACCCAGTCTAGAAGAAGGGATAGTCATATTGCCTTTCACTAAGTAGGGTTTATTATATCAACCTCAAGTGATAGCTCTGTGGCTGATTTTAATATTTGAGCACAATGTTCCTTCACTCCTCATTTTTGTCATTGATCATTGAGAAACAAGTATACTCCTCCATCCTGGTGACTTCAGGCTTAGCCATTTGATCTGCTCTAATCAATGATGTGTGTGTGTGAATATAAAGTACACCATAACAACCAGAGGCTACATTTGGTTGTATTGGTTAGCTTGGAGTCTTCTACTTCTGACCTACATCCTAACTAGAGGGTTCTCAGTAGCCACTTGTCCTTAAACCTAGATCCTGGAATGAGAGATACATGGCATAAACCTGAACCAACCCACAGCCTAAACCAGTCTTAGCCAACAGACTTGAAATGGAGGGAAAAAATGTTGTAAAAAATTGAGATTTTGGGTATGGTTTGTCATGAAACTTTACTGTATCAATAGCTAAGAATTTTCATATATCCATAAACATGCTACTGAACTAGGAAAGATATTTGTTCAAAAGTTATATAAAAACTGAATAGGCTTCTGATGCTTATGTTTCTCTGTGACAATTCCACAGAAAGAAATTATTGTCTCCATGACATATGTAAAGAAATTTCCACTCACAAAGATAAGTTTAGGAATAAGCCAGAAAAATCAATCTCCACTTCCCTGTAAATATCATGTTCATTTCTTCCCTCCTTTTAAGACTACAAACTCCCTTCTCTGTCCCCAGAGAATTTGCTGTAAGAAAATTTTATTTATCCATAAAACCCACATCATGTAGAAATGAACATTTACATTTTAGACTCAGAGCTGTATGGTCTTGGCCATACTGCCTATTCTCTCTGAACCTTAAATCTCTTGCTTATAAAATGAGGAAAACAGTATTGACCTAATAGACTATTGTAAGGATTAAATGAGGGAATGCCTTCATGGTCCATGATTAGTAATTGATACAGCTAAGCAGTACTGGATTATCCAATAAGCAAGATAAGCACAGTCTTACTCATCCTTCCTTGCTAATCTGTAATGAACAATTTCACATTTTTTCACCACCTCATAAATTCTACTTCTAGGTGGGGTAGGCATCTGTCTCCCGACCACACAGCACTTTCCTACAGAATCAAAGCCTCTTCTGAATTTTACAATCCCTGATATGGATTGAGTACAGAGAAGCAAGGTAAGTACAGCCTTTCATGTGTTTACTTACTAATCTATAATGAACAGTATCACATGTTGTTCACCACATCATAGAGGTGGGTTGACATAGTGGCTGCAACAGTAACCTCAATAGGGTTACCATGAGTCAAGAGTAAGGCACAACACCTAACAAAAACAATATTAGTATTTTTTCAAAGTAACAATAAAATAGCAATTGGTGATTAGATCTAGGTCTTCTGAAATATCCATGACTTGAACTATACAATTTTCAATACAAAATAAAAACAATACTAGTCTGGAAAAACCCTGTACCATATTGCTATTCCTCCTGAAGGAAGGCAGTAAATATTCCTCAAAGAGAACTACAAAATTTCAAATGTAGGCACTGTCGTGAGAAAAGGAAAAGTTAAAGCAGGATGTAGGGGACAGGTTGTCATATGAAAAGTTTTCCCCAGTGGCTAGCTAGCCACTCACCATCTGCTGCAGTGTTCTGTTGCATCCCCTGCTAACACAACACATCTTCTCCTAGAGGCATCTTTCTCTTTACAGGAAAATGATGAAAGGAAAGCAGCAATGCTGTTTCAGGATAACACAAGGGATCGAAAAGATGGGGAAAGGAATAGGGATAAGTGGGGAAGAGTGAAATATCTCACACAAGGAGAGGAGAGGGAAAAGGAAAAAAAAATGAAAAATGGAGGAGGAGGAAAAAAAGGAAAAGGAAGTGTAGGAAAGAGAAGGACAGTGAAAGGGAAGGAGAGAGGAGAATTACATGTAAGGAATTACAAAAAAAAAAAAAGAAAATGGGGAGGAAAGAGAAAGGAAAAGAATAATGAAACTTGTAAAGAGAGAGGAAGTGAAAATGTGACAGATAAAAAAAGAATGGTGAATGAATCAATGAAGAAAAGTGAAAGTGATAAGAAATAAAGTGGCTATTGATGTGAAATAAAATGAAAAAAAAAACCAGGGGGGAGAAGATAATGATAGAGAAAAAGTGGACAGAAGTTTCTGGAAATTAAAATAAAACTACTACCAATAAACACACTAATGATGACATGTGGGAAAACTGGAAAGAATTAGCTAGCTTATACACTTTGTACTCCAAATGAATGATTCTGTTATAGTATCAACTAACTGGGTCCCTGCCTCCTGACCCTGCATGTGACTCTTTTGCTGCATCTCAACACATACATATATATGCAGTGCTATATAATTGAGATCATATCATCTATACCTCCTGGTAGCATAGTGGCTAAGGCACTTGACTGCTAATCCAAAGACTGGTGGTTCAAACCCACCAGCCACTCCTTGGAAGGAAGGTTGGACAATCTACCTCTGTAGTGATACTGCCTCGGAAACCCAAAGAGGGGTCGCTATGAGTCGGGTCCGACTCGACGGCACATAACAACAACAAAAGAACAAATCAGAAGTAATGTTGCACTAAACTTCTTTCGACTGATGTCAAAATGTACCAACTCTCATTTTAACTTTGAAATTTTAAATATATGATCGTAGGTGATTTTACTCACCAAGGGTCATTCCATTTAAACTTACTTTAGCATAGTCTATGAATACCTTATCTTCCAGAGTCCCAACTGGTATTTCTGGGCGGAAATGTGGAGTAGAGGAGAAAAGGGTGGGGAGAGAGAGTTTCAAGGATGTGAAGTGATGTTTTGACTTGAATCATTAAAAGAAGGTTATATAAGAGGTGGTCTTTGGATGATGGGTGAAGTCATTCCAGGTAAGTCAAGAATGGTCCATAAGAAGGATGGAGGCTAAAGCCATAGCTTGCAATGATCTACACTTGATCAAAACTGTCCTATATACACAATCCACTTCCTACTCCAGCCAGGAGTGATAATTGCTAAACTTCTCTTGAAAAATGTAGCAAGTTGAAATCTGCCAAATGCGTGTTTACTTTAAGGAAAGTGTAAGATATATTGACTCCTTAAGAGAGCAAAAATTGTTTATATTAAGTTAATTTCAATTAATGATACCACAGATACTCTGCTATTTTCTTGTAACAGAAAGCAACCACAAAATTCAATTTGCGAAAGCAATTCAGTAACAGACAACGGAGTTGAATATTCCTTAAACAAATCTAATAGTATGTCATTACCCAATGCTTGGTTTAGAATGTATTTATGTGAAGGAAAACATAAAAAATACAAAAAAAAAAAAAAATTATTCCAAATAAAAAAAAAGGGGGAGGTAGAAAAACAGCCTTACAGATTGAAATTAATCCTCAGGTGATTCATGGCCAAGTTGTAAAGATATCAGTACAGGAATATTTATCATAATGTTCTTTGGAAAATTAAAAACAACCTGAAAACAATCTAAATGTCTATCAGTATGGCAGTGATTAATTAAAGAATATGTTCATGTAAGGAATAGTGAGTAGTCATTAACGGGATGCTGTGAATCTGTATTTATTGACATGAAATGATAACATAATGGAGTGTAAAAAGTAGACTGAAGGGGACATGGATGCTATGACCTCATTTATATAATGTGCATAGATGTATGTTTTGTCTTGTTTTTTAATGTATGTGTTTAGGTGCAGCAAAAGGAAGAGTGCCACATGCAGGATTGATTTAAGGTAGGCTAGACAGGAAGCCCAGACCCAGTTAGAGGAATACTAAAACCAATGAGAGAATCAGGTGATCAATACCCAAAACCCAAACTTACTGCTATCAAGTTGATTTTGACTCCTAGCAACTCTTTAGGACAGAGTAGAACTGCCCTATAGGGTTTCCAAGCCTGTCAATCTTTATAGAAGTAGACTGCCTCATCTTTTGCCCACGTAGTGGCTGGTGGGTTTGAACCGCTAGCCTTTTGGTTAGCAGCTGAATGTTTTAACCACTGTGCCACCAGAGATCCTTATAGATGATAAATTGGATAAAGGTGGAGAGAGAGAAAGAGAGAAAATAAGAATGAATGATAAAAGTTTCAAATTGAAATCATTGAAGGTTATATTTGGCCAAGTCATTCTGGGAGATTGTTTTCCCAAGATGCTTTTTCACAAAACACACTCAATTTATAAGCTGGACAAATCCTAAATTACTGTACAAGTTATGTAAATTTCACATTATAATTTAAGAAGCCCTGGATTAGGCTATATATAAAATGGGTGGTGTTTTGGTTCTCTACTGCTGCTCTAACAGAAATACCACTAATGGGTGGCTTGAACAAACAGAGATTTATTCTCTTACAGTTTGTTGTTGTTGTTATGTGCTATAAATCTGAGCCCAAAGTGCCAAGTTCTAGGGGCTAGGTGAAGGCCACTCGAACTTGGGCTTTAGTGTTGCCTCTTGCTCCCAGCCCACTGAAGCTGAAGGAATCTCTTCACTCAGGCAGCTGTTGGCTGCTGAGGCAAACAAGCCCAAGGTCAACAAGTAAAATGGCATAGTCCCAAGATTACCAAACACCATGGCAGTCTATTAGTTCAAGTCCAGAAACAGTCCCAAGATTGGCAGGAAACACGGCAAGCTGCTGAATGAAGACTTGACTACATGCAGGGTCCAAGCATGCCAAAAAGCTCAAAGACCATTCCCAAAGCTTCTCCTTATACACTGGAAGCAGACCACATCCCTAAAGCCGCTACTCAGCTGCTCCAGTAGATTCCACTATGGAGTTGGGTACCAGTCTCTTCATGAGGAATCACTACATCCAGCTGCCCAGGCACTCAAAACTGGGCCAAGCCAAGCTGACACATAACCTTAACTACCACAGGTGGCTTGGAGATTATGGGTGAGAGGATATCCACCCACCCCCTAGTCACTCTTTGTTTCCAAGAATAAACAAATGGGCCCAACAATACTTTCTTAAAAAGAAAATTCACAACAAAGAAGCAAGCTATAAAACAAATTTATAAGCAGAGCTGTTTTGCTAAATAAAGGAGGTTTATCTAAAGCAACACTTGTGAGATGGTGCAGGACCAGGTGTCTCCATTCTGCTATACACAGGGTTGCTATGAATCGGTACTGACTTGGCAGCACCTAACAACAGGCACAGCTAGAGTCTAAAGAACTGCCTCACCCCATCCCCACTTAGCCCTACTTGAGGCCACTTCCACAGAGCCCTAGTTTGAAAACCACTGGCCTAGAAGCACTTGTTCTTATAGGTCAATTGAAGTACAATGTGTGAGGAATAGGGGAAGTGGCCTGAACTTATGAACTCGCCCTTAGTTGAACCAAGTAAGTGAATCAGCCACATATGAGGGTGTTTTTTTTTGGGGGGGGGGGGATTACACACTAGACTAGGGATCTACAAACCAATGACTGCACCACATGCCTTCCAGGCCAGCTCCATACTCGATACAGCAGATCTGTGGGTGGCTCCAGATTCAACTAAGGAATAAAGACATTCATGAGCAACTGATACAGACCTCTTCTGCCCCAGCAGTAAATCACTCTCGGTGCTTAATGAGACTTCTCAAGACCTATTACAAAGACCTAATACATCCAGAGGCGGATGTACCTGGGAAGGAAATAAAACCCATAGTTGCTGGTGCAACCATTTAAATCAAGGGAGATAGGGTTTAGAAATGGATAATATTGCTGCCTCTCTAAATGCACAATGAGGAGAAACTGGCAAGAGGAGCAAGTTCATTGTAATAAGCTATAATTTTTGTAAACACAGGTGGAAACAGAGGGATTTCCTGGGGTGAAGGTCTGATTTTTCCACTCGGGTTCTTATTAAATAGAGATTCAGAGGCTTGAGTTGAGGTCAAACACAAGGTCCCAAGAAAGATGAAATACATGCAAATATCTGGAAATTCTGACATTTGGTCTTAGTGGTCTCTGTAACCTGCAATGCGCTGTTCAGACTATCAGTATACTAAAATCTCACATACACAAGGAAATAAATGTGTTTAATGGGGCAAATTGTAATTTGGAATAGGTAATATTAATGCTAATTATTATCATAGCCAAGTTTGATTCAATGATAACAGCAGATGTGCTGTAATTATTAGTAACATGAGGTTGTTGTTGTTAGTTGTTATGTGCCGTCGAGTCGGCCCCGACTCATAGCGACCCCTCCTTGGGTTTCCGAGGCAGTATCACTACGGAAGTAGGATTGCCCAACCTTCCTTCCGAGGAGTGGCTGGTGGGTTTGAACCGCCAGCCTTCTGGTTAGCAGTCAAGTGCTTTAGCCACTATGCTACCAGAGCTCAGCTTGCATTTATTAAGTTTCTACTATTTTTCAGGTACTTTATGTTATGAGACCTCTGGTAGCATAGAGCCTAAGGCACTTGATTGCTAACCAGAAGGCTGGAGGTTCAAACCCACCAGCCACTCCTCAGAAGGAAGATTGGGCAATCTACTTCCGTAGAGATACCACCTCAGAAACCCAAAAGAGGGGTCGCTATGAGTCAGGTCTGACTCGACGGCAATGAGTTAGGTTTTATTTACACACACACACACACACACATATGTATTATTTCCCCTTTTTCACTGCTGATTCTCTAATAGCTAGCTAAAGCATTTCCTGGTACATGATTGGGGCTCAACAAATATATATGACATGAATTCGTAAATCAATGAACATCCCCTCATTTACCCCAAAAGACCACCACTTGCCTGTCAGTTTGTCATAGTGTAATGGCTCATGCGTTGCTGTGATGCTGGAAGCTATGCCACTGGTATTTCAAATAACTGCACGGAGGTCACCCATGGTGGTCAGGTTTCAGCATGCTTCCGGGCTAAGACAAAATGAGGAAAGGGCTGGTGATCTATTTGAGAGAATTAGCCAATGAAAACCTTATGGATCATAAAAGAATATTGTCCAGTATAGTTCTGGACAATGAGTCCTGTAGATTGGAAGCCACTACATAATAGCTGCAACAACTGACTCAAACATACAACAATCATGAAGATGGTTCAGGACTCAGTAACGTTACATTCTTATATACATAATGTCACCATACGTCGGAGACGACTTGATGATGACTAACAACAACCCCAAAGGGTAAGTATTATTTTCGTTATACAGAAAAAGAAATGGAGATTTGTAGAGATAAGATGCCTTCCCCAAGGTCTGACAGAGACCACTTTATGCCAAATAATGAACTAGCAATTTGACACATAAGATATTTGCTTCCAATCTACTCCCAACTTCCTATCAGATACAATTGGTACTCCTATTTACAGACAAGGGAAATCAATCCTAAAAGCATTCAGAGATTAAATGATTGCCCAAGGTCTCATAATAAATGTGTGATGGAGTCAAATATGGCTGACTCCATGCCTAGTTAGTCATCACATCCTTTCCCAACATGCACAGGGCCTCAAGCATGTAAGAAACCATGAATTATGATGCCAAGGTATGTCTGTACACCTTGCTCTGAAATGGTGCCTTAGAAGACCAAATTCAAGAGTTTCCAAAGAATGTTTGAGAAAAGGACTACCTACAAACTTTTCTGGCTTAGAATATTCTATTTTAGTTTTCTTTGATCTGGCCACTAACCAGTATTACACATTTAGTAAATGACTTATGGAATATATAGAATTTGTGTTATTTCCCCAGACTTTGAGCTTGTGGAGAGCAGGTATTCTTTGATTTCATTTTTGTCGCTCCAATTCCTAGCATGGTGCTATATAGAAGTTCTCAATTTTAATAATTAGTTGATATATAGGCATTTGACTGCTAGCTAGAAGGCTGGCAGTTCAAACCCACCAGCAACTCCTCAGAAGGAAGACTGGGCAATCTACTTCAGTAGAGATCCTGCCTCAGAAAGCCAAAGAGGGGTCGCCATGAGTCAAATCGACTCTATGGCAGTGAATTTGGGTTTTGTGTGTGTGTGTGTTTATTTTTTTTGGTTTTTGATCTATAAGTTTTTCCTTCCAGCTCTAAAATTATTACTGTATATAATTCGTATATAATTCTAATAAAGGATTAAAATACTCCCATCACAGCTGTTGTCCTATCTACGAATAGGCCTGAGGAAGATCTAATAGACACCCTGCAGCTTTGAACACATATTAAGAAATTAATAAAATGGGAGGTTGGCCCAGGAAGCATTTCTTCCTAACACTGGCCACTACGAGTGGTAGATGTGTTGCCACCATTAAATCTTGACTCTACCATAAATCCAACACAAGTCTGATTAATGAGTGGCCACTTTAACTTAGACTTCGCTGGTATTAGTCATTGTCGAGAACACAAGTAGCTGGATCTTCTAGGCCAACACATTGTGTGGAATACAGATGTTGCTTCCTGAAAGAAGTAGCTAAAGTGATATTCTCGCTTAGACCTTCTTCAACTTCAGACAAAATCTAGTAAGATCTCTTCGGATAATACTAATTTCTCACTTTCACAGAGCACTCAAGAACCTACCAACCAGTCTTGTTTGCCTCATTCCATTTGATCCTCAACAAGCTGAGGAGATATGCAAATGTGGGAAAAACTGAGGTTAAAAGAAGTTATATGATTTTTTGAAGTGTACAGTATGGTAGAGAAATACCATAAAATAATGTCTTCTGATTCCTTCAGTGGAATCCTCTCACCCTTCCTAAACAGGAGCCAGGTGCAAGCTTCATCTTAAGTGAACTACATGTTTGCTCTTGCCTTCCTCTTGAAGGATATGCTCACTGTACATAATTATCTTCCCAGTGAGAGCAAGATTTTCAGATACTGTGAACATAGTGATATAAGTCAATTGTATACTGGACCCAAATGAGGAATCCTTGGTGGGTTGTCTGGGAAGCTTCCTGCACTGGGTATTCTTGTAAAAAGGAAGCAGGAACAAACGATTTTCCCTGATGGTTGATGAGAATCAATGATTGTTCTTGACAAACTACTTGAAGGAAACACAGAAAATAAAAGGACAGGTGTATGGCTCACTTCAAAGAGATGTCTTTAAAGGTTCAAATTTACTGGTGCTTTAATTGGTGACCCTCATTTCCACAAGAGACATATCATACCTCAAATGTCACCTGTGTCCAGATGAGGATGGAAAAGGTGATTAAACCTTAGAAATATTCCCTAAATGACATTAAGAAAAACACATATATGGTGAATTAAACTTTCCAAAATGCTTTTCACAGATACATATCATTCCCTGTACTTCCTCCAACAACTGTTTGTGGTGGGCATTTTTGCTTTCTCCAACATAGAGATAAAATTGAAACTCAGTTTCTAAAAACCATGCAGTTATAGGGTAATAGTGCTAGGGCCTGTTCTTGGACCCTTGGACGCCATCCTTGATTTCTTGTTATTTCTATAACATGCTGAGTCTGCTGTCCCCTTGAGGTGTGAGAAGAGCACACTCTAGTAACAGAGCTACCTTTTTCAGATATTTTCATCTGCCTTACAGCTTATTGAACAAGATCACCTTCAGGGTAAGGTGCCAATTAGAAGAGATGACGCAGGCAAATCTTATATTATCTTAAACCTCAAAAGCCTCTGTAGAAACGTTTGTCCCCAGATCCTTTTCTAAGGTTCACCACGGTATCTACCAACCTAGGAAGGAAGCGTGTACACTAATGTTCATGTCATGGCATTGTTATTCACAATATCCAAAAAGTGGAAACAATTCAAGTATATATCAGCAGATGAATGGATATATATGCAACAAAACATTTCTCTGCCATAAACAGAAATGAGGTTCTGATGAATTCTACGACATAGACAAAACTTGAAAACATTATTCTGAGTGAAATATATCAGACACAAAAGGACAAATATTAAATCACCTCATTTATATGAAATATCTAGAATAAGCAAATACATGGAGACTAAAGTTTATTAGTGGTTACCAGGGGAAGATGGGAAGAAATGAGAAGATGTTGTTTAAGGGATTCTTATGCTTTTAAGGGTAATGAAAATTTTTAAATGGTGATGGTTGAGCAATATGGTGAATGGAATCAATAGTATTGAATTGTATGTATAAAATGGTTGAATTGAGAAATGTTTTGTTATCTATATCTATATCTATATCTATATCTATATCTATGGGATCTCTGGTGACATAGTGCCTAAGGCACTTGACTGCTAACCAGAAGGCTGGAAATTCAAACCCACCAGCCACTCCTTGGAAGGAAGGTTGGGCAATCTACTTCCATAGTGATACCACCTCAGAAACCCAAGAAGGGGTCGCTATGAGTCAGGTCCGACTCGATGGCAGTGAGTTTGGTTTTGGTTTTGGATATATTTATTTAGTTAGTTATTTACAATAAAAATTAAACAAAGGACTATGAAAACAAAAGCTCAGCATCTTAACCTGCTAGCTGTATCCAACGGAGTTGTGTTTTCTATCAGATTCTAATAGATTATAAGAAACATTAACATTTTTTCTTTATTCACACATTTTATTATAAATGCAATAAATCCTAATATCAGACATAACTCCTAATGAATCCAGTGAGCAACTCAAAGCAGATCATATGAAATACAGATGTTGGAAAATTTAAACATCTTCTATCAAAACTCACTCCCTTGGTTATACCCAGAGGTGCAAGCAATTCTTTGAAAGCTTTTTCAGCCAATATATTGAGTTCAAACTAGTGACACATGCTTAAAGCTACATACTGCTGAATGCCTAAGATTAATTTCTAAAAGATTAATTAAATGCTTAAAGACATTCAACTCTAATAAGCAGTTATTACCTACTCATCACCTGTGAGTATCAACATTTACAAAATAAGACCATATGTTTTTCCATCACTGGAAGCTGCTCACTCAGAGGCCATTCCACCAAAGCCAAGCCCAGCCCAACTCTGTAGATAGAGAGATGGCTGGCTGGGGCCCTTGGATTTCTCAACCATGAGTAACATGGTGTGACCCCCTGAGTTATTGTACTCTCCGATGCATCCATTTCAGTCCAACCAAACCCTGAGACTCTCATTTAGACCACAACTTTCTTGATGCATTGTCCCATGAACTGTTTTTTCCAGGTTTATGAATACATGTAAGATTAAAAGCAAAAAAAAAAAAAAAGGAAGCTAGATAACTGAGAGCTGATAAACCACACAATAAGCAAGGAGACAGAAAAGTCATTAAAAGCAGGCATAAACATCCAAAAAGCAGCACAAACAGAGTTATTTGGAGACAGATGAAAACCTCAGTGTGACTCAGTAGGATCTCTCTTGTGAGGATAACGTGGGACGATGGACATGATTCTTAAGCACAGTGCCAGGCACAGAGTAATCACTCAATATAACAGTGTCGTTAGTTGCCGTTCACTTGATTCTGATGTATGGCAGCCACGTGTGCCACAGAGTAGAACCTAGCCCCAGAGGGTTTTCTTGGCTGTAATCTTAACAGAAGCAGATCACCAGGTCTGTCTCCCACAATATCACTGAATGGGTTCAAACCACCAACCCTTGGGTTGGCATTCAAGAGCAAACTGTACCACCCAGCAACCTTATTCAATGTATAGAAAGTATTAAAAAGATACTGAAAAAGAAGATACTGCACAGTACTGTGCTGGAGTGTAGTATCAGAGTACATACTCATAATACAGATTTTAAGTAATCAAGCAAAGATGTGGCCATCACTTCAGTTTAATTTTCACAATTCTTTCCTTTATAATTAACATTCTGGAGCAGTAATTCTCTACTGTGGGAGATCTCCCCGCTCCAGTGACATTTGGCAAAATGTGAAAACAACTTATCAGTCTTTACTACAAATTCCAAAAAGTTTGCAATCTTTTTAGAAAGATTTCCATAAAAACGATTAAAAAAAAATAGTGTGTCCACTTGAAAAGAACAAGCTTCAGTTTCCAGAAAAAGTAACTTACGTAGAATGCCTCATTTCATGGCAATGCCAGGTAAACAGCAACAGGACTGTATTTGCCATTGTAATCTTTTTATAGTTTTACACTTGATTAGAGGTTATATGCCACTTATCTCATATTTCCTATTTTCCCTTCCAGCAGGTCAGCTGAGTTTTCGGCCTGGGCACAATTTTTCCTTAATTCTTATCTTTCTTCCACATCCATTTCATGCACCTTTATAATGTATAGGTTTGTTCATGACCTTGTTTATCAACTACCATGTTCCACAAAGAGTTTGAAGTGACTTCCAGGAAAAAACATGCATCCTGATAGTGAGAAATAAATATATCCATACAAATGAGGATCAGAAAATTTGTTATGGTGGAAATACCTACTAGCATATAAGGTGCATCCAAGAGTGGAGATCAGTCATGGTGGACATGACCAGCAGACAAGCAGATGGCCCAACAGAAGCCTAAAGTCACAAAGACAGAAACAGCATGAGGTGGAGAGGCTATATATTTCCCCTAAGGGAATGTAAGGACAGCTGAGTCAACTAACTCAAGAACAACTCATCAGAGGGAAAAATGAGTTTAGTTACAGAACTATGGTTGTTTCTCAAATCTGTTGCTGAGCTAGCCAACTGGAAGGGTGTCTGTACTATGAGTGAAAAGCACAGTAAGTGCTGTTGTGCATGACAGACCAATCAACATTGCCATAGATGTCTTAACAGTATGTAATGTGAAGTAGGGGAGACTGATAATCCCCTTCAACATCATCTCAGGAGGCTGAGAATCATGTGGTCTGTGATGCTCAAGGTATCCTTAGTGACATCTGGCAGGTTGATGGCAATCCCAGTGGAAATTTACAAACAACAGAAGAAAATAAAATGCCTACTGGACAAAGGAGCAGAAATGCCACACACACACCCAGGAAAGCTATAATGCATGGGAAAGAAGGGACATAACAGAGGTTAGTGAAGCAGTGGTGGGCACCAGTACAGCACATTTAAATTAGTGATAGTCCCCAGGTAGAGTTCTACATCTTCTGGGAAGGGATCAAACTTCTTAGCCTTATCCTTCCTTCTGGACATTAAGGGGTTGCATGCTTTCCCACAACTTCCTCTCTGCCTCCACTAAGGACTGTTCTGTAATTGCCTTTTTGTTCTCTGTGCTTTTATGATAAAGAAAATAGAAAACAAAGAACCCATAGGCAGAAGGGAAGGAGGAAAGAAGGGCAACAAAAGGAGAAAGGAAGCAAAAGAAGGAAGGGAAGAGGGTGCTGAAGGCTTCAGTGGGAAGACAAGGTTTCTTTTCACGCACATACAGGCTTGTAGGGATGGGGCAGGGAAGGGGTTCTGTCTGCCTGTCTCTCTGTCAGTCTGTCTATCTCATTGTTATTTATCTGTTTTAAAGGAAAGATGTCAGAAAACTCATGATGAAATATAAGGGAAGTAGCTAAAAGAAAAAAAAATGATGTCTTAATGAGTGCAGATGTAATCTATTTGTGGCATTGCTATTATGATGTCTGAAGATTGCAAATGAAGAGGAAAAAAAATCAATCTTAAAATACATTTGGGCGAGTGGACCATGTCACCTGATATGATGTGCTAAGACTGGACCACAAAAGTCATGGGTCATAAGCATTGTCTCAGCCATATCTTGCTGGCCATCTGCGTGGAATTGTGCCATCCAGCACAGCAGCAGTTTCCAATGGAGCAGTGGGAGTTGCAGGCACAAAATGTATCCGTGAGCATATGTAAGAGACTTCCAGGGACTCAGCACACACATGCTTAAGGGAAGGGAAGAAGAAGATGTTTTGCAGGAGGGAAAAAAGTTACAGGTCAGCAGGTATATACAGGGAGCAAGTGCAATTTGAATTTATTGCGTTAATGAAATCACAGACTGATAAAGTGCGAAAATCTGAATTCTATGTAAGTTATGGTAAGAGGCTTCCTCCATGTGCTTATGAACAAGACTGTTGCCAGTCATCAAAAAGAAAATGAAACACTGCTGTAGTATGGCAGACAGAGTGTGCCATGATCTGCCCGTCACTTTGGCTTCCTTCTCATGATTTCTTCCCTCACAATCTATATTCTAGAGTAGGGCTTCTCCACCTTGAGAGATTATATGCCTGCCCTCAGGGACATCTGGAAGTGTGTAGAAACAATCATTGTCACAATTGGAGGAGAGGTGCTATTGGCATTTAATGAAGAGAGATCAGGGAAGCTGTATCTTACTATACACAGGACCGCCCCTCACAACAAAGAACTATCTGGCCAAAATATCAGTAGTGTTGAGGGTGAGAAACACTACTCTAGAAACTTTTATAAATTCTTTATCAATTCTTATAAATACCCAAATTTGCATGGGCTCTTCATGTCTCCAACTTTCTCTCTCACACACACCTTTCCCTCTTCCTAGAAAGCATTCCCCAATCCAAAGCAACCAACAGATCATTACTCTTCCCAATTTCTGCTCAGCTCTGGTCATCTCTTGTCAAATATTCTTGGCTTTCAGAGAATGACTTGGGTGCACTTTCCCGGATTTTCTTTTCTTTTCTTTTTTTTTGGGGGGGGGCGCATTCTGCATGTACTTTCATGATGGCAAAATAACTATTGGTAATGTTTTAACATGGTCTCCATTCCACTACACTGTAAGTATGCTAAGTCAGGGGCTCAGTCATCTTGTTTTTGTAGCTCCCACACTTGATGTTGTGTCATCAATTCATCATGTTGAAAGGATAAACAAGCCATTTAATCTCTGGGGTGGTTTCTTTCACTTTTTAGAACTGGACATAATAGTATCTGTTCTGCCTCTTTCATATATTTCTTGTCATGATGGAATGAGATAATGAATGGTAAGATCTCAATACATTTTGTAATGATAATAACTTCCATTTACCAAGTGCTTGCCATCAGGTGAAATGCCTTACATAGAACATGTCTAATTGTTACCAATTCGTAAGATTGATGTTATTGTTTCTCCCCGAATCTTTGGGACAAATAGGCAGAGGGAATTTAAATAAATTGTTTGAGATCATAGAGTAGCAACACTGAAACTCAAATCCAGATTTTAAGAGTAGGAAAAGGATCATAGACCTGGATATCACTGCAAAGACCCAGCAGTTCAAAGAGAAGCATATTCTCAAAGATAGGAAATTCATTCAACACAGTCAAGGAAAACATTTCATTTTTCTTTCACCTGACCAACACTGAAATCTTTCTTGGTGAACCTGGAATTTTAAAAGTGCAGTTGCCCCACCTGCTTAATCAGAATTGCTGTTTGTTTGTGCACGGAAGATAACTCATTATGGTAAATATGCATCAAAGGCCATAATATATGCATTTATTCAATTAAGTCTAATGTATTATTTAAGGCTTGGTGTGTGATATTATCACCAGCAAATGCTAATTTATACAGATTATCAGAGTCTAATTAGGTGTGCAGCTTGTGAGGGCAGCCTGTTACTTGGAGGGTATAGCCATGGCTTACTCTATTCTGAGCCATTATGTTAGAGAGTCTGGCAACCTATGTCATGTACAAACTTTGGCTCATAAACAGTTCTAGAAGCAAATGGTTGGACTCCATTACCATAGCCCCCTCCAATCTCTTGAGACACCTACTTCCAGCCCCTCAGACAGGCACCACTCATTCATGAAGGTTTACTTAGAATCATCCACCCCATGAGCATGAATGCCCCACATCACTCTACCAACTGGACTTGTTGTTGTTGTTGTTATTTGCCGTCAAGTTGGCCCCGACTCATAGAGACCCCTCCTTGGGTTTCCGAGGCAGTATCACTACGGAAGTAGGATTGCCCAACCTTCCTTCTGAGGAGTGGCTGGTGGGTTTGAACCACCAGCCTTCTGGTTAGAAGTCAAGTGCTTTAGGCACTATGCTACCAGAGCTTTCTCTACAAAGTAAATACACCCATGCACTGTATGCAGGAAAGTCCCTTGTCCTTGGCACATGCTTTAGAAACGTTCATGCATAAACAAGCATTGAAAATCTACTCTGTGCTGGGCATAGAGGATACAAGGTGAATGAGGAGACCCCTGCCTGAGTGGAGAAGGCTTGTGCAGGCTTCCGGAACACAGAGGTCAGCAGGTTACAGTTCAGGGACGAGGCCTAACATTTTCCACTCACAAGTCACATTAACTCTCTAATCCCCGGTGTCTTCCTCTGTATCAGGGGAGAATTTATCACTACCATGGGCTATCGTGTGGATGAAGTAAGTTCCGTTTGTGATGGTAAACTAGCCCCCTTGACCACATGGGTTCAACCTTTACCAACCATTATTGGAACTCAGGCTCTCTTGTGCCTTTTTCCCATCACTGTTTGATTTTTGTTTTTTCTAAGCTTTTATAATAAGTTTTCCTGGGGCGATGCCATAGATTGTTTTTATCTCATTTTCCACAGCAATCTACCTAAAACTCTTTATTAGAAATGGCAATTTCCACAGTTTATTTTCTCCTGCCCTTTCAAGCAGGTATTACTTCTCTGATTTTCCCCAGGTAGAACCCACGCTGTTGTCTACTGTTTTCTTCAGTTCAGCTATCTTCCCAAATTTCCACACCTTGCTCAGCAAAATTCTTGACGTTTACAAGGCCCAATTGGGGTAAGGAATCCTTGGAAATCCTGCCTCTGCAGCCAAGATTCCTGCTCATTTGCCAACTGATTTGGGAAAAAATATGGGAAGTATAGAGCCAAGGAGCCATAGTGAACTGTGTTGGGCTGCTAATAGAAAGGTCAGAGGCTCAAACCACTCCAGCTGCTCTGCAAGGAAAGACTTGACTAGCTGCTCTCGTAAAAATTACAGCGTAAAACCCCTATGAGGTAATTGTACTCTGTAACACATGGGGTCGCCATGAGTCAAAATCCACTCCACAACACCAAACAATAGTATGTGAGACATGCCTTTACAAAGAGATGATTTCTTTCTAACTGAAAGAGGAGGAAAGACAAAATTAGATGGTCTTTAAAACAAGGCAAATATGTCAGCAAATTTAACCATGTAAAATCTTGTAAAAGTCTGTCTCCAAGCTGGCAGGGTGGAAGTAGCCATTCCTTGCAGCTTCAGACGATTTTCATTATTCGGCTAGAGGGCATTGACCAGAAATAGTTTGTTGTTGAGATGAAATTGTTAGCAAAGTGAAAGAAGATAATAAAGGGTTGCACTATCTTAGTTTATTTCTTCTCAAATAAAAAGTTGAAAGAGTTGTACAGTGAACACTCAGACACTCACAGCTAACTCTGTACCCTATTGCTATCATCAATGCAATAAGCAAGGCCTCAAAGAAGAAGATTATATGATCTAAACACACCTTTCTATCTGATCTTTTGCTACTTCCCTCTCTCATCCTTCACCTTAGTTGAATTGCATCTTTCTAACCACATATTCCTAGCAATTCCCAAAATTTTGTTTTTTCTCTTATTACTGTCTTATCCTAGAAAGATCTCCCTGCCTGTCTCCGTCTATACATTTGCAAACTCACCCATTCATTAAGGCTCAGCTCAGGTCAGAAGAAGCTAATGTTTAGGGAGCTCATGCTACACACCAGATTCAGATTCAGTGGCTTTTGTAATCAACTCACTGAATTCTCCTAACAACCATAAGGTGAGTACTATCATTATTCTCATTTCACAGATAAGGCTACTGAGGGCCAAAGAGATAAATAAACCCCTCCCCCCAAAAGAATCTCCACAGTTATTGAGTCAATTACAACTCAGAGCAACCCTATAGGAGAGAATAGAATTGCCCCCATAGAGTTCTTAAGGCTGTAAATCATTATGGAAGCAGAATGGCTTCATCTTTCTCCTAAGGAACCGCTAAAGGGTTCTAACTGCTGACCTTTTGGTTAATAGCCCTGTGTTTTAACCACTATATCACCAGAACTCCTTTTAAAGAGGTTAGTGAACTTGCCCAAATCAAACATTGATATGAGGTGGAGTTGGAATTTGAACATCACAATCTGACCGCAGCATCTCATGCCCTTAATAGCGCTACTCGGTACCTTCTGTGACGTCCCCAGAAATTGTCCCCTGCTATCAGGTTTCCCTAACACTTCATATCCATGTCTCCTAAGACTCTTTTCACATTCTACCTTTCTCCTACTAGAGTAGCTGAGGGCCAAATTGGTTAAGTTTTGTCCATTTACTTTCTAAAAAGTACACACAGTAAGAATTCATTATATGTATATATAAACTTAGAAATGGTGGACCTCACGATTTTTTGCAAAAATGGCCATGCTAAGTTTAGCATCCAAAAGGTCATCCTTGACTACTGGAAACCTAGGGGATTATTCCCATGGTCAAACAAAGGATTTCCCCTTTGCTTCTTTCTTCTCTATGTAACACTTTTGGCTGAGAATGTTGGTTTATAAGCAGACTGATTGTTTATGCGGTGCAGGCATTTTTTTAAAAAGTAAAGAACTTTTCTCCACAGCAGGAAGTGAGGAGGGAGAGAAGAAGCAACTGTAAAAAAAGTCAATTTGTTTTTGCAAGCATAAAAGGAAAAAATATAATTTAACCAAGAAATTATCTCCAAATACCCAGGGAACCCCTGCCTGTCCAAACAGACAAAACACACAAACATTCTATGTGTGTTTTCGTGGCTTTTTAATTTGTTGCTGGCCATAGAGGAGAGCAGAATCAGAGCCCAGAAATGCACACAAGTAAGATGAACAGCAGAAGGTCCAACCCTTGGAGGAGGCTTGAGGCTAGCAAAGGTTGTGTGGGCAAAGATTTGGGCCATAAGCCATCCAATATATACATGGTGTGATTGGGAGAGGAGGTCTGATCTCTTATCCCTCCACCAGCTTCTGAGTAAAGTACCTGAACCAAAACCAATTGCCACAGAGTTGATTCCAACTCATGTTAACCCCACGTGTGTCAGAGCAGAACTGTGCCTCCATACACTTTTCAATGGCTATTTTTTTTTTTTTTTTTTTTGCAAGTAGATTACAGGCTTTTCTTTCAAGGTGCTTCTGTATGGACTTGAACCTTCAATCTCTAGGTTAACTGCTCAGTGTTTTAACTGTATGCACCACCAAGGTCTCCAAATTATCTTCCCAAGCTTGCTTGATACTAAGAATCACCTGCAGTAATTGTCAAAAACACAGATTCCTAGGCTCTGTGTCAGGCCTCCTGAGTCAAAATCTCACCCAAAGCCACCGGAGACCCCTTAAGTTCAATAATTACCCCTAATGATTAGCATAATGCCTAAGGTACTTAACTGCTAACCAGAAGGCTGGCGGTTCAAACCCACCAGCCACTCCTCGGAAGGAAGATGGGGCAAACTACTTCCATAGTGATACTGCCTTGGAAACCCAAGGAGGGGTCGCTATGAGTTGGGTCCGACTCGATGGCACATTAACAACAACAACAACGATTCTTAAGGCACTCTGGTAGCCTAGTGCCTAAGGCACTTGACTACTAATCAGAAGGCTGGCGGTTCAAACCCACCAGCCACTCCTCAGAAGGAAGGTTGGGCAGTCTACGTCCATAGTGATACTGCCTGGGAAACCCAAGGAAGGGTCACTATGAGTCGGGTCTGACTTGATGGCACATAACAACACATAACAACAATAACAATGATTCTTAGGGCCAAGTGAGTTAAGGAAATGTTGCCTTGGGCAGTGCTAGCTGAGTTTCTGGTTTGTGGCAAGCTGGTGTGAATCAATGGAAGGCCCAGGTTCCCAGGATAAGACAGCAGAAGGAGGCCAGATTAGAAACTGGAAGACCAGTGTGTCCCTCAAACTCTCTGGGCCTCGATTGCCTTAGTGTGTAAGACGGCTCTGCCTGCCTCATGTCTTTTCTGTTGCAGTACTTTCTGAAGCTGGCCCCAGGTTTTGTTCTTCCAGGAGCTGTTTGCCAGAAGCTACCTCAACACCACCACCTAACTACAAGAGCTGAGGCCTTTCCAAAACAAATCCTGGCCCCAAACTATTAGTTTACAGGATGCAGGGAGGGGATTTGTGACAGGCAGCTTCCAAGATGATCCCAATGATTTTGGTTTCCTTGAGTCATCCTTGATTCTGTGTATCAGCTCCCATTTTGAATAGGGCTGACCTGAGCAACGAACAAAATTTTGCAAAAACAGCCAAGTGCAACTTTTGAGGGCAGTCATATAAGACATTCCAGCCTCCACCGTTCTCACTGGGATCACTCACTCTGAAGAGGCTAGACACCATGTTGAGAGGACACTCAAACAACCTTCCATAGAAGCAAGGAACTGAGGCTTCCTGTAGCAGCCACCGTCAATTCCCCAAGCACATGATGGAGGCATCGTAGAAGCAAGAAAACCCACATTTATTGTTTTGTTTTTACTCTTGCTATGTTTTGATGGGAGCCCCTGGGTTGTTTAAACAGTTAATGTACTCAGCTGCTAATGAAAAAGTTTAGAGGGTCCAGACTACCCAAAGGTACCTTGGAAGAAAAGCCTGGAAATCTTCTGAAAAACCAGCCATTGAAAACCCCATGGGGCACAGTTCTACTCAGACACCAAGAGAGTTGCCATGAGCCACGTTGACTCTGTGGCAACTGGTACTGGATTGTTTTGAGGTAATTTACTTATACATAGAACCATAGATACAGGTTCTTTCTTAGTTGGGTCTGGTAAAGGTTTAAAGAGGGCCCAAGTACTAGTAGTCCACACGGTCACCAGGTAGAGTCATAACAGGTAGTAGCATATACTGAGTGTGTCCTAAGCACATTGCAAGCATTCTCTCATTTAATCTTCTCAAGAATTGTTGTTAGGTGCTGGCGAGTGGTCTCTGACTCATAGTGACCCCATGCACAGCAGAATGAGACACCGCCTGGTCCCAAGCCAGCTCCGTGATCCCCGCTATACTTGAGCACATCTCCACAGCCACTGTGTCAATCCATCTTGTTGAGGGCCTTCCCCTCTTTTGTCAACCCTCCACCTTACCAAGCATGATATCCTTCTCCAAGGAATGGTCCCTTCTGACAACATGACCAAAGTAGGTGAGACAAAGTCCCGCCATTCTCACTTCCAAGGAGCATTCTGGGTGCACTTTCTCCAGGACAGATCTGTTAGTTCTTTTAGCAGTCCATAGTACTTTCAGCATTCTTCACCAGCACAACTCAAAAGGATCAATTTTTCTTCAGTCTTCCTTATTCACTGTCCAGCTCTCACATGCATGTGAGACGATTGAAAATATCATGGCTTGTGTCAGGTGCACCCTAGTCCTCAAGGAGACATCTTTGCTCCTCAGCATTTGAAAGAAGTCTTTTGCAGAGGACTTGCCCAGTGCTATACATCGTCTGATGTCCTGACTGCTGCTTCCATTGGTGTCGATTGTAGAACCAAGCAATGTGAACTCTTTGACAACTTCAATCTTTTCTTCATTTATCGTGATGCTGTTTGTAGGTCTAGGTGTGAGGATTTTGTTTTCTTTATATTGAGATGTAATCCAGACTGCAGACTGTATTCTTCAATCTTCATCAGGAAGTGCTTCAAGTCATCCTCACTTTCAGCAAACAAAATTGTGTTTTCAGCATATCACAGGTTGTTCATTATTCTTCCTCCAATCTTGATGCCACATTCTTCTTCATATAGTCCAGCTTCCCGAATTTTTCACTTAGCTTATAGATTGAATAAGCATGGTGAAAGGATACAACCCTGACACACTCCCTTCTTGATTTTAACCCAAGCGCTGTCCCCTTGTTCTGTTGGAACAACAGCCTCCTGGTCTATGTACAAGTTCCTCATGAGTACAATCAAGTGTTGGGAATTCCCATTCTTCTCAGTGTTACTCATAATTTGTTATGATCCACACAATCAAATGCTTTTGCATAGTCAATAAAACACAAGTAAACATCTTTCTGGTATTCTTTGCTTTGAGCTAAGATCCATCTGACATCCGCAATGATATCCCTCATTCCACATCCTCTTCTGAATCCAGCTTGTGTTGCTGAAAGTTCTCTGTCAATATAATGCTGTAACAATTTTTTAATTATCTTCAGTCAGATTTTACTTGCATGTGATATTAATGACATTGTTTGATAATTTTTACATTCTGTGAGATCACCTTTCAAGAATTAAACACCATTAACCACATTGTATAGATGGAGATGGAGAAGCAAATGTTTAGAGAAGTCAATGAGTGTTCTCAGTCGACCCAATAACAGTGAAGTCTGCTGAAAAAGTAATTCTCTACCCTGGATCTGCTCACTATACTGTCTCCAGACACAGTTCATTTTCCTACTTCTCTTCTGGTTAAGGATGTTCCATGTAGCTTATCCTTGACCTCTTCATCTGCAGACATAGAATGTGTTTGCCTTCCCCTTGATCTGCATGAATGTAGTGAGAGGAGTACAGGTTGAAGTTTAAGTCTTTTGCCCTTAATTGCTTCATCTGTAAGATGGGGAGAATATAACTCCCTCACAAGGCAGTTGAAATAATTCAGTAGTATAATGTATACACAACTGCTTTATGAATTGTAACATCCAATGCCAGTGCAAATGATTAATTTTGCTTTTATTATTATTATTTTCATCTATACCATGCTCATAAAGATTACTGGATTGAAAAAAAAAAAATGATTAGGACTGCCCATCTAGTGTCCAAGTAAAGGTCCCCAACTTTAGAGGCAATCAATACATCCTTCTTTCCCAGAACACAAAAGACAACGTTGAATAACCATTTGTTGTCTTCCAGCTATAACTGATTATGGGGGGTGAGCTGTTTTGTCGATCTGTCATCACAGGTTAGTAAATAATAATGATAATAAAAATAATGAAAAAATTTTCTCGCAAATCGCACCCAGGCAGCCTTTCCTACTTTCATCTCTTTGAAAATAGTCTTCACAAATGTCAATTTCTGGGGGCGGGGGAAAAAAAAATGTTTTGTGTGTTGCCTTGTAGATAATAAAGAGAAAAGCAATTTTAAATTATTACATATCTCAGCTACTCACCTTGGGGAGCCTCCCTGGAGTAGATGAGGGGACGAGAGGAGAAGGAGTGGGGAAGTGTGCAGGAAGGAGAAATAAAAACCATGCCTGTAATTTCCAAGCCAGAGCGACATTTGAACAGACATTTTTTTTTTCTTTAAAATTAAAAACACAAATCAATTTCACTCAAACTCTAAAAGCAGAAAGAAATAGGGTATTTGACTGGTAATGTTTAAGAGTGAACGATTTCTGGAAATTGATTGTGACTTTAAAATTGAGAGGTTCTGCCCATTTAAAATAAAAAAAGGAGGAGAGCTACAACTTCCACATACACAGACATCCCCCATCTCATCAACTCCTCCACCCCCATCTCCTGGATATGGTCCTTATTTTCCTCCTTTATAAAGTAGGCTTTCTCCTGTACATCAGTCTTTTTTATTTGGGAGCTTATCTATGCATCATTCCCCTGCAACCCAGCTCCCCATCCCCAACCTCATATCCCATGACCCACAAACACACACACACATGCACACACACACAAGCAAGGACTCTCCCACCATCCTTTTCTTTCTCTCTTCAGAAGGATGGTAGAGTCGGGTCTCTAGTCCCTTTCCCCTACCCCCAATATGTTTCTGTTTGAGAGTGATAGAAAACAGTATGGAAACTATGGAGGGGGTGAGAGAGAAAGGGAGATATAGATTGATATATAGATGATAGATAGATAGATAGGAAGGAAGGATCTATGGAGAACGAGAGAGTTATTGTGAAATAGACTGAAACACACAGAGAGAGAATATGGGGAGGGGAAGAAAATTGAAAAATCAGAGAAAGAGGTAAAAGAAAATAAACTTAATTTCAAACTTACTCTTTGCTAAAAATTCAAAATCACATCATTTCCTTAAATCTAGGAATCTTCTGATAAACTCTTTCCTTTCTCTGTCCCACACTCCAGAGACCAGAAAGGATCTTAGCTATGTTCTATGCCAGCACCACCACTTTTGTAACTATCAACACCACTACTACACACACACTCACAGACGCACACTCAACTGCACACACATTCAATCACAGGTCTCCACATATTTTTCACAGAGGAGCAAAACCCTGAGGAGAGTGAGTGGAGCAAGGCCAGCCCAGACAGAAGGGTGGTTGCGGCGGGTCCTCTTCCTCACTGTACGTTTTCTTCGAGACTCTTGCAACATGTATGTATTAATTTTTCCACTACCACCTTTCACCACCACCTGTCCTTTTCTCCAACCAAGGGAGCAATAAACCACTCCCTCTCAATCTCCAGAGACCTATGCCTGACAAGGGAGAAGAATGTTTGGGGAACCTCAGGGTGATGTCTCATAACTCCTCTTGTTTTTCTCAAAATGGGTGTAACTCAAAAGGGCTTCCCTCTTTCTTCCTGAGCTGCACCGGGGGCAACATCTGTATTACTTGCAGGTTCCTGGCAGATCAGACTATGAACGAACGCCAGTGCCTGCCTTCCCAGCTTCGAAAGCTGCTGCTCCTCGGAGTCCCTCGGACAGTTCTGGCGTCTGGTCTGGGGCACCCATCTTTCCGGGAGGTTTTTCACAAACACGTCTCTCCAAAGTACATACTATTAAACCCTTTCGTGGCCCTACACCGCCATCGTGTGACCAAAGGTAGCACTACAGCCACTTAAAAAAAACTCAGAGTGGGATCCAACCCAGAGTGTCCCCTTCTTGGATTTCTGAGGCGGCATCACTAAGGAAGTAGATTGCCCCATCTTCCTTCCAAGGAGTGTCTGGTGGGATTGAACCACCAGACTTCTGGTTAACAGTCAAATGCCTTAGGCACTACGCCACCAGAGTGGAAGCTTAAAGGCATCTGGGGAAGTGGAGTAACATTGAGGTGACCTCCAAAAGAGTGTAAGTGAGATATTTTCTTGTTCTTATAAAGAGATCTAGTATATTCTGCAAAAATGTATTTATTTGGATGATTAGGTACTGTGGCCAGCCACACTTGAGGCTTTCCCTGGAATGGATGAAAGAGCACATCTTTCCATATGCTGTTCACTTTATGGAATGCCTTTTCTCCCATCTACCCTAAATACTGCACAGAAGAAACTTGCACAGATGACCAAGCATAATTAACCTCTCCGACCTACAAACATGTTTCATTTTCTTTATTGTTATTGTAGCACTTACCCAAATTCTGAACTGTATGGAAATTAAATGCCTATGTATCTCTCTCCCCTACCAGGAAGTGAACTGGCAGATGGCAGGGACCATGTTTTTTCACACTTCGCAAATAGTAGGAGATCAGTACATGCATATTGAAAGAAGAAGAAAATCCTGCAAAACAGTAACCCACTCATTCCCCTAGCTATTCTCCATTTACTTACCTTGATGACCCTCCCTTGATCTTCCTGTTGTTGTTGTTATGTGCTGTGGAGTCAGACCCGACTCATAACAACCCCTCCTTGGGTTTCTGAGGGGATATCACTGCGGAAGTAGATTGCCCAACCTTCCTTCCGAGGAGTGGCTGGTGGGTTTGAACTGCCAGCCTTCTGGTTAGCAGTCAAGTGCCTTGTGTTAGACATTGTGGGGGGTAGACCTCAGAAGCCCTGGACCTGTTATCAGAACTAGATTTGCCCACACCAGTAGGTGCCCTTAAGGAAGTCACTCACCCTCTCTGAGCCTTAGTTTTCCCATCGGTATAAAGAGAAAATCGAATCAAACTGATCACTAAGGTCTCATTCAAATGAATGATGGGAGAGTTTAAACAAGCCTGTGACATAACGGTGGGGCGCTGGTGGTGCAGTGGTAGAATCCTTGCCTTCCGTGCAGGAGACTGACGTTGACTCACCAGCCAGTGCACTTCATGTGCTACCATCAGCCATCATTCAGTGCAGGTGTTTGTGTCACCGTGATGCTAAACGAATTTCACCAGGGCTTCCAGACTAAGACAGACTAGGCAGAAAGGCCTGGTGACCTGCTTCCAAAAATCAGCCAGTGAAAACCCTGTAGACACAATGATCCAATCTGCATTCTCTCCTGGGGTTGTCTCAAGGCTTAGCAACCCATTTTGTTCCTTTCTGCAGGGACTGCCATGAATTAGAGGTGAATTCAACTGCAGTTAACAATAACAATATGACTTACCTAGCAGAACTCTAAGTGTCCTCAGAAAGATAAGATCCACCATAGTTGTAACTGTTCTCCACTTACCCTGAGGCACAGGATCTATGCATCTGTATAGATTACCATGCTCATTAAATATCTGGAAAAAAAAATGTTGGATAGAAACAAATTTCAGTACAAAGCAAAACAACTTACGGAATAGATGTACACAACCAACATCACACAATTCCACTCAGAACTCCTAACACAGCATGTGGGGTTGGAGAGACGGCAAGAGCTGGTGACATTAAACACAAAGTGTTGGGCTTTTCATGGAGAGCTTCTTAGAGGGCAAATCAAATGAATAGCAGAAGTAATCTGGCTCTAGATGGAAGGGGAAGTTGGCACTAAGATGCAACGAGGACAGAGCAAAAAAGACATGACAAGGCAGACATGGGCAGGAAACAACAAACAGCAGCAGCATTAGCCACGGACTCTCAGCCTGACTCCAGAAGCCCATCTTAAGCTGTCATCCAAATGAGTATCACCTGAAAAAATAGCCCTGTCCGTCACAATTGTCCTGTGGCTGGTCACATTCTATTTCATAGATTGTTAGCCATAATCCAGCCTAACCTCTCATATTTTCACAGAAGCATAGGAAGCCAGAAAGCCCATACTGTGCTCAGGGGAATCGATTCTTATGCCAAGCAACAGATTAGGCGCATAATATGTGCCTAATATTAGGCTTCATAAGATGTCCAGCACCATTGTCTATCAGCTCTCTGTTCTTTCCATAAATATTATCAGAACTTTCAGTGTGTGCCAGGAATGAGGTTAGGCAGACATCTACTCCCAATCCAACCACATGGAGAATTATGACACAGGAAGTGCACGGCAGGGCAGATGGAGCAGTCCCTGCCTGCTCCCTGGATGCTCTCTGTCTCAAGTGAAACAGTCATCATGACAGCCTCAGAGTTAGTCAATGAAAGGCTGGAAGCCTTAATACTAATTGCTGGCTTATGCAAACCTTCTACATATATATTCCTGATGAATAGGGTTATGATTATCTAATTTGTCAAGGGCCAGAAGAAACTGATTTCACCATGGCTGATGGCCAGGAACTAAGACACTGAAGCCAAGAATTTTCCAAAATATATCTTGAAATAGAAGAGAGTAGCCAGGAGCTTTCCTTGCTTCTTGCCAGTATTTTGGGTGCCTCTGTTCCTCTCGGAATGGAATAAATTACCGTATTTCCTCACCATGCTCCCTATTGAGTTAAGCTATAGCCTAAGGATTAACAAGGAATTGCAGGCATATAAAGTTCAAAGGGACCTTGGAAATGGACTTGTCTGAAGATGTCAAATCTTCCACTTTCCCATCTTCCACCCATGTCAGACCTTGCCGGGCCATTTGTGTCCCAGTGCATCCAGTATGTCTGAAAGCATCTTTTCAACACAGTATCCCAGGTTAATCAGGTTTGGCACTTAAGATGGAGTCTGTTTTCTAGCCTTCTAATCTTAGATCTTGGAGAATGACTTCTCAAAGTTGCAGTTACAATTAGAACCAGAACCCAGATTTTCTGATATCCAAAACATCTTTCTCTCTCTCTTTCAGTTGCCAGCTTTTTGTGGCTAAGTCTTTTCTTTTTTCTTTGGTGTTTTTTAATTATTTAATCAAGAAAGCATTGCATTGCCTTTGAGTGCCTAACTGTTCTTCCAATTATTTTACCCACTGTGGAACTCCAGCAGAGAAACCTAAACTCTGCCTTCAGGAAGCCTACAACCTACCATATCCAACACTCCCTGTGGCATGAAGGCTTCTCTCAAGAAGTTGTCAAGGCTTACAAGGTGTCTTTCATTCCCTCTCTGCTCTGCTCAAATGCCACTCTGTGCATAAGGACACCCTTACGCCACTGGGCACGAACTCCTGCCTCCTCCGCTCTTCCACTTCATTTGACTGATACATCTAAACCAGAATTGAGTCTAGTTACTTGCTGTTTGTCATCTCCACCAGATGACTACAAAATGCTGGAGAACATGTCTTACTCATACAATGAATAAAAGTTCCTAGGATACCACTGGCTTCCAGTAAATTTTAGTTGAATAAAATCTAGTTCCTGGAACCATAAAATGAAATATAAAATTGCAGAATTTAAGTTGGAATGAACCTGTGAGATCATGTGATCCAGAGTGGCAAGTAGGTTTTATTTAAGACTAGCCATAACTGTTTATGGCTACCTAACGGATTTAAGGCAAAGTCCAGGTTCAGTGAGGATGAGTGCTATGTTTCTTGACATCCACCACGAGAGGGAAAAGAGGAAGGAGAAAAATGTATGCCTCTTCTGCTATCAGGGATCATGTGCAACTCTTACAAGTTGACTTCAAAGGCTGCCTGATGTAGTGGATAAGCTAGGACTTGGAGTAGAATACTGAATTTGAATGCTCTACCATTAAGTGGTTGTGTGGTTGTGTGAAGGTATTCAACTGTCTTGTCTTCCTGGAGCTTTAGTTTCATTGTTTATGAAACGGATTTTTCTCTGTCTTCTTACCTCACTAGAGTTTTGTGATCTATGAGAATGAGAACATGGTCATGAATGCTAATAGAGTTAGAAAGGAAAGGAGGAAGGGAGCGGGGGAGGGAGGGTGAAAAGAAGGAAGGAAGGAACGAATGAAGGAACAAAGGAATGGAGGAAGGGAGGAGAAGGGTTAATATAAATCAAACTCAACAGACTCTGTTAGTAAAAACAAACCATAAAGCAGTGGACAAATGTGTGGTGCTCCTTTCCAGCACTGGATTCAGTGGCTGTTCAGAAACTGACAATAAAGAATCCAATTTTAAAAAGAAACCCTGTTACATGGAAACACTGACCAGGTACTTTTCTATTCAGGCATGGTACTGGTCTGAGGCTATGACGTGTACTATATGAGAAATCCTGATATGTGGGTATTATATACCCATTCAGCTGACACTTATCCAGGACCAGAGACTTACACAGTCTAGAAAATAATTATATTACTGGTTATTTACCTATAGCACAGGGACCAGAGGAACTTTATCTGGCTCTCTTTTCCAGTTCTATGTCTTAGTTCATGAATTTCTTACCTCAATTTTGAGCTATGGCTAGAGTTTTCTAACTGGCTTCCCATTCTCTATTATGATTCCGTTAAGGCTATCATTCATACAGCCACCAGAGTGATCATTAAAAAAGTACAGTAGGAACCCTGTTATTCCCCAGCTCAGAAATATCCCCTGACTCCCCATTGTCTTAAAAAAAAAAAAAAAAAAAAAGCCGGATGCCCTTAGAATGTCAAACAAATCCTGGTAAAACCATCCTCAGTTTAGTCTTCGACACTTAGCTCCAGCCATTTTCTACCCACTTATTTTATCCTTTAGAAAGCTCCTTCAGGTCACCTTCACCTCAATGTCCTGAATTTTAATGACTCTGAACCTTTTCTACCATTCTCTTCTCTATCTGAAAGGTCCATCGTCATTTAATTGCCAAAATTTCATTCATTGTTTATAACAAAGTGTGAATGTGAATGTCACCTTTGACAGGACACTTGTTTCACTTCTACTTCTTTGCAACCTCATCTCTCTGTCTGCCCTCTACACAGGTATTCTGTGAATGATTTCATCCCTGACAGTGTCCAGTTATCAGTAAGTATGCCAGAAGGCACACCCCATTTTTGTCCTGGAAAGTATATTCAGTAGATACCTATCTTGAGTCATCCCACTATCACAAAATCATCCGTTAAAATGTCTACCTCCCCGCCCCTGAGAGTCTCAGGGTGAGAGACTCTCACTCCTGACATGCCACAATCAGTCTGCTGTTAAATCAGATTATGTTACACTCCTATGCAAACCTTCCAAACATAGAACAAGATCCAAACTCTCCACCATGGCGTCAGGCCCTGCATCTGTCTCCAGCCCTTCCCCTCACTGAATAAGTGTGCTTTATTCCTCAAAGTAAACTTGTTTCCATCTTAGGCTTTTCACATAGGCAAACCTGGGAAGCTCTGTCCCAAAATTTCACAATGCTCAAAAGATGCTAATCATGGCTCTGAGTGAGAGGCTAGATATTAAAGGAGAAAAAAAAAAAGCTTAATAAAAATCAAACTCACCCAGGCTCTGGAGAGATGAGTAAGCCAGGAGAGAATATTATTTTAATGATGGGGGTGGACTGGAAAGTGAGATTACTTATTAGTTTTTGGTTTCACTTACCCAGCTCGTTCTCTTAGCTGATCAATGTTCCTTATCTCTCAGCTCTCATTTCAAACGCCATCTACTTAGGAAGGCCGTGGGGGCCACCTTGTCTGAACTAGCTCCAACCTCAGTCCCTCTGTACCTTTTTTATTTTCTTTATAGCATTTACCACTCTCAGAATTGTCCTATTTATTTATGTTTTATGCTTACCATTTATCTCCTTCTACTAGCATTCAAGCACCATGAGGGAAGATTCCTTCTTTGTTTTGTTTGTTGTTCTGTTCCTGGTGGCTAAACTCATGCCGTCAAGTCGATTCTGACTCATAGCGACCCTGTAGTACAGAATAGAACTGCCCCATAGGGTTTCTATGGCTGTAAATCTTTACAGAAGCAGACTGTCTCATCTTTCTCTCATGGAGTTGGAGTGACAGGTAGGTTTGAACTGCAGGCTTTTGGTTAGCAGCCAAATGCCTTAACCACTCAGATGAGTGTAAACATGGAAGGTACTCTAAACATGTGTATTTGTCAAATGAATCAATGACTTTGTCTAGTTACTCAGTAAATGTTTGTAAAATAAATAAATTAATAATTCCTTTTAGTTGTCAGCAACTGATCTTTTTTTTTTTTTTTTTCATTTTAAACCTAAATTGTTTTCAGTTATCTAGGGATAAATTATTCAACATATAGAATATTCTGAGAGGTCTGTGAAGTTCCCTCATGTTGGCCTGATCTCTGTCAGTTCGGACCTTTAAGTAGAGGATGGACAGGGCAGGTAACTCAATCCAATCACAGTAGTGTCTTCTTAACACTTTGGACCAGTGAATAAATAAATGAACTCTTTTATTAATACCAGAGTTGAACCTGAAGCCTGAAATGAAATCTTATATATTTTCCAAGAAGTTTATTCCATTCCTCTTTTTTTTTTTCTATTTTTCAGCTACTTTCTCCTACCCTTTTATCTGCCAACATATAAGTCCAGAGAATTTATTTCAATGAAATTCTCATGAGCCAGAAATGTCAGCTCATTACACAAGGACAGCAGAACCAGAGGACAGTTGGGGCACCAGGTGAGTGTGGGTGAAAAAACCAGTCACTTAAGAGTACGCAAATCATCCATCTGGCATGCAACCAGACTTCCTGCCATCAAAGAGTTCTCTAGTCCCTAATCTGCATGCAGAGAGATAGCAAAAATTGATGAGTTCTTATCCAAAAGCACCGAGCAGGGAGACCCGGAGAGGTTAAGTGACTTGCCCAAGGTCACCAGCTCTCCAGGTGGCCAAGTCCAGCTGTGAGAGCTGGAACAAGCTCCTTCAATCAGCAGCTCTCCCTAAGATTTCTTTGGCACTTGGCCACTTGCCTGTAATTTTCCTGGCTCTAGATTGGGAAGAGAATTATGGAAGAGAAACAAAGTTAATAAAAATCAAACTCATTCAGCCCCTGAAGGGATGGACAGACCAGAAGACACTGTTTATTAGTGAGTGAGGTGGCTCAGAAAGTGAGAGCATGTATTAGTTATTGGTTTACACTTTCCTAGGTGTTTCTCCGAGCTGCTCCAGGCTCTTCCTGACTTAATTTTAAAGTTCTAAATTCTCTCATAGTCCCTTGTGAGCCCGGGAGCACCCAAAAGGCACAACAAAATACTGGTGCGGAGGCTGTGAACAAGGCTGTCGTGTAACCTCAGACATATCAGCTCTTCTTTAAGCCCTAGATTTCCTTCTGAAAAACAACAAGAAAGGGTTACAGAGCATAGACCACAAACCCAACTCACTGCATTGAATCGATTACAGCTCATAGTGACCCCCATTGGGTTTCCGAGGTGGCAAATCTTTATGGAAGTAGAGTGCCCAGTCTTCCTTCTGTGGAATGGCTGGTGGGTTTGAACAGCCAACCATCTGGTTAGCAGTCAAATGCCTTAGGCACTACGCAACATAGTGTTTTTTTGTTTTTGTTTTTGTTTTCTTTCTTTCAATCTGTCCACCCCCCTTCCCTTTGGGATAGTGACTCTTGATTTTTTCTTTACCAACCTTCCTCCAGTTCGTTTAGGTCAGATAGAGCTGAACACTTTTGCCATCAAAGCCTGGTAAAGATGAGGTCAGTTAGTGACACCTTCATTTCTATCACTTTGCCACTTTGGCCACTGTGATTAGTTCAAAAATAAGCACATGACCCAAGCCAAGCTAATGAGAGCACTCCTGAGACTTTTTCAGGTTTATCTATGAAGATGCTTCCTCCTCTCTGTGGCATTTGAAGCTGTAAAGACCATGCAGGCTTGGAGCTCTAGTGTCAACACCTCAAGATCCACAAAAGCTCACTGTGGGAAGTAGAGGTGGAGTCAAGCCAGACTGAAGGAACAGGATGAGGGATTTGGGCTTGGAGAAACCTCAGTTGATAGAGTACTTTTCTTAATAAAATTTTCAGATCTTCACCACACTGTGGCATGGTGCACATGCACACACACACACCACTACACACATACACAAACTCTCACTTCCTTGTCAAGATGAGTAGCATCTGGCTAACCATCTCCTGCCCAATGAGCTTTTAGTTCCTCCCCTAGGACAGATTTTAGTTTAGTAAATCTGTGGTGGGTCTAGGAACTTATGTTTTTATAAATCACCCTAAGACATTTCCATGATCAGACACATTTGTCAAGCATCCTGTAAATGATGGGTTTTTGTTTTTGTTTTCCTATTGGATGTATAAGATTGTATTATGTGGATATTTCATAATTTAATATACTATCCTCCACTGGTAGATTGTGGGCTTGATGATATTTTAACATTACAACTCTTCCATGGGGATCAACCAAGTGTATATTTCTGATTATTTCCTTAGAGAACTATGGCATTTAGACTCCTTGTCCAGCTCTATGATGGAGTCACACATGCAACAGAACTCTAGTATGAATGCTTCTCTAATGGAAATTACCCTGAGAACATGGCCATTTAGAGACTCATCATAGGCTAAGGAGTAAGTGAAAAGAGGCACATAAAGCAGAAAGGGACAAATTTACCTTGCTGGCTTTTTCTTAACATTTGACAATTTATACACATTAAATTCCCACTAGTATTGTGCTGGGTGTTTTCCTCTATGCCTCATTTGAACATCTCTTCAATTCCAGTGAGGATTACTACCCTTATTTTATAAATGAGCAAAATAAAACCTAAACATGTTAAACTTCCTTAACTAGTGGAATCGTAATATAGATTGAAAGACTACTATGGTTCAGTATTAAATATTTTATATCATTTATTTTATATCATTAATTCCTCAAGACAGTTATGTCATTAGGTGTGCGTTACTATCATACCAATGATACGGTCTCTACTATTATTCTCTCTTGTTTCTTTTTTCAGGTGAGGAGATAAAACATCATAAAGGTGGAAGGTCATGGTTACAGTAACAGCTATAAAGTGTTAAATTCAGTATTTGGACCTAGATAGATTTCACTCCTAAACTTTTTCTGTTTTCCAACATATTGTATTGTTTTTCTTCTTAGGTGTCATCAAGTTGGCTCCGACTCAAAGCAATCCTTTGTGCAACAGAAATGCTGCCCAATCAGGTGCCATCCTCACAATACTTGCTATATCTGAGCCCATCTTTGCAGCCACTGTCTCAACCCATCTTGTTGAGGGTCTTCCCCTTTTTCATTGACCCTCCACTTTACTAAGCATGATATCCTTCTCCAGGGAATGGTCCCTTCTGATAACATGACCAAAGTAGGTGAGATGAAGTCTTGTCATCCTCACTTCCAAGGAGCATTCTGGTTGCACTTTCTCCAGATCATATTCATTTCATTCTTCTAGAAGCCTATGATATTCTCAGTATTCTTTGCCAATGCCATAATTGAAGTCATCAACTCTTCTTCTGTCTTCCTTGTACATTGTCCAGCTTTCACATGCATATGAGACAATTGAAAATATCATGGCTTGGGCTAGGCACGCCTCAATCTTCAAAGTGACACCTTTGCTCTCCAACACTTTAAGGAGATCTTTTGTAGCAGATTTTCCCAGTGCAGTAAGATGTCTGACTTCTAGACTGCTGCTTTCATGGATGTTGATTGTGGATCCAAGTAAAATGAAATCATTGACAACTTCAATCTTTTCTTCATTTATTGTGATGATGCTTATTGGTCCAGTTGTGGCGATTTTTGTTTCTTTACATTAAGATGTAATCCATACTGAAGACTGTAGTCTTCAATTTTCATCATTTAGTGCTTCAAGTCATCTTCACTTTCAGCAAGCAATCCACAAGCCACGACAGTATGACACACTGGCAGGAGTGGTGTCCAACACACTATAAATATCTTCAATTTAGCCATCATTGACCTTTCAATTTATATTCAGATTTTAAAAAGTATCCCCTATGACTTCACAAAATCTCTATAAAATATGTAACTTGAAAAAAATCATAAAACATCAGAAGGCTTGAATTTCTGATTGATTCATGGGGACATGCCTTTGTTACCTTAGCCTGGGACAATACTTTAGAACCCAGAGAAAACATAAGTGGAGTGCTCTGAACTGGGTGTCAGTTTGATTTCACTTTCATACAGAAAATTGAGGAAGCTGAGTATGAAAAGCACAAGAGAGGTGGACAAGTGGCTAGGGAACAATACGAGTTTAACCTAAATTTTAGTGGGCAAGAAAATCCGGGGTTTTTTTTTTGTTTGTTTGTTTGTGTTTTGTTTTTCCTACTCTGCTAACCAGAAGGCTGGTGGCTCAAACCCACCAGGTACTCCTCGGAAGGAAGATTGGGCAATCTACTTCCGTAGTGATACTGCGTTGGCAACCCAAGGAGGGGTCGCTATGAGTCGGGTCTGACTCGATTGCACATAACAATAACAACAACTACTCTGTTATTTGAAATGGAATAGTGCAGAGAGAGTATTAGGAAGAGGGTGGGTTTGGCATCACATATTGGAATCCCTCTTACTAAATGGGTGTCCTTGAGCTGATCAGAGCATCACTCAGTTTCTTCATTTGTACAGAAAGACAAGACCTAATTAGAGGTTCATAATGATGATGAAATGAGGCAATGAGAGGAATAAGCTAAGCACACTATCTGACTAATTGCTAGCTGCCATCCAGCCACTCCAACTCATGGAGACCCCAGGTGCAATAGAATGAAACACTGTCTCATCCTGTGGATTAGACCACTGTGACCCATAGGGTTTTCAATGGCTGATTTTGGAAGGAACTTCACTAGGTCTTTCTTCCAAGTCTGTCTAAATCTGGAAGCTCTGCTGACACCAACTCAGCATCATAGCAATATGCAAGCCTCTGCTGATAGTGGGTGGTGGTTGTGCATGAGCTTCATTGGCCAGGAATTAATCTGGGGAATGGAACAGAGGTCTCCCACATGGAATGTTGAAATTCCACCACTTAACTACCTCTGATTCATAGTATACTCTTGTTATTTGATTATCCATTGCCTTCCCAAAGGCTCCTTCTTCAGAGAGCATCTACCTTGACTCTCTCTGGAGCCTACTATGGTAAGTGGGTGGTTTCTGAAGAAGGGTCCATTGGGCAGAGGCACAAGAGGCCATGATTAGAAATAAGAGAACAGGCAGATCCCTTATTCTTCACCTTCTCATTTTATAGTGTTAACAGGTAGTTATCTGGGCTGGTAATTGCTAGACCACTTCTAGAATTTTAATTTCAACCCTGTTATTTAATAAAGGACCTTGGTCAGGTCATTTTGGATCCAGATGGCATTAATCAAAAATGGGAATAATAAAAATTATACTTGTATAATAGGTAAGTTATGAAATCAAGGGAGATACTAACATGTTAACAAAGTGTTAATAGATCTTGATTCTAATTCTGATTCTGCCCCTCAAAGGCTTTGGTCTAGCCACTTTTTCTCTCTGGACATGTATTCACATGATCAAAATTAAGAGACTTACAAATGATGGTTAAAGTCCATTCTAGTGCTGGCATTCTGCAGTTCTTATTGGAGGACCAAGGTCTCAGCAAGGTATATTAGTTCCAGGCTGCCACACTTTTACACTGTGTCCTTCCCACTCTATGCTGTAGGTCTTGATCTCAGTAATAGCTGTCAAATGAGAGATCTCAGAATTGCAGCCCTCTAGATCTACTGAGCAGAACAAACAACAGATCTCAGGAAAATCTTCAGAAAAGCCACCTACTTGCCCTTCTGCAATATGACCTTGCTGTGAACTTTATCAAGTTTTGATTTGCAATATAATAAAAAAGAAAATACATCACCTATGTGTTAAGAGACTTGGTTTCAAGTCCCAGCTATCCTGCTGTGTGGTCCACTCTAGAGTTCCTCTCCTAAGGGAACACAAATTTAAAATTCCTAGGCCTACTCTAGGAGCTCTGGTAACATAGTGCCTAAGGCACTTGACTGCTAACCAGAAGGCTGGTGGTTCAAACCC
>NW_006921624.1:8742894-8770226 GCF_000298275.1 Orycteropus afer afer
AGGCACTTGACTGCTAACCAGAAGGCTGGTGGGTCAAGCCCACCAGCCACTCCTCAGAAGGAAGATTGGGCAATCTACTTCCGTAGTGATACTGCCTCAGAAACCCAAGGAGGGGTCGCTATGAGTCGGGTCCGACTCAATGGCAAATAACAACAACAGGCCTACTCTGCCTGAGGTACTTGACAGCTAACCAGAAGTCTAGCAGTTCAATCCCACCAACCACTATTCGGAAGGAAGGTTGGGCAATCTCCTTCTGTAGTGATACCTCTTTGGAAACCCAAGGAGGGGTCACTATGGATCCAACTCCAAGGCAATGGTTGTGTTTGGTTTACTATACAGGCAAAGAGAGGTGAGAATGACCTAGTGCTAGCACAGTGAATAGTTCAAAGCTCAGAGCCTGGATATAAAATCTGGATGACATGGCTCAATGAATAGTAAAATCATTGCCTAATTGGGTTATTTCTGGAAAATTATGTAGCTGGGACTATAAAATCTCACGTTCTGAGTTTCTCCAACTTGGAGAACATCAACTTTATACAGAGTATGAAAATCAGTGAACTTTGAGTATGTTTCTATGAGATAAGGGAGATAGTAGGAATCTACTTTATAAACTGAGTCCTTATCTCAAATGCGTATTTTGCTCTATTTAAAGAGACATTAAGAGAACTAGAGTTAAAGCAAACCTGAACCAAATTCACATTTTCATTTTCTCCTATCCTCAACCCCAGCTCTAACTCTGGTTTGGGCTAGCTCACTACAATGCCTTCACCTTTTGTATTCGACTTTCTGTACTAATAAACTGTAGCGATTATTTAGTGTTTTTGCCTTTTCAGAATCTGTTCACTTGGCTCCAGATATGCCTGAAGTCCAACTCTTGATTTTCTAAATGCATGAGCCATTAAATTTCTTGCTTTTCCCAAGCCAGTTTGAATTACATTTCTGTCATTTGCAATAGAAAGTGTACCTGCTTAATAGAAAAGATATTTTCTCTTCTACTTCATAAGAGTGATATCAGATGAAGTAATAGATTTTGAACATCAACCACATTTCCATTTCCAGGTCTTATGCTAGAGGATGAGACTATAGTGATGAACAAAACAATTCTTTCTTAGAGAAGTCTAGTTAAAGAAACAATCATCTACCAAAATAGTTATAGCATAGCATACATCATGATAGTCCTAATATAACAACAACAACAAAAAAAAAACTCACTGCTGTTGAGTTGGTCCCAACTCATAGCAAACCCTCCTTTGTTTCCAAGGTGGTATCTCTACAGAAGTAGATTGCCGAATCTTCCTTCAGAGGAGTGTCTGGTGGGTTTGAACAGGCAGCCTTCTGGTAAGCAGTCAAATGCCTTAGGCACTATGCCAGGTGAACTAGTCCTAATACAGTCATGAGAGAAAATGAATGGCTTTGCCTATAGAAGTTAGCGAAGGCACTACAGAAGAAATAGAATTTGATCTGGATATAGAAAGCTAATATCAAGTTTTCCACAGAAAGCAGTAATTCATAAACAGCGGCAAGCCCATACCCCCAACTACCACAGGACATTTAACAATGTCTGAAGACCTTTTTTTTTTTTGTCACAACTTGAGGCATGTTATTGGTATCTAGTGGAAGGATGCTGTAAAACATCACACAATACACAAATAGCACCACATAACAAATAATTGTCTGGATCAAAATGCCAATAGTTCTAAGGCTGAGAAATTCTGAAGCAGCTATTTAAAAAGGACATTCCAGACAGGGTGAACATAAAGTCAGGAGTCATTAGTTTAGAGCGATGGGAGTATCTTGATGCAGGGAAGATAGGTTGAAGACATATGACAATTGATTTCCAAAAGCATGGGCTTTGAACATTATCTTATCAGCGTGGGAAGCTATCAAAGGTCTTTTAAGGTTGTGATTAGAAAGATGGCTTCCTGAAATCTTGGAATAGGAACAATTCGACAAGATAAACACTTCCTTAGCTGTGTCTTTGAATGTGTGAGGACTATAGAAAATTAATGGAGATAAAGATCCCCATAGGAGAAAATCTTAGAGAACTATGAGGCTAGGACAAGCAAGAGGTTATTAACATGACTGAATTTTTCCCAAATGATGCTAATGATACTGATAATGAAGGGAACTATTGGGTTTCTTTCCTTCTAAAAATATTTATTGAATTTTGAGCCAAGCAGAAGCCTTCCCTGCAAACTGCAAAATGCCTTTTCATCTCCCTGGTGCCATTTTTTCTCTCCCTTTGGACATTCTGCCAATTCTTCTTGGAAGAATTAAATATTTTTATAATGAATCAGATGCTAGTGACAGGTGCCAGATTGACAGCTCTGAAGGAGGAAGCTTGAAGTGCTCACGTTTCTCACGCTGAGATGACAAGGAGAAGAGTTATGTGTGCTGAAAGATTAATCATCAAGCTGTCCACAGGCACCTCTTTGGCGTCCAGAAAGTGGTTTAAAATTAGACACAATCTGGAAGGCTGTGCAGAGCCAAAAAGAAGTATATCGTCACGTTGAGTACTTTCCTCTTATTACCTTTGGTGTATGCAAATTGGGGCTTGTATTCAAACAATGTCTGTAATTATCATCAAAAGGATTTCCTTGGTATTCTCCTACCCTCCTTGTGTGCCATCTCCTACTTTTACAGTTACTTAATATTAGTGTGAGATGATATTCCAAGGATCACTTAACTCACCTGTTCCTTTTTTGCAGAAGATAGAAATGAAGGCCAGTAATGGGTTCATGACTTACCCTAGATTGCACACGCTGTCATGAGAGTGAACCAGAGAGACCTTCTAGTTCCTTGTCTTGAGTGCTTTCCACTCCACTTCTTCTCAAGTGACTGTTCACTCAGCCAACATGGCTCTTTCTATAATGCTAATCCTCACTATTATTGATAAAGAGTAAAACTACCATTGTATAATGCTTAATCTGAGCCTGACATCGTGGTAAACTCTTCACACATATTAACTTTGATTCTGTGACAACCTTGGGAAATAAGTATTATTTTTTATAGGTATTCATTTTACAAATGAGGGACTTGAGTCCCAGAGAAGTTGAGACTTTTTTCAAACTCACTCAGCTAATAAGTAGTATAATCAGAATTTAATCCATGATTTGTGTAATACTATTATACCATGTAATCTACCCAGGCTTGTTTCAAAATATTTTCTTCTTTTTCTCCTAGTCATAAAACCTTTAGTGTCAAAGAGTGACCTAGTGACCCTTCTCAACCAGATGTCAGAAAATCAGGTGGATTGACCAACTGTACTTTAAAAAAAAAAAAAAAAAAAAGCTTCCTTTTCAGTCATTCAATCGTGTTTCCTTCTACATGGAGAGATCTGTTTGTACTTTTCCGTTGTTCTGTCTCCTCATCTAATTTGTTGAGTGTTTTTATTATGAAAGGGTTTGGATTTTGTCAAAGCTTTTCCTGCATATGTTGACAGGATCGTGTGTTTTGTTTCATTTTCTTTATTCTATGAATGATTTCACATCAATCCCTTTTTGTATATTGAACCAACCTTGAATTCCTGTGATAAATCTCATTTGTTCATAGTGTATAATTTATCCATTTTATATGCTGCTAGATTCAATTTGCTAGCATTTTTTTTCTGAGAATTTTTCCATTTATATTTGTTTTCTTTTTATGATATGCTTGTCTTGCTTTGCTATGAGGGTAATACTAGCCTCATGGAATGAGCTATAAGTGTTCCCTTCTCTTCTATATTTTGGAACAGCTTAAGAAAGATCGGTATTAATTCTTGATATTAATTGAATCATGTGTCTAAAAAGATACATTGAAGTCCAAACTCCTGCTAACTGTGAACTTGATTGGAAATAGGGCTATTAAACAAGTTATCAGTTAAATTAACATGATGCCATACTGAGTTATGATTAGAGTGGGTCATAATCCAATAACAGTGGTGTCCTTCTAAAATATAAGAAGAATCATATAGAGACACACAGAGGGAAGACAGCCATATGACTGGAGAGGTAGAATTGGAGTGATGTAGCTACAAATCACAAGGTGGAAAGGATCTTCAGCCATCACCAGAAGCTAGAAGAGAGATATGAAACAGATTCTCCATCAGAGCCCTCAGAAGAAATCAACACAGCCTACAGTTTGATTTCAGACTTCTAGACTCCAAAACTGAGATAATAAGTTTCTGTTCTTAGAAGAAACCCCATTTGTGCTATTTTGTTATGGCAGCCCCAGAGAAGTAATATAATTCCAATATCAGGGAGAGTTGAGTGATATATTTGACTGATGAGCTTGGAAAGAGGAACTGGACATAAGCAGCCTCCCCTTCTACCTCTTCCACTTGATAGATCACTGCTCTCAGGAATAACATGTTCTTGTCTGCTCTTCAATGCTATAATTTCAACACAAAAAGCCTAAGCTAGTTCCAACATGACTGGGTTCATAATTTTGTGTACCTCTGGGATTCAGTCCTATTAAGACTACATCCTCACAGTTTATGCCATTTTTTTCAATATTAACTTTATAACAAAGTTAATATTTTAGCTCCACTTGCCTTACTTCTTTTATTTATTTCTCACTTGGTCTGAAACTCGAACTAAGAGGAAGGATTTTATAAATTTCTCAGGTCCCCTGGATTTTAACAAGATTAAAAACTGAAAACCTCCAAACATGCCTCCCACCCATCCAAGTAGGGCAGTTGAAATAATCAAGGTTGTCTAAAAGTTTTCTCAGATGTTAACAGAAAGAATGTGTGATTTGGAATCTCAACATTTGAATCAGGAGGAAAGACAAAATGTTCACATAATGTTTGGCATGTGCAGCTATTGTTTTTAACTTCATGTTTTCTCCATGGGCTAGCTATCATACTAGGCAAGACTTTCCACTATGATAGTCCTGTTTCCATCTCTCATAATGGGGAGTCATTTATTTCCTTGACCCTTAAACAGTGATGTGCTGGAGCCAATTCATGGTGGTTTACAAGAGTACTCACTTCTTCCCAACTCCACTTCCAGTTAGTGGCTTGAAATTGGCCATAGTAGGAATATTTCCCAGGACATCAGGAAATGTTACATAAGGGCTTTCCCTCTGAAGTTGGCATAATAGTTAAGCAGTTAGCTGCTAACTGAAAGTTCAGCAGTTTGAAACCACCAGCAACTCTGAGGGAGAAAAGACCTGTGGATCTTCTCCCATCAAGATTACAGCCTGTGGGACTTCTGGTAAGATGGAGGAATAGGCAGACAAATGACACAGACCCTCTTCAGCAAAGAAAAGAGAAACCAATTGACAGAGATAGAGAAAATAATCCTGGAGCCCTGAGCTTTGAAAGGAACTATACAAAAGTGGATTAAGCACCAACTAGTGGAAAAACCTGAACAAAAACAGTGAGTACACAGAAGGTTGGAGTTGCGGACTGTCAGCTACTCTGATGGGACCAACAGTCTGAATATTTCCAAGTGGTGTTGGGATCTGAAAATTGACCTAAAAATCAGCCCTGGTCACTAAAGGATGAAGGGACAACTGTGCTGGTGGCCTATGATTAGGAAGGGAAACAGCAAGGAGGGAGACAACCTGAGCTGTGAACTTTCTGCTGTCAGGAGGGTGCAGCCATTTTGATTGTTATACACAGCAGCCATTTTGGATATTTAAAGTGACCATGGACACAGCCATTTTGAATGTTTATAAGTGGTGGCCATTTTGGATTTTAAAGTGATAATATTCTCATTTGGATTCCAGGGAGCTAAGAATAGGCTCTGTTTGATAGGGTTGGCAGGGACATATGAGAGGCTGACAACGGGAAAAGAAACAGGTGGTGAGTGTATAAGTGCTGTCAACTAGTGAATAGATGAGCACAAAACAGTACCCTGCTTACACGGAAAACACACAAACAAAACAAAGAAAATGAAAATCTTGGACAAGTCACTCCAACATACAATCACCAATTAAATATAAACACAAAAATGTCACTATGCCTCAGAGACAACAGAGCATCACAGTGGACACAAAGAAGCAGATAAAGCAGGAGAACAAGGGATGAGGATATAGACCCAAAACACATCTCTGAGGAAGGCACAACATTGGAACTCTCTGATAAGGAATTCAAAAGAATTATATTTAGGTGTCTTCAACAAATTGAGAGACAGATCAAGGAAAACACTGATAAAATTGAGGAAAACACAGAGAAAACCCTACAAAAATACAATACAAGAACAAAATGTCAAAATAAATGAAAAATTAGAAATCTACACACAAAAATCCAGAAGATTAAACTAAATTTTCAGAAATAGATAAGACATTGAATGGACAAAGGAGTAGAATTGAATCAGTGGATTGAAGGGAAATACCTGAATACTTCTTTGGAAAGGGATCAATCAGAAAAAAGGTCAAAAGAAAATGAAGAAAGTCTAAGGTTCATGTGGGATACCATCAAAAGGAATAACCTATGTGTAATCAGAATTTCAGAACAGGAAGAGACAAATATAACCACAGAGAAATTGTCAAAGATTTGTTGGAAGATAATTTTCCTGGTATGATGAAAGATGAGAATATATCCATTCAGGAAGTCCAACAAACCCCAAACAGGATAGACCCCAAAAGAAAATCACCAAGACATATCATCATCAAACTCACCAAAACCAAAGACAAAGACAGAATCATGAAAAGCAGCACAGGAAAAATGAAAAGTTACCTACAAGGGGCAACCAATAAAACTAAGCTCAAATTTCTCGTCAGAAACCATGCAGGCGAGAAGACAATGGGATGGTATATATAAAACCCAGAAAGAGAAAAATTTCCAACCAAGAATTATGTACCCAGCAAAACTGTCCCTCAAATATGATAGTGAAATTAAGACATTTCCAGATAAGCAGAAACTAAGGGAATTTGTTAAAAACCAGACCAATCTTACAAGAGATGCTAAAGGGGGCCCTTTGGACAGAGAAGCAACAACAGTAAACAATAACTGACCATTAACACACATGATGACATAACCCAGAAACCCACCCAGTTATGGAAGTATCCAAAGGAAATAAGCCTACAAGATTATAAACAGGGAACCAGAGACATCAATTGACAAATGAGGACAACTACAAACCAAAAAGAGGGAAAAAACTGTGTCATTACAGAACTTCTAGATGATAGGGATGTCAAGACAACTACAAGATAGAACAGACTGCTCTAAACTTGGGAAAAGAACTATAAATCACAGGGTAACCTCAAAGAAAAATGATAAACCTTCACATCAAAATAAAAAGTAGGGCCAGCACAAAAAATTAGCAAATACTAAAACAATAGCAACAAAGGAACTGATAACATGATTCATAAAAAAACATGAGCTCAGCATAGAAAACAATATGGAACAAAGAAATCAACACTTTGAAAAAGCACATAACAAAAATGACAGCAACAAATTCATATTTGCTGATAATTACATATCTGGCAAGGGAATTATGTCTAAGATTTATAGTAAATTTCAATGCCTCAACAGCAAAGGAATTAACAATCCAATTGAAAAATGGACAGAAGATATGAATAGACACTTCACCAAGGAGGATATTCAGGTGGCCAGCTAATAGATGAAGAGATGCTAACAATCATTGGCCATCAGAGGGATGCAAATCAAAACAATGAGATACCATCACACCCCAGCACTGATGGCAAGGTTCAATGAGACAGAAAATAACAAATGCTGGAGCGGATGTGGAGAGACTGGGACTCTCATACACTGCTGGTGGGACTGTGGAGTGATATAACCTCTGTGGAAGGCAGTATGGCGATTTCTTAGAAAGTTGGAATTGGAGATACCATTTGACCCAGCAATCCCATTACTAGGTATATGTCTTAGGGAGGTGATAGCCAGGACAGGAACAGATATATGCACACCCATATTCATTGCAGCACTATTTACAATAGCAAAAAGATGGAAACAACCTAGATGCCCATCAACAATGGATAACCAAACTATGGTACATACACACAACAGAAAACTATGCAACCCTAAAGAATAATGTAGAATCTGCAAAACACTGCATAATGTGGCTGAACTTGGAGAACATTATGCTGAGTGAAATAAGTCAGTCACAGAAGGACAAATACTGTATTAGTCCATTATTGTAAAAAGTCAAGGAAAGGTTTATATATGGAAGGAAACTTTATTTCTTACCAGGGGTAAGAAAAAAAAAATTGACCCATGTCACTTTAATTTTGTGTATTTCACTGTCCATAAATTCTGTTTCAATAAAATGTATTTAAAAAAGAAGAAGAAGAAGAGTACAGCCTAGGAAACCCTATGGGGAAGTTGTACGCCATCCTATAGTGTCACCATAAATTGGAATTGACTTGATGGCACACAACAGATGTTGTTACTGGCACCTTTCTTTCTCAATTCAAAAATATTTCTGTCCACTGTGTACAAGAAAGCTATGACTGCCTTCTATACCCTTAGCTAGAGCTTTACTGTGGTAAATTATTTTCTCTCCAAAGATAGGCAAAAACCAAAACCAAACTCACTGCCACCGAATCAGTTCTGACACATAGCAACCCTCATTGAGTTCCTGAGGCAGTATCTCTATGGAAATAGATTGCCAAGTCTTCCTTCTGAGGAGTGGCTGGTAGGTTTGAACTGCCAGCTTTCTGGTTAGCAGTCAAATGCCTTAGGCACTATGCCAGCAGAGCTGCTGAAGATAAGCAAAGGCAAGAATAATGCAACCTATGGTGTTCTGTCACTTAGTATTTCAAGAAACACAGTTGCTATGATTTGAGATGTCCCAACCAACTCAACAGCACTGAATTTGCCTTTCTTATTTTTTAAATTCTTACTTATCTCTTGCCAAACTCAGTTCAAAACACTTAGAGACCCACAAGAATAGATATCTTCTAGCTCCTTATGGTCTATTAACAAGCTGCATTGAAAACATTGGTGACAACAACTCTTCAGGAATTCACAGAATACCAGTTGAGATGCTTAGAAAATAGATGCAATGCTAGAAGTGTTCACTCATCTATGCCAAAAAAAAAAAGGAAGAGAGCTACCTGGCCATCTGACTGGAGGAGATCTATATCGATGCCCATTCTAAAGAAAGGTGATCCAACAGAATGCAGAAATCATCAAACAATACTTTTAATCTCACATGCAAATAAAAGTTTGCTGAAGATAGTTGAAAAACGGTTGCAGCACTACATCAACAGAGTACTGCCAGAAACTTAAGCCAGATTCAGAAGACATAGAGCAAGGGATATCATTGCTGATGTCAGATGCATCTTGCCTGAAGGAAAAGAATGCCAGAAAGATGTTTACTTGTGTGTTATCATCTATACAAAGACATTCGACTGTGTGCATCACAATAAATTAAGGATAACACTGTGATGAATAAGAATCCAGAACACTTAACTGTGCTCATGTGGAACCTCTACACAGCTGAAGAGGTAGTCGTTTGAGCAGAGCAAAGAGGTACAGCATGGTTTAAAATCAGAAAAAAAAACCTTGGTCAGGGTTGTCTCCTTTTACCATACTTAATTCAGTCTGTATGCAGAACAAATAATCTGATAAACTAGGTTATATGAAGAAGAATGTGACATCAGGATTAGAGGAAGACTCATTAACAACCTGTGATATGCAGATGACACAACTTTGCTTGCTGAAAGTGAAGATAACTTGAAGCAGTTACTGATGAAGATCAAAGACTACACCTTCAGTATGGATTATACCTCAGCATAAAGAAAACAAAAATCCTCACAAGTGGACAATAAATAATATCAGGGTAAATGGAGAAAAGATTAAAGTTGTCAAGGATTTCGTTTGACTTGGATCCACAATCAACCTCCATGGAGACAGCAGTGAAGAAATTAAATGATTGATTCCATTGGACAAATTTGCTGCTAAAGACCTCTTTAAAGATTTAAAAGGCAAAAATATCACTTTGAGGACTAAGGTGCGCCTGATCCAAATCATGCTATTTTCAATAGCCTCATATGCATGCGTAAGATGCGCAACAAATAAGGAAGACCAAATAAGAGTCAATGGACTTGAATTATAGTGTTGATGAAGAATACTGAATATACCATGGATTGGCAGAAGAACAAACAAATCTGTCTTGGAAGTACAGCCAGATTGTTCCTTAGAAGCAAGAATGGCAAGACTTCGTCTCTTATATTCTTCATAAATTATCAGGAGGGTCCAGGTCCTGGAGAAGATATTATGCTTGGTAAAATGGAGAGTCAGTGAAAAACAGGAAGAACTTCAACAAGACGGACACAGTGGCTGCAATGATGGGCTCAAAAATAGGAGCAAATTGTGAGGATGACGTAGGCGGGCCAGTCTTTCATTCCATTGTACATAGATAGGGTTGCTGTGAGTTGGAATGGACTCAACCACACCTAGCAACAACCTAACACCAACCGATTCATCTCCTCTTGGCATCCTTTTAAGGATAAGAAATCAATAATTAGTATGATAACTAAGTTTAAAAGTGCTCCTAGGATTTTATTTTATGCGATACTCACTACAAGTATAAGTGGTGGGTTATTGACCACATTTTTCAGATAAGAAAACTGAGACAAGAGCCTGAGCAAGCACTTAGCCTTTGACACCCCTCCCCCCAACAACCTTGAGGTATTCAACCAATGATCCTCTTGTTTTTCACACTTATTCTTTCCTTTTAGGATGCTCCCATTCGTGCTGTAAACACGCTCAATTCTCATTTATTCTTTGAAAGGTAATCTGACCTGCAGTTACCCTCTATCAACCACCTACCTACTCTCTGCCTTTCCTTTATCAGGTAATCTCTGTGAAGAACAGTGAACACTAGCTACATCCATGTCCTTCTCCTGCCCTGCTCCAATTCACTCTCTATTACCCTTAGAAAGGTAGACAGGGAACACATAAAAGCATATATGCTAAAGTCATACAGACCTGCCTTGGAATCTGAGTTCTGCCACTGATTATACTTTCATCTTGAATCAAGAACTTCTCTTCTATGGGTCCCAGTTCCTGTCTGTAAATGAGTAGAGTTCTAGCATCTACATTATAAGAAATTCCTGAGGATTCCAGGATGTAATGCTTGTATGTTGTCGTTGTTGTTATGTGCCGTCGAGTCGGACCCAACTCACAGCGACCCCTCCTTGGGTTTCCAAGGCAGTATCACTATGGAAGTAGATTGCCCCATCTTCCTTCCGAGCAGTGGCTGGTGTGTTTGAACTGCCAGCCTTCTGGTTAGCTGTCAAGTGTCTTAGGCACTCAAAAGACCTGGAAGTCAGGAAATGCCAGACATTACTTTAGGAGGCTATTACAATTTGAGGAGCTCTGATAGCATAGTGGCTAAGGTATTTGATGGCTAACCAGAAGGCTGGCAGTTCAAATCCATCAGCGATTCCTCAAAAGGAAGACTGGGCAATCTACCTCCATAGAGATACCGCCTGGGAAACCCAAGGAGGGGTAACTATGAGTCAGAATTGACTCAATGGCAGTGAGTAGTAAGTATTACAATATGAGTATTTCAGCCTTGTCATCTATGGCTATGCACTCAACTATTTTTCCCATTTCACATATGACCATTTTTTTCTCTGCTTGCTTTAAATCTTTTATTCTTCCTATTCTTTCCTGCCTCTTGTGAGTTGATGTTCCCTTCAATATATCCTTGATACATTATGATACATTCACTTTGTAGAATCTCATTGGCACCCTAGTTTATTTGTACATAAAACCAGTTTCTGTCAAGTTGACTTTGACTGGTGGTAATGCCATTTGTGTCAGAGTAGAAATGTACTCAATAAGCTTTTCAATGGTTGTTTTTTTTTTTTTTTCAGAAGTGGATCATCCACTTTTCTTCTGGGGCACCTCTGTTGTTGCTGTTGTTGTTGTTAGATGCCATCAAGTCATTTCCAACTTACAGCAAACTTCTGTGCAACAGAACAAAACACTGCCCAGTCCTCTGCCATTCTCACAACCCTTCCTATGCTTGAGTCCATTGTTGCAGCCATTGTGTCAATCCTTCTCATTGAAGGTCTTCCCCTTTCTCCCTGACCCTCTCCTTTACTAAGCACGATATCCTTCTCCAGGAACTGGTCCATTCTTACAACATGGTCAAAGTAGGTAGATGAAGTCTGGCCATTCTTGCTTCTGAGGAGCCTTCTGGCTGCACTTATTTGGAGACAGATTTGTTCATTTCTTCCTACTATTTTCAGTATTCTTCACCAACACCACAAGTCAAAGGCATCAACTCTTCTTTGGTCTTCCTTATTCATTATCCAGCTTTCACATGCATATGAGGCTATTGAAAATATCATGGCTTGGGTTAAGAACACCTTAATCTTCAAAGACACATCTTTGTTCCTTAACACTTTAAAGAGGTCTTTTGAAGGAGCGATACTATGTCTGATTTCTTGACTGCTCCTTCACTGGATGTTGATTGTGGATCCAAGTAAAATGAAATCCCTGACAACTTCAATCTTTTCTCCATTTATCATGATTTTGCTTATTGATCCAGTTGTGAGGATTTTATTTTCTTTATTTTGAGGTTTAATCTATGCTGAAGATTGTAGTCTTTGATCTTCATCAGTAAGTATTTCAAATCATCTTCACTTTCAGCAAGCAAGACTGTGTCATCTGCATATAGTATGTCGTTGATGAGTCTTCTTCTAATCTTGATGCAGCATTCTTCTTCATATAGCCAACTCTCAGATTATTTGCTCAGTGTACAGATTGAACAAACATGGTAAATGGATAGAACCCTTACACACACCTTTCCTAGATGCACATCTCAAGGTAGACTCCAACCTCCAACTTTTCTGATAGCAGTTGACTGTGTGAACTGTCTGCACCACCCAGGGACTCTTATTTATAGATGATGACTCTCAAGTGTCTACTGCCCAGACCCTTTACTTTAACTTTAGAACCGTAGGTCTTTATCTGGATGACAACAACTTAAACTCGTGAGATCCAAATCAAGAGTCATCATTTTCATTTCCAAACCTTTGCTATTTTCTATTTCACCTGCTGACATCACTAGTCATCCATGTATCCACACTAGAACTTTACAAATCACATGTGAGTTTTCTTTCTAATTCTGCTTCATCTTGCAATTCTCCTCCTCTATGTTCCATTGTAGGAGCTCTGGTAGCGTAGTGCCTAAGGCACTTGACTGCTAACCAGAAGGCTGGTAGTTCAAACCCACCAGCCACACCTTGGAAGGAAGCTTGGGCAATCTACTTCCGTAGTGATACTGCCTCGGAAACCCAAGGAGGGGTCGCTATGAGTCAGGTCTGACTCAACAGCACATAGCAACAACAACGTGTTCCCGTTGTAATCCCTTACAGTGGGCTGAATGGTGGCCTCAAGGATATGTTTTGGTCCTTTTCTCTGGAAGTCATAAATGTTAGCTTATTTGGTGATTGGTGGTTGGGTGGGGGTGGAGGGGTTACCTTTGCAGGTGTGATTAAGTTAAAGATCTTGAGATGAGAAGATCATTTTGGATTATCTGTGTGAGATCTAAGTGCCCTCCCAAGTTTGCTTACGAAACTGAGCCTTGAGATACACAAGAAGAGAAAGCAGTGTGAAGACAGAGGCAGAGTGAGGCAGCCACACACAGTTAAGGAATGCCAAAGGATGTCAGGAGTCACTAGAGGCTAAAGAAGACAAGAAACAAATTCTCTCCCAGAGCCTCTCCAACAACTTGAATTTAGGCTTCCAGCCTCCAGAACTGTTGAGAGAATAAATTTCTGTTGTTTTAAGCCACTAAGTTTGTGGCAATTTGTTACAGTTGTTGTAAGAAACTAATACAGCTCTCCTCTCCAGCCCCAATTTGAGACCTGTGTTCTAACTCTTCCCTTTTCTCATCAGGACTACTATAATACCCTCCATGTCCATATTTCTGGTCTGGTCTCCTTCTAATTTATCCTCCAATAGATGTAAAATTGGACCACGTCACTCCTCTGCATGAAACATGATAAGCTTCAATATTTTTACATAGCATTGAAAGCTTTCATGATCTAATGTGGCCAACATCCCTGCAGCCACACTTTGGTCCTCACTTCATACTTCATCAGTGTTGATTCCTTATGATCTCCACACACTCAGTTGTCTCTGTTACTTGACAAGACTAATGTTTTCTGCTCTTTTTGTGTTTCTTTTCTCCTCTTCTCCTTCCTTGCTACTCTGAACTTAGTATACATTTTAATAATTAAACTCTTTGTTTAATCTTTATCTTTCATCATGCTGTCTCTTGAAAGAAGCAACTATGTTTTATTTATCTTGGTATTCCTAGTGCCAGGGTCAAAATAGATGTTCAGCAAGAGAAATTGCTATCACACAATATTGAATTACTCTTCTAATCCAGCTGAAAATGTCTGCCCATGCCTATTACCATGTTGACTCAATGTCTTCTTAAGAAATTGTTCCACTCAGATGCAAGCCTGGTCTCAAGATATTCTTTGGGACAATGATTTGATTACCACCTCGCCATCACCGCCATCAACACATCAACATTTTTTTTACATATACAATCAAGTGGCACTATCTACGTTCAACATGTTGGGCAAATATCACTATCCATTTCCAAATTTTTTCTTCACCTTTATTAGGAACTCAGTGCCCCGTAAACAGTGATTTCCCATTGCCTCTTCTATCCTGTCCCTGGTAACTACTAATAAAGTTTGGTTTTTATTGTTTTTCATATTCTAGATATTTCACTTAAATGGGATCACACAATATTTGTCCTTTTATGACTGACTTGTGTTAATCAGCATAATATTTTCAAAGTGTATCTCTATTTTAATAAGTATCAGCACTTTATCTATCTTTATAGCTGAGTATTGATTATGGATCCAAGTAGAATGAAATCCTTGACAACTTCAATCTTTTCTCAATTTATCCTGATGTTGTTTACTGGTATAGTTGTGAGGGTTTTTGTTTTCTTTATGTTGAGGTATTATCCAAACTGAAGACTGTGATCTTTGATCTTTATCAGTAAGTGCTTGAAGTCCTCTTCTTTTTGTACACAGGTTGTTGATGAGTCTTCTTCTAATCCTAATGTCACATTCTTTTTTATATAAGTCGTCATATAATTTCTCAGATTATTTGCTCAATGTACAGATTGAATAGCTATCGTGAAAGGTATAAATGTTTGTGTGTTTGTGTATGTCATTGCTGTTGAGTCGATTCCAAGTCACAGTGACCATCATGACACCAAGATTCACTCTCTTTCTCTTGGTGCAGTCATTAAGTGCTCAGCTGCTAACTAAAAAGGTCAATGGTTCAAACCTACTAGTTACTCCACAGAACAAAGATATAGAATCTGCTTCTGTAAAGCCTTGGAAACCCAATAGGGAAATTCTATACTGTCGTATAGGGTCACTATGAGTTAGAATATGTGTGTGTGTGTGTGATATGTATCTGTGTGTATATATATGTCATGTATGTATTTCTCTCATATTATTCAGTGAAACTATAGGAAAATTACTTAGGAAAAGGATAATAGTAAACGTAGCTATAAATTACACTATTTGAAAGCTAAGGTGACTTTAATAATCACTGATCCAGTCCCTTTGTTTTACAGCGAAGACATTGAAATTCAGTGAAGGTAACTGATTTGCCTATTATCATTCAGGGAATTAGGAACAGAATTGAGATTAGAACTCTTGTCAGCTGACACCATGCCCATGTGCAAGTCACTTCATTCTCCATCATCACACTGAAGCTTAAGACTCTAAATGATTCATTCTCTTTCTGGTACTTTCTGGTTACCTCCTGATCTGCATCACCCCTGCCAGTTCTCAGATGAAATGTTCAAATCCTATTCTCTAAAAAACCAAAACCAAACTCACTGCCGTCAAGTCAGATCCAACTCATAGCGACCCCTCTTTGAGTTTCCAAGGCATATCACTACAGAAGTAGATTGCTCAACCTTCCTTCTGAGGAGTGGCTGGTGGGTTTGAACAGCCAGCCTTCTGATTAGCAGTCAAGTGCCTTAGGCACTACGCTACCAGAGCTCCCATCCTATTCTCTAGGGGATAAAAAATCTCCACTAACCAACTGCCCAAATCAGATGAGTCTTTCAGTGAATGTGACATTAATAAGATTTACAGCATGATTAGGGTTTGCAGTTGGTGGTGGTGACTAGAGAATTACTCCAATGAAAATTTGACATAATTTTGAGAGCATTAAGTTACTATACTTGTGCCTACAGTTTTCTCCAGGAAGAAGGAAGGAAAGAGACACTGGAGAAGAAGATAACTGTGCTATAATTCTTCCTGGGGAGATTACTATTGTCCAACTACAGATCAATTTCTCTGCAGATATGAAGAGGTGTCAGACTGAACTGTGAGTCACTGTTTTCCATGTCAATGATTTTTGGATCCCTGGGAAACTGTCCTGTGAAACCAGTATGAGATTTTGGCTAAAGGACCATTTGCCAAATTCTGTCATTACAACTAGGATAAAGATTATTTTATGTTGTACATCAATTCCTGAAGTTTGGTTTGTTTTCCTTTACCAGTGCTTCAGGACTTCTATGTTTAACCTCAGGATCCAGGAATGTAAGAGTGTTATGATACATTAAAGCATTTGGCCATTTAAACCTCAGACAGATAATTGGATACTCTTTAATATCCCTACAAAGAATTTGCCAGTCAAATTTCATTTGGGCATCTCCATTAACTAGGAACTTATCACATACAACATTGAGTTTCCTTATCTGAGCTCTCGATTATCTGAGCTATATCTTTCCATAAGCTTTATTTAATAACTCTATTTCTGCCCTCTAGAGCCATTGGTTTAAATCAAATCTTTCCTCTCTGTGATATATCTCAGATAATTGAAGACAACATTTACTTCTAACCTTGTATGGAGATACCCATTACAGATATCCAACACTCATGTGTTGTCCCAAGAGGAGGTAGTATTGGACACTGGCTGATTCACAGGGTCAGGACACAACACCTATTATCTTGGTTTGACTTCCTCCAGAAGCAGGCACTGTGCAGTGTAGCAAATTACTTAGTGTGGCTTTTCTACCCATAAGTCTTTGTAAACTCTGAGTTGGAATTTGCCATGAGCAACTGAGGAGCTCCTGATTGCTAAAGTTGTCCACCTGGGGTATTTCTGTTGGAAGTGGGACAAAACAATGTTCTGAGAGTGTCTTGCTCTCTCTCACGTGCTTAGAATTCTGATGTTATGATTGGTTGGTTTGGCCACTCTGCCAAGCTCAAAAAGAGGCCTCCTAGAGGCAGAACTCTCTCTGACTACTGGTTGAGGAAGACATGCTGCTGAAAGAGACATGCACTCCTGAGAGACACGCACTCCTGGGAAAGAGACAAAAGAGACACGCATTGCTGAGTGAGACGCTAAGGGACACGCACTGCTGGGAGAGAGACTGTGAGAGACTTAGGAGAGAGACTGTGGATTGGGAGGGAGACTGAGCGTTTTTCCTGAACTTGAATTGTAGCCTGGTGCTTCCCTAATTAAACCCTGTGAGTTCTGTGTGCCACTGCAGTGAATTATCGAACCCAGGAGAGAGGTGGTGGGTGTTTTGGGAGGAATGGTTGGTGAAAGGGCTGGAGGGAGGCAGCATGTCTGGCCTTGCAGGAATAGGTCTTGAGTTACTGATGGTGATTCTGTCTTCCTCTTGTGCAGTTAAAGGAGGTCAGAAGATGTGGCCTTCTTGCCTTTTTAGCACCCTGAGACAAGAAATCAATTATAAGAAATTTATAAGGTAGATGACTCTAAAAAACACCTGTATGAGAGTGAGGAAGTGAGACTATGGTAGGGAGGCAACCAATAATGAGTGTGTTATCCAGTGAGCCACCAGTAAGTATAACTGGAGCTAAATCCTTGAAACTTGAGACTAAACCTGAGATTTATCCTAAGAAGAGAGGGAGCTTGGGTGTTTATTCCCCAGCCCCTGTCAGTCATTACTTGAGGAATTCTCTTAGGAGATCTGAATTCCCCAGCACTTCCAACCTTCTACTGTACAATAAAAAAAAAAAAAAAAGAGCTCTGGTAGTGTAGTGGCTAAGGCACTTGACTGCTAACTAGAAGGCTGGTGGTTCAAATCCACCAGCCACTCCTCGGAAGGAAGGTTGGGCAATCTACTTCCATAGTGATAGTGCCTCGGAAACCCAAGGAGGGGTCGCTATGAGTCGGGTCCGACTCGACGGCACATAACAACAACAATAACAACAACTGTACAAAAAAAGCAGCCTGGCAGCCTGAGAAAGTGCTCAAGAGAAAGAATATAGACACTGGCAGTTAGAAGTTAGCTGGTTTGTATAAAAATGATAAGGGCTGATAGGATATAGATGAGCCATTGACAGTTTCTGCTCACTCCATTTAGTGCTATTCTGAAGATGAATTTAGGAAACTGACTTGGACCTGGCACACAAGACTTATCTCCCCAGGCCTTGCTCACCAGACAGGAGAGACCTGAAAGGAGAGAAGGAGTAAATAGTGTACAGTGGACCAAACACTTCCCCTGACTCCGATTCCTCTAGAGCATGGATCTGAGAACTGTGGTCCATGGGCCAAATCTTGCCTGCAGCCAGTTTGGCCTACAAGCTGGGAATGTCTTTTACATTTTTAATAGTTGGGGGAAAATGTGTTTAAAAATGAATAAAAATTTGTGATACGTGAAAAGTGTATGAGATTATCATTTCAATGTCTGTAGTTTTAGCAATAAAGCACCATTCATTCACTAATATATTGTCTATACTCATATATTTTCTGTAACTGCTTTTGCACTACAACAGCAGAGTTGAGTAGCTATAACAGACCGTATGGCCTGAAAGCTTAAAATGTTTAATATCTGGCCTTTTACAGAAAATGTTTCCAAACTCTGCACCAGAAACTTAGGTCTAAAGTGTGCTGAGGAGATAAGGAAGAATAAATCTTTGATGAAAGTTTAAGATTAACATTGAAATGACTGGGATTAAGAATTAAATATAACAAAAAAAGACTATTCTAACACAAAAAAAGTGGTTAAGAAGTAAAGGAACATAGTCAAGATGTTAAGGAGACTTTCCTATTGTATAGACAGGAGAGTTGTTGGGAGAATTTAAATGATTTCATGTTTATAATCCAGAGAGTTAAGGCTCTTCAATAACACAAACAAATAAAAACCCCCCAAAACAACAAATGTGTGTCTAGGATTTCCAGTGTCTGATTTTGTGGAAGTATATTTCCAGACCTTTCTTCCAAGGCCCTTTTGGGTGAGATTGAACATGGAACCTCTCAGTTAGCCAGAAAGTATGTTAAAAGTGTGCACCATTTATGAACGCTAGGTGTATATTCACATACATACATCTCAGTTATACATATTTAAATCCTTTTGGTGTCACCTCACATTTAAAATGGGGTCCAATGGCTTTGCAGTGCCTTCAAAGCTGTGGACATCTAGCCCCTGTATATGTTTCTTACCGTATCATCTGACATTGTCTTCCTTGCTCACTAGAATTCATACCTTCCTTATCCCCACTCTCCTTGTTGTTCCTTAAATAAGACAAACTCTCTTTCTCTCCTCAGGACTCTATCCTTATTGTTCTCTACTTATACCATCAGCTCCTTAGAAAGTTCCGTATATTGTTGTTGTTAAGTGCCATTGAGTCAGCTCCTACTCATAGTGACCCTACGTACAATAGAACGAAACACTCTCAGTCCTGTACTGTCCTCACAGACCTTGCTATGATTGAGCCTATCATTGCAGCCACCGTGTCAGTCCATCTCCCTGAGGGTCTTCCCCTTCTTCGCTGACCTAATACATGCATATATCAGGCATCCAATAAATACTTATCAAATAAGTGAACATGCAACTTTGAAGAAGTCAAGAGGCTAACAAGTTATAGACTACTCAAAGACATTGTTATTTGGAGAAGTGTTGTTGTTGCAGACCTGGGTATGAGTTCTAGCTCTTCTGTATAAACTTGTATGTTCAAGACAAGTTCCTTAACCTCTTTGAATCCATGTACTTATTTCTAAAGGGGCAGGACTGTTCAGTGGTAGAATTCTCACCTTCCATGTGCAAGGCTCAGGTTTGATTCCTGGCCAATTCATCTCATGCAAATTTCCCACCCATTTTTCAGTGGAGGCTTGTAATGTTACCAAGACGCTAAACAGGTTTCACTAGAGCTTCCAGACTTAGACAAACTAGGAAGAAATGCTGCGTGATCTACTTCTGAAACTCAATCAATGAAAACACTTTGAATCACACTATCAGATCTGCAACCGGTCGTGCAGATGCTGCAGGACTGAGTTGCATTTTGCACCATTAAGCACGCAGTTGCCATGAGTCAGGGACCGACTCCATGGCAGCTAATAACAACAACGAAAACTTATTTCTAAAAGGAAATATTCCCATGTCAGAGTTTGTAAGCATTAACAGGTACTGATGTCTGCAGAGTCCGTGGATACATAGTGGTTGTTGTTGTTGTTATAAGCTGTCAAATAGGTCCCAACTCAAGTTGCTGCTGTTGTTAAGTGTCATTATGTTGGTTCTGACTCATGGAGACCCTATGTCCAACAGAACCCAAGCAATGTCTGGTCCTGCGCCATTCTCACAGCCGTTGCTATGCTCGCAATCAGCATTACAGCCATTGTGTCAATCCATCTGATTGGGCCTCTTCCACTTTGTCAGGCATGATATCCTTCTCCAGGGATCAGACCCTTCTGACAACATGACCAAAGTGCAAGGGACAAAGTCTGGCCATTCTCACTTCTAAGGAGCATTCTGGCTGTATTTCCTCCAACACAGATGTATTTGTTATCTAGTAATCCATGGTTTTACTTTACCAACACCACAATTAAAATACATCAGTTCTTCTGCAGTCTTCCTTATTCATTGTCCAGTTCTCACATGGATATGAGGCTGTTGAAAATACCATTGTTTGGGTCAGGTGCACCTTAGTCTTCAAAGTGACATCTTTGCTCTTTAACACTTTAAAGAGGTCTTTTGCAGCAGATTTGTCCAATGCAATACATCATTTGATTTCTTGACTGCTGCTTCCACAGGCATTTAGTGTGGCTTCAAGTAAAATGAAATCCTTGACAACTTCAATCTTTTCTCCATTTATCATGATGTTACTTATTGGTCCAGTTGTGAGGATTTTGTTTTCTTTATGTTGAGGTATAATCCACACTGAAAGCTATAGTCTTTGATCTTCATCAGTAAATGCTTTAAGTCTTCTTCATTTTAAGTTTTTGCCATATACACACATACATATATATATATATGCATATATATGCATATACATATACACACACACACACGCACACACACACATATATATATATGTATATATGGGAGCTCTGGTAGCATAGTGGCTAAGGCACTTGACTGCTAACCAGAAGGCTGATGGTTCAAACCCATCAGCTACTCCTCAGAAGGAAGATAGGGCAATCTACTTCCGTAGTGATACTGCCTCGTACTTTCATAGAGATACCACCTCGGAAACCCAAGGAGGGGTCACTATGAGTCAGGCCCAACTTGATGGCAGTGAGTTTGGTTTTTTGGTTTATGTATATATAAAAGAACAAAATGTTACCTGATCTTGCACCATCCTCACAATAGTAGGTATGTGTGAGCCCATTGTTGTAACCACTGAACCAATCCATCTCATTGAGGGTGCATGTTATTGTTGTTGTTATGTGCCATCGAGTCAGACCCAACTCATAGCAACCCCTCCTTGGGTTGCCAAGGCAGTAACACTACAGAAGTAGATTGCCCAACCTGCCTTCTGAGGAGTGTCTGGTGGGTTTGAACCTCCAGCCTTCTGATTAGCAGTCAAATGCCTTAGACACTATGCTACTAGAGCTCCCTTGAGGGTGTATAGTATGGATCAATAAAGGGTAGCAATTTTTGCCTCTGCTGTTATCCCTGCTACTACACTGTAGTTGGAGAGACGCTTTTAGGGATCAACCGTGATCCACAACCTGATGTCATAAACAAGAACATAGAGGCCCAGAGATGAGACAGAGATCATTCACAGTTTCATAATGAGGTCAGCTTCAGATGCAGGGCAGCTATTCTGATCAGCAATCTCCAAGTTCAGTACACTTTTCACCAGCCTGCCTCTATCTTAACACTATACATTGATTGTGTGAATTCTCCAGAGATTGTAGAAATTGAATATAATGTCATGTGTAAAAAATCGCTTTGCTAACCAAACGATGTTTGTGTGAAACATGTTCATTTGCAGCAGACTTGGAGATGATCTCTCTCATTTTCCCAGAAGCCTCCAGACCAGCAGAGTTCAGCAGTGCAGAGTGATCATTCTGATTTCCCTAAGCCTTTTTCATATGCCCATTCCGAGCCATTCCATGTCCTGAGACTTTAATGTTCACTCTAAATAAAGGAGAAAGATGAGTAAAGCTTCCTTTCCCTGCTCCCTTCCCCCTGGAGTCTCTCCCAAGGATGAATCCTATAATGTCTCTAGAGCAAACCAAGTTCTGCAGAAGAGAGACACTCTGGGAAAGCAAGGATCACTCTGTACTAAATAATAATTGGCCTGGAGAGGTGAGATTTGACTATACCTCTGTGTGGCAGAGAATTAGCCCAAGAAGTGATGGAAAAATATATACAAGTAGCACATGTGCTGGAAGAAGCACTGGTCTGAGAATTAGCTGGCTTGTTTTTGTAAACAAACCCTGGTGGTGCAGTGTTTAAAAATACTAGGCTGCAAACCAAAAGGTATGTGGTTCAAACTCACTAGCTACTGCATGGGAGAAAGATGCAGCAATCTGCTTCCATAAAGATTTGAAGCCTTCAAAATCATATGGGGTAGTTCTACTTGGTCCTATAAGGTCACTATGAGTCAAAATCAACTCAATGGCTGTAGGTTTGGTTTTGGTATTATTACACAGAGCTGCCTGTATGGCTTTAGGGAGTTCCTGATACCAGTCTAGATGTCCATTTTCTCAAATGTAATAGGAGGTTGGGATAGAAAGTATCTCCTTTTCTTCTTAGTCTAATTTATTAGAATTATTCATTAGAAATGAAGGGAGAGACAATATGCAGGCATAAGAGAAGGCTAAGAGTCAAATCCAGGAAGGTGTGAAGAGGGGGCAGAAAATCAAATGCGGAAGCAGGTAAGGATGGAATTGAGACCAAGTCAAGCAGAGAGAGGCTGGGTGGACTTTGCAGATCACCCTTGGAGCTGTCACACCCTGGAGGCTTAGGAATGAGGCAGCTGAGAAGATTGGTTCACAGGTTTGAAGAGTTTCCATGAGAAATTGTGTTAATGAAATTTGCACACAGTTTGCCCCTTCCTCATGCCTTCTGCTGCCTGGTGGATTATCTTCCAGGCTAGAGTGCTCCTGATCTCATTTTATTTCCTTTCCAGAGAGAGACAAGGGCGCTGAGACCATCTGTTCTATGCTCCCCACTGGATTACACACCATCAAGGGGCTTCTGTGGGAGGGAAAGAGACATGTCCTCACCATTTCTCTCCTCTTGCAAAAGCTCCTGCAAATCCAGAGTCCCACATGCACTAGCTTCTTGTCCCTAGCCAACAGTACCGCCTCCACCCCACCACCAAGCACACAGCTGGCAACATTGCTGTTTCCATGGTGATAATGAATGGCAACAGGCAGTAATCAAGAAGGGTCACTGGAGTCATAAGTCATTATAGATTGCATTTAAAGGGACAGAGTCACCTTTAAAATGATAAATGACTTCTGTATAGCCTTCCTTATCCCTGGTCTCCCAGCAAAAGGTTAACTGGTTATTTGTCTTGCATGTTTACTTTTTTTGTATTTCTTTCCATTTGGACAGTGGAAAAATATTGGTCAATTTCTCCATGAAGTTATCCTAATCACAGTTGGTAGCTGCCCACACACTAAGGGCTAGGACAATCAGAAAGGCAACTAAACCAAAAACAAGTCCTTCTCCAATCCTTGTCAGTACTTCAATTTTCAACATGAAAGATTCATCTCTGTTTCTTTCAACTATTCAGAGATTTGAGTGTCTTTTCAAAAGTTAAATAGTTCTGGGAATTTGATACCCATTGACTTTATAGCTTCATTTCAGAATAAAAATAATGGAACTTTACAGTGAACCTCACACCTTACCTCATGCTTGGTAAGGAGGAGGGTCGATGAAGGAGGGGAAGGCCCTCAATGAGATAGATTGACGCAGTGGCTGCAGCGATGGGCTCAAGTATAGCTGGAATTGCAGAGCTGGAGTGGGATCAGCAGTGTTTGGTTCTGCTGTGCATGGAGTTGCTATGAGTCAGAGATGACCTGACAGCACCTAACAACAACTCTGGTGGCATAGTGCGTAAGGCACTTGACTGCTAACCAGAAGGCTGGTGGTTCAAACCCACCAGCCACTCCTCGGAAGGAAGGGTGGGCAATCTACTTCCATAGTGATACTGCCTCGGAAACCCAAGGAGGGATCACTATGAGTCGGGGCTGACTCAACAGCACATAACAACAACAACAAACAGTGAATTTATTCTTAGAATATGTAGGTTTGACTTTTGGCCATGTCTCAAAAGCAATGACCTTAGGCAAGTCCCTCAAACTTTCTGAGCACCAATTTCTTCCTCTTTAAGTTATAAATTTAACACTTAGCTTGGAGGGTTGTTGTGAGTATGAAATGAGATAATAGATTTGAAAACAGTATATAAACCATACAGTACTTTATTAATGTAGATTACTTTTATAATCTTACTTATATACTTACCTATAATCTTAGAATACCAAGTTTAGAAGAGACTGTAACAGTCTTCTAGTGCAAAAAACAAACAAACAATAATAATAGTAAAACCCTATTGTAGATAACCAGTGGCATAGCTTCCAGCATCACAGCTACATGCAAGCTGCCACAGTACAATAAACCAAAAGACAAACAGTGAACAAGTCTCAAAGGAGCTACCAGAATGAGAGAGACTAGGAATCAGGCAAACTACTTTAAAAAATATGCCAGCGAAAACCTTAAGAACAGCAGCAGGACATTATTTCATATACTGCAAGAAGATGAGACCCTCAGGTTGTAAAGCATTCAAAACACAGATGAGGAAGAGCTGCCTCCTCAAAGTAGAGTCAACCTTAATGATGTAGATGGAGTAAATCTTTAGGGACCTTCCTTCATTTGCTGATGTAGCTTGACTCAGAATATAAAGAAATAGCTTCAAATGTCTGTTAATAATCAAAACATGGAATGTATGATGTATTAATCTAGAAAAATTGGAAGTTATAAAACTTGAAATGGAATACATAAAGAACTGATATCCTAGGCTTTAGTGAGCTGAAATTGACTGGCACTGACCATTTTGAATTGGACGATCACATGGTCTACTATGTCTGGGCAAATCTGCTATAAAAGACTTAAGTGTTAAAGAAAAAAAAAAAAAAGTTGTAACTTTCAGGACTAAGGAGGCCCTGTCTCAAGACATGGTATTTTTCACCTCATTTGCATACAAAAGCTAGACAATGAATAAAAAAGACCGAAGAGTTGATGCCTTTGAATCATGGTGTTGACAAAGAATATTGGATATCCCATGGACTTCCAGAAAAACAAACTTACCTGTCTGGTAAGGAGTATAGCCAGAATACTCCTTAGAAGTGAGGATGGTGAGACTTCTCATATACTTTGGACATGTGATCAGGAGGAGAAGTACATCATGCTAGGTAAAGCAGAAGGTCAGCAAAAAAAGAGGAAAATCCTCAATGAGATGGGCTGACCACAACAATGGTCTGAAACATAACGATGATTGTGAATATGTCACAGGACTGGGCAATATTTTGTTTTGTTTTATACAGGATCGCTATGAGTCAGAAGTGTCATGGTAGCACTGTAGTATTTAAGATAATGGGTCAACTTGGCTGGGCCTGGAAGCTGGGAAACTGGATGTAGTATTCCCCATGATGAGACTGGTAATCAACTCCATGGTGGAATCTACTGTGAGCAGCTGAGTATCTGCCTTAGGGATGTGAGCTGCTTCCAGTACATAAGATGCTTTGAGAAAAGTCTCAAGTTTTTAGCACATCTGTATCCTGCACTTGGCAAAGTCTTTATCTCAGTGACCTGCCATGTTGTCTGATGATCTTGAGACTGTTCTGGATTTGAACTAGTGCCTGCCATGTTGCTTGATAATTTGGGGATGGTGCCATTTTGCCTGTTAACTTGGATTTGTCAGCCTCAGCAGGCAGCAGCTGCTTGAGTTAAAAGATGCCTCCAGCTTTAGTGGTCCAGGAGCAAGAGGGAGAGGTGAAGCCCAAGGTAAAGGGGCCTTCACCCAGCCCCTAGAGCCAGCACTTTGAACATAGACTTCTAGCTTCCTAAACTGTAAGAGAATAAATCCCTATTTGTTAAAACCACCCACTTATGGTATTTTCTGTCAAAGCAGCACTGTTGTTGTTGTTATGTGCCATCGAGTTGGACCCGACTCATAGCGACTCTTCCTTGGGTTGCTGAGGCATATCAGTACAAAAGTAGATTGCCCAACCTTCCTTCTGAGGAGTGGCTGGTGTGTTTGAACTGCCAGCCTTCTGGTTAGCAGTCAGGTGCCTTAGGCACTATGCTACCAGAGCTCCTTTAGAAGACTAAAATAGCACTTAAAACAATAACAACTCCAGATAAGACCACGTAGAATGGAGTTATTTATTGGGTGATTTTTAACTCAATAACTGTCTATTCTGAATGATATGACTCATCATTTATAAAATGGGTATGGTACTTCCTACCATAGAAACCCTGGTTATCTACTTGCAAAAACTAGCCAGTCAAAACCTTACATATCATGACAGTCTGATCTAAAACCTATTATGAGTATAGAGAAGAACCCATCGGTGTTTTGTCCCTTGTGCCTGGGATCATCATGAGTTGAAGGTCCACTCAAAGGCAACTGTCAACAACAATAATTCCTCCTGCTATGACTGAAAGCTAGTTTGCATTGACATCAAATGAAATAACCCATATATAAGTGTTCAGTATCTAAACTGCTTAGTCTTACCCTAAATGCAAGCTATAGCCATTTTGAAAGCATCCTGTGAAAACAAGATTGGGTTAGTAATAACATTCAACATAATTTTTATTTCTTCCAAACCTTCTATTTCAACCTCAAGTATGTCTCATTAAAGTCCAATCCTCCCTGAGGTTAAAAATAAATTCCTCATTTCACCTGGTAATTTACACTTGTATCCTTACTGTTCCTCCTTAGTTTCCAAAGCTGAATAGTCTCTCATGGTCTTACTGACAACCTGACATAAAGTAAACATATTATGGGACTGTAAAATGGTACAACCATTGTGGAAAGCAGTATGGCGATTCCTTCAATAGTTGGAAATACAAATACCATTTGACCCAGCCATCCCATTACTAGGTATATACCCTAAAGAAGTGAGAGCCATAACAAGAACAGATATATGCACGCCG
>NW_006921624.1:8771589-8797959 GCF_000298275.1 Orycteropus afer afer
TTTTGGTCAATGACATGAGACAAAGTATATGTGAACTGCTGTATGAAAAGTGAATTTACTCTGTAAATCTTCACCCAAATCCTAATAAAAAAAATAATAATAAATAATAAAAAAAAAAAGTAAACATATTAATATGGGACAGGCATTCATTTGATCTGGGGAGCAAGGGAATAAGTATCAGAGTGGTTTTTGCATAACAGGTATTCCTCATGGCAAAACATACAATTATATTCACAATCTCTTTGTGAACTGAGATTTAAACTAAATTGCATGCCATTAATATTTCTGTCTGACTGTTGGTCTCAGTTTTTTAATTAGGTAACAGCCAAGGCAGGGTGCAATTTAGATACACAATGATCCATCTTCTATATTAAGAGATATTAATAAAGATATTAGTGATTAATTATACATGTCACCTCACAGAGGTCCTAATGCGAGTACAAATCAGCCACAGCAACCTGAGAAAAGCAGAGCTTCTTATTCTCCTTCCAGGGAGGTGCATGGCCATGGAACGCTCAGTAACGTCATTGAATATATCTTTTCATTAAATTTTCCCTTTAAATTGTCTCACATTCAGGGGCTTATTGGCAAAAAACAACTTTCCACTACCTTGCATCTGGAGCACTACAGATTTGTATTTCATCTGAAAATAGCATCATTAAAGGTCTTATCACACAACTCCTTCTATCACTATAGAGAATTACTTCAGAATCCTTTCTCTCATCCAACTCTTCGGGTTAAACATGATATATTAATCTGAACCACTATCAAAATTGTTAGTATTATCATCATTGTTAATTTTGAAGTTCTGTGTTGTAATTAATTTGATCTTATATGTTGATATTTTAAATTTAAAGTTCCAGAAATAGGCCTGCCATAATTATTTTATTTTATTTTGTTTTGCATTTCCTTATGGCAAATCTCTGTCTCTACCTCTGGGAGAGATGATTAATCTGTTTACAACATGCACTTTCTAAACAGAAAAGAAAAATTGAGGCAACTTAGAGGAAATGCAAAATTCCTGTCCTTTCCCATTACCTCAGTTTGAGATGCTCACCAGATCACTCCACATCTGGACAGGCCTAATTTTTTCTGAAGGTTATTTTATACCCAGTGGTCTAGTGAAGATCGATTTCTTTAATATTCCATGCTCACTTCCTACATGTGCAGTGAATCATATAAAAGAAGTTCATATCACTCTTAATTGTCTATTCTTGAACCTCTCATTTTAGCCTACAGTCTGTCCTGCTTTCTCCTAGCCTCCCAACTGTGGACTGTTAGCTTTCCAGTTTTTTGTTTTTTGTTTTTTCTGTTTAGAGCCTTGCTCTAGGCTTGAATTATTCTTTATGATGATTATCTTGGCTATAAAGCAATGTTTTTCAACCTTGGTACTATTGACATTTTGGTCTGAATAAGTCTGTGCTGTGGGCAGAAGTCCTGTGCATTGTAGAAAGGTAAGCAACATCCTTGACCAAACATCTCTCCAGATGTTTACAAATGTCCCTTAGAGAGAAAAGTTACCCTTGGCTGAAAACAGTTGACTATGTAGGGCAGTTAGAAACAAAATGTGAGACATCTTGAATACCAACAGAAACTGCAAAACCTTATTTAATAGGTGATATGGAATCATCAAATATTGAGTAGGACATGTGCTGCTTCAAAAAAGATAATGTGTTTGGAAAACGGATTAAGTGGAGAAAATTTAGAGCTCAGTTAGGAGGAGAGGTAACAGCCTGGGATAGAAATAATGAGTACAGACTAGAAGAGAGACAGTAGGAATAGACAGAGAAGAGATCGGAATTTGAAAAATGTTGTACCAATAGAATTGAATAGAGAAAATTTGAGATGACCTCATGCTTTCTACTTGGATGGCAGGAATAACTGTGGTACCATAATCAAACTTGAATTTAGAATCACCTTCTTTTATTTTAATAACTAGGTAACAGTGTGTCTCATCTCTACATAGTGTTTTCCTAGGGGAACAAATATGTGGTCAATTTGCTTTTGTATCTTTGTGTCTATGCACTATCTGAAATTAAAGAATAATCGCATCAATTGCATTTGAGTTGACTCTGACTCATGGCCATCCTATGTGTCCATGTGGGGCTGCCGTACGTACCGTTTTCAACAGCAGATCTTGGGAAGTGCATCAGCAGTCCGTTCTTCCAAAGCATTTCTGGGTAAACTCAAGCTTCCAGCTTTTGGTTTGCACCACCCAGAGATTCCAAGAGAGTACAACTGCTGATTTTTATTAAAAGCCAGGCAATGGCTAGTACCTATATTATGTTCATTTTCAATAATCCACATAACAATCTTGCAAAAACACACATTAATGCCCATTTTATAGCTGAGAAAATTGAGAAGTCAAGAAATCAGGAAACTTATTCAAATTGACACAACTCATAAGTGGCAGAGCCAGGTCTCAAATCTCAGTCTCTCTGGCTCCACAGCCAGAATTTTTACCCTTGTGCCACCCAGTTTCCTTAATTAAATGCTTGCCTGGTTCCATTTATTCTTTCACCCTAGTCTTTCTCCCTTTTCTCCCCATCCTTTCCTGACTCACTTCCTCTCTCTCTTCCTCTTCATCCTCTTGATTTAAGAATTTCTATCTTTTGCACAAGGGAGCCTTTTCTCTCTCTGAAGCACAGGGCAACAGCTTAGCAACTATCCGCAGGCATCTGGAAATTGGACTGTTCTTACAAGGCCAGAAAGCTTGGGCTGAATATCAATGAATCTAAAACATGATCGATTAATGTACCTTTTGCCATCACATGTGAGTTAAATGATTAGGAGCAAAATTGCTCTGAGCAAAACTGTAATATTTGATCAAAGCCAGAACGTCAGAAAAATGGCTGCAGTTGTTTTTTCCAGCTCCAAATCTGTTTTTTTTTTTTTTTTTTTTTTCAGCTTTCTCAGCTGAATACTCAATCCCTCTATGTGTTTAGGAGCATCCCAGACAAGGAGGAACTGCATAAGCACTCTGAGTTCTTTGTCATCTTTATTTTCCAATCCAGAACTATAATAAATATGATCAGGTCTGCATTGTGAACAGTTCCCCATGAGAAGGAGGGAGTAGGGACTGGACCATGTGTACTCTCCCTAAATGACCCAGACGTCTGTGCCTCTGTGGGGATCACTCAATGTGCCAAACATACACTGTACCCATGGTGGGATATCAGTCAATGGTGGTCAACTTCCAGTCAACAGAGGTAAAGCCTTTCTAAGGTTAAGGATAGAGATAATTAAGGAGACAGTGATAAACATGAGATGAATAAAATGAAGGTAGAAGACAGACATATGGCAGAAGGTCTTTCAGTAAAGGAATTATACACATGAGAAACACTCAGCATTAGAAACCAAACATGACTTTCTCAATAAAATCTGGACTGTAGACTTCAACTTCTCCAGAAGTCTTAAGTAGGGCTTTCTGCTGCTTCTTCACTGAAACTTTATTCAATGTCATGATTTTGCCCTTGTGATACCAGTAAATTTTAAGTCAAAAATCACATCTACCAGTCTCTTGGGAAAAGGAATAAAACAGACAATAAAGAATGCATTTTGCTTTGGTCCCAAGTGTTAAAATGGCCTAAACTATTTACCCTGTGTCCAGAGTTCCAAAGCAAACAAGGAGAACAGATCAGAGATTTCAGAGTCTCTCACTCATGGAGGAGAAGAAAGTTCGGTCCCTTTCAAATAGATAAGCATTGATTAAGAGTTGACACACAAATATAAGAAATAAAAACTGTAGGTCAATGTTGGGTCCTTTCCTTTAGTGAATGAAGACTCTACCTACTAATACAACTTTGTCGTGGTTTTTAACCTATGGCAATGAACTAGTAAAAGTAGTTGGCAATGAGATTTGAAAGTTATTCTAAAATATGAGGAAAGGAGGGTGGGATATCCAACCTCTTTACCATAGCCTGAGAGAATAGCATTCTCTCCCCTTGACAATAAGGATGAAACAATTGTGACTCAATAGCAGTTTCCAGCTATCATTTCAACTTCCAGAAAAACTATTTACCCAAGTGGAAGACGGACAAGAATAAACATTGTTTCAAACAGGGACTCCCCAAGAGCTAGCTTCATAAAAAACTAAATGAATTTTCACAAAGCTTTGATAACTGTCTTTTACCTTCATATTTTCTCCAATCCATGATGACAGAAGCCCAAATGTTATATGTGAGGGTAGATGGAGTAAATGATAGCTATTTTAGGCATCAAAAAGAAAACCAGCAAATCTGTTGCTGTCAAGTCAATTCCAACTGATGGCGATCCCACAAAAGACAGGGCTCCATAGGGTTTTCAGTGGTTGTAATTTTTTGGAAGTAGATCATCAGTGCAGTTGGGGAAAATCAAACAAACAACCTCTTGTTTGCACCTCTCAGGGACTTTTAATTATTATTATTTTTTCCTTTAGGCACAAATCATGTAAGCCAAATTATCATCTCTAGAGAATCTCATCAGACCTCTTTCTTCTCTCATCGTTTGTTTAAAGATGGACAGATAAAATATGCAACCAGCCCTCGCTGGTTATAGGGAGATATGCTGTGTAGGAAAGAGAATGTATGTTAACATTAAAGGCCAGAGTCCCAATGTGTAAAAAAGCAAATCTACCTAATGTGCTCCTGGGTGTGTCATTCTTCTACCTCTCCTATCCTACAGCAGAACTTTGAGAAGTGACTCCATCAGAACCTCATGAGTTGAATTGACCTGGCTCCCCCATTTCCTAGCTAAATGTCTCTGTGCAAATTGCCTAAATTCTCTTACCCCAAATTTTCCCATAATTAAGGTAAGCATAATGGAATCTATTCATTCCCCAGAACTGTAATTAGCACAAAGGGAAATCACTCATATAAAACATTTGTTTTTCCTATCTATGATATTAGATAAGTCATTTTCCTTCTGTGCACCTCAGTTATTCATCTATAAAATGGAGGTCATTGTACCTAAAAATAAAAAGAACTGCCATTTATGAAGTTCATATTATTTGTTGCACATCACATTAAATCGTCCTCCTCAATATACATACCTTCAAGCGTATACCAAACTTGTCTGATTAAAGTCACCCATTCCAAAATTTGAGGTCAGGACCTTCCCCTGGAGAATTTGATATATTGGAAACCTTAAGTGGGACCTAATGATTTTCTAATTTTAAGAAGTGTCATAGTGATTTTTTTTAAAACATCCTTTTAAAAAATTATTGTGATTTGGGTGAAAGCAAATTCATTTTCCATATAGCAGCTCACATACACTTTGTCTCATGACAGTCAATGCAGTTTCCCACAATGCAACAGCTCCCTCCCACTTCCTCCCCTTAGTTACCTCTTCCCTGTGTCCTTCCCTCCCATGCACTCCTGCCCCCTGACCTGTCTCCCTGTGAATGCACAGCCCTTCTATTTTCCTATGATTGATCTTTCCAAGGAGTGTATCTCCCTAATGTAAATGTTCAGCTCATATGCCTGTTTTTTGTTTGCTGAAAGCCATAGGAGTTGTTTTAATTCCAGACCTGAAGGGAAGCTAGGGGCCATAGTCTTAGTGGCTCCATCAGGCTCTATCAGACCTGCAAACTTGGTCCCTTATTGATTTCTTATTTATTTAGAATGATTTTGACTTTTATTCCACTTTGTTTTACCATTCTATCCAGGATCTCCTACATAGATCCCCCTCCAAGTTGTTGACAGTGGTAGCTGGGCACCATCTAGTTCTTCTGGTCTCATAGTCATATAGGCTGAGGATCACATGGCATACCAGTCACTTGGACTATTTGTTTGCATGCATCTTTGGTTTTCTTCATTCTTCTTTGCTCTGGATGAGGAGAGACCCATCATTGCATCTGGATGGCCACTTGTAAGCTTTTAAGATTTCAGTCACTACCCACCAAAGTAGGGGGTGGAACAATGTTTTTGGAGTATGTTATGCCAATTGAGCTTGATGTCCCCTGTGACTATGGTTCAAAGCTCACCGGTTCAACTATTCACTTCCTCTGGTGGCCTGTAAGTGGCCACCTAGCGGCCAAGAAGTGACTAAAACCTTGTCCCTTGTCAGCTTTACTACGTACCTGGGAATTCTTACAGAACATAAAAATACACTTGTAGAAACATTGTCTGCCAACCCTCTACATGGTCATGGGCACACTCCTCCCTGCATAGACTTACCTAATAGTTAAACCTGTCCACCCATCTATCTACCCATATATCAATGTTTGCCTTCACTGACAACACAGTACTATATGTACAAAAGGGTTCATCTTTGTTGTATGTACCTCCCATACACCTCTCTGTCTTCCTCTTCCTCAATGCCACTATGTTGATCACTCACATTTGATACATTGCCCTTCTCTTCACCCAAATCAGTGTTTGTCTCTGTCTATCTTACAGTGTTCCCTCCCTTCCCCTACCACCCATGGTAACCAACAAAGAAAATTTCCTTCCATATATAAACCTTTCCTTGACTTTTTACAATAACAAACTGATACTATATTTGTCCCTCTGTGATTGACTTATTTCATTCAGCATAAATCCTCCAAGTTCACCCATGTTATACAGTGTTTTGCAGATTCTACATTATTCTTTAGGATTGCATGGTATTCCATTGTGTACATGTACCATAGCTTGGAACTCTGGTAGCATAGTGCCTAAGGCACTTGACTGCTAGCCAGAAGGCTGGTGGTTCAAACTCACTAGCCACTCCTTGGAAGGAAGGTTGGGAAATCTACTTCCGTAGTGATACTGCCTCAGAAACACAACGAGGGGTCACAAGGAGTCGGGTCCGACTCGACGGCACATAACAACAACAACAACACTATAGTTTGGTTATCCAGTCTTTTGTTGATAGGAACCAAGGTTGTTTCCATCTTTTTGCTATTGCAAATAGTGCTGTGATGAACATGGGTGTGCATATATTTGTTCTTGTCCTGGCTCTTTAAGAAGTGTCATGGTGATTTTTGCTATTAGGCAAACTTGGAAACATTTAGGATTATTTCAAGAATTAAATGACATGCTGTATAAATGTGTGACACATAGTAGGTGTTCATTAAAGGTTTTGTCTCTACCGCAAAGTAAAAAAGAAACTTTGGTTTAAAAATTTTATTGTAATATAAAGTACACATAGAAAAGTACATAATTCACAAGTGTGCAGTTCAGCAAATAATCAAAAAGTGAGAATATTGTATAATACCCAGATCAAGGGATAAAATATCACCAGCATTCCTGAACTAGCCTCATGCTCATCCCTGTTGCTCTTCCTCCAAGAGTAAACACTTCAATCCAGATTCAGAAAAGAATGTGGAATGAGGAATACCATTGCTGAGTCAGATGGATCTTGGTTCAAAGGAGAAAATACCAGAAAGATGTTTATTTGTGTTTTACTGACTATGCAAAAGCGTTTGACTGTGCAGACTGTAACAAATTATGCATGTCATTTTGAAGAATGGGAATTCCAGAACACTTAATTGTGCCCATGAGGAGCAATACATAGACCAAGAGGCAGTTGTTTGACCAGAACAAGGGGATATTTCATGGTTTAAAATCAGGAAGGCTGTGCATCGGGATTATATCCTTTCACCATACTTGTTCCATCTGTATGCTGAGCATATAATCTGAGAAACCAGGCTATATGAAGAAGAATGTGGCATCAGCATTGAAGGAGGACTCATTAACACCTTTCCACTTCAACATAAAGAGAACAAAATTCTCACAACTGAACCAGTAAACGACAACATGATAAAGGGAGAAAAGTTTGAAATGCCAAGGGTTTCATTTTACTTGCATTCACAATCAACACCCAGGGAAGTAGCAGTCAAGATATCAAATGACATATTGCACTAGGCAAATCTGCTGCAAATGACCTCTTTAAAGTGTTAAGAAGCAATGACGTCACTTGGAAGATTCAGGTGTGCCTGACCTAATCCATGGTATTTTCAGTTGCCTCATATGCACGTGAAAGGTGGAGAATGAGTAAGGAAGACCAAAGAAGAATTGATGCATTTGAATTATGGTTTTGGCAAAGAATACTGAATACCACAGACTGCCAGAAGAATGAACCAATCTCTCTTGGAAGAAGTACATTTGGAATGCTCCTTAGAAATGCACCTCATGTACTTTGCTCATGTTATCAGGAAGTATTAGTTACCAGTGAAGGACATCATGCTCAGTAAAGTAGACAGCAAAAAAGAAGAAGACCCTCATCAAAATGGATTGACACCATGGCTACAAGAATGGGCTCAAATATAGCAACAAAAGTGAGGAAGATGCAGGACATGGCAGTGTTTCCATCTGTTGTAAATAGTGTTGCTAGGAGTCATAACTGACTCAATGGCACCTAACAACAACAGCGTTATCAAGCCATGTTATTTGCTTGTTGTTGTTTGAGCTTTATATAAATGTATTCCTACAGCCTATGTTCTTTACAAGTCTGGCTTCGTTGGATCAAAAAGTATGTAGGTAATGATAGGAATGACTGTAAGTGAATAAATAATGTGTGTAAGTCAAGTGCTTATATTGGCAAAGACTAAGTGTTAGAGGTTTATTTATTATTTTTATTTAATTCTACAGTAATGTAAAATTAGGAATCATCTTTACCTCCATTTTTCAGAAACTCAAACTAAATGTAAAGAGATATAAAAATTTGCTCTGAGTCACTTTACTCTCCAGGCACAAAGCAAGCCTGCATTCTTGGAGGTCTTTAACCAATAACAACATTTCAATAGATTAGAGTGGAGTTGGGGATAGGATGTATAAATCAATGCAAATGATAAGCATGGGCAAGTCATAGTATGGGGTGGGAGCTAATAACTGTTATGAGGATCAATGAGATATTTTAGGGGCAATAGGGAGGGAAGCTTTTAGTATTTTCATTGCAGTCGTTACTCGGACCAAGTAGAGTGAAGAAGAGAATGAATGGAGGATAGCATTTGAACCAAAGATATAATTTTGTCAGCTCTCATTATAAACACTTAGCCATTTACAAAATGTCTCTAAAAACATACCAAGAGATTTAATGAGTCATATCCTCCATGCTGTCAAGAAGGGTAACCGCTATTACCACAATTTATTTATTCTGCGATACTAATTAAGTAGCAAGTGAAAGGAAAATAATGATTTTTATTAAAGAAGGCAAGAAGCAGAAGAGGAAGTTCACTTTTATTTAAGTAACAGTGGGGAGCCCCTTCAGTGTTTAGGAGCCCTAGGCTCTAATCATGGATCTGTTGACAGCAAGGCCTACGACTTAGGGCAAGTCACCCTGACCTTCTGTGTTCCCACCTGCAAAATAAAAGAGGGGAACTGGACCAGTATGACTAGGTACTTTCTACTCTGACATGCCAGGGATCTGGGTTTGTTCCACACATGTGACTCTGTGGCAGCCTCCCCAACATTCTGCTTTTTTAAAGGCCACCATGTCACAGCCCCAGCTTGACAAGGCACTGACCTTTTCAGAAAGAAATATGCCCGACATGCTGCGTTCACTGCTCCAACCTGCTGATCTGTCTTGCTCCTTGTCTGATGTGAAACCAAGCTTCCTTCCTGCCTCTTGCCTATCCTGCTTCTGACACTCCCACTCGGCTAAGAAGTCCTCACTTCCAGAGTGGGGGAGAGCAGCAACTAATTGTAGGGTCGAGTTTTGTCTTTCCATCTATGCCTTACCACCATGCAATTATAGAGGGGTTTTTGTTGTTGTTGTTGTTTTGTTTTGTTTTCAGGCAGCTTCAAAATTCTCAGGCATCCATAGCCTCTTATGTTAGGACAGAAAAGGAGCAAAAACACTTCCAGATGCTCTTTACAGGTGAAGAAATTGAGACCTAAAGGAAAGGCAGAACTTGTTCAGAGTAACACCACCTAAGACAGAGCTGAGAATAGAACCCAGGCCTCCTATCTGGGCCTTATTTCCATTGGTAAGATGGAATAGTAGAGGGTCTTGGAGCTTAATATTTTAAAGGAGAAGAAAAATAAAAGAAAATTAATGGAGTCTATGATTAACTAGGATCTCTGGTAGCTCAGTGCCTAAGGCATGTGACTGCTAACCAGAAGGCTGGCTGTTCAATCCACCAGCCACTCCTCAGAAGGCAGGTTGGGCAATCTACTTCCGTAAAGATATTGCCTCAGAAACCCAAGAAGGGGTCAGTATGAGTCAGGTCTGACTCGACGCAGATGTGAAGAATGTTCAATGTTGTTGTTGTTGTTATGTGCTGTTGAGTCTGGTCTGACTCATAGGGACCCTATGTGCAACATAAAGAAACATTGTCCACTCCTGTGCCAGCGTCACAATACTTGCTATACCTCAGCCCATCGTTGCAGACACTGTGTCAGTCCATCATGTTGAGGGCCTTCCCATTTTTCGTTGACCCTCCACTTCACAAGCATGACATCCTTCTCCAGGGAATGGTCCTTTCTGACAACATGAACAAAGCAGGTGAGACAATGTCTAGCTATTCTCACTTCCACGGAGCCTTCTGGCTGCTCTTCTTCCATGCCAGATTTATTAGTTCTTCTGACAGCCCATGGTACTTTCAGTATTCTTCACCAACACCATAACTCAAAAGCATTAACTCTTCTTGGGTCTTCCTTATTCGTCGTCCAGCTTTCACATACCTATGAAGCTACTGAAAACACTATAGGCTTGGGATAGTCATACCTTAGTCTTCAAAGAGACATCTTTGCTCTTCAGCACTTGAAAGAGATCTTTTGCATCAGGTTTGCCCAGTGCAATACATTGTCTGATTTCTTGACTGCTCTTTCTACTGGTGTTGATGGTGGAACCACCTAATATAAAATCTTTGAAAACTTCAATCTTTTATCCATTTCTCATGACGCTGCTTATAGGTCCAGTTGTGAGGGTTTTCATTTTATTTATGTTGAGGTGTAATCCATACTGCAGACTGTAGTCTCTTGTCTTCAACATTAAGTGCTTCAAGTCTTCTTCATTTTCAGCAAGTAAAGTTGTGTCGTGTGCATATCATAGGTTGTTAATGAGCCTTCCTCCAATCTTGCTGCCACATTCTTCTTCATTTTTTCCAACTTCTTGGATTATTTGCTCAGCATATAAATTGAATACGTATGGTGAAAGGATACAACCCTGACACACTCCCTTCTTGATTTTAAACCATGCAGTATCCCCTTGTTCTGTTCAAAAAACAGCCTCCTGGTCTATGTACAGATTTCTCATGAGCACAATTAAGTGTTCTGGAATTCCCGTTCTCCTCATTACTATCCATAATTTGTTATGATCCACATGGTCAAATGCTTTGGCATAGGCAGTGAAATACAAGTAACCAACTTTCTGGTATTCTTTGCTTTCAGCCAAGATTCATCTGACATCAACAATGATATCCCTCACCCTCTTCTGAATCCAGCTTGCATTTCTGCAACTGTTTTTGAATTATCTTCAGCAAAATTTTACATCAGTGTGCTATTAATGATATTGTTGATAATTTCCTCATTCTATGGGATCACTTTTCTTTGAAATATGTACAAGTAGGGACATTTTCCAGTCAGTTGGTGAGGCGACTCTCTTCCAAATTTCTTGGCATAGATGAGTAAGTACCTCCAGTGCAGCATCCATTTGTTGAAACATCTCAATGGGTATTCCATCAATTCCTGGAGCTTTGTTTTTCACCAATTCCTCCAGTGCAGCTTCAATTTCTTCCCTTAATACCATTGGGTCTTGATCATATACCACATCCTGAAATTGATGAACATTTACCGATTCTTTTTGGTACAGTGACTCTGGATATTCCTTCCATCTTCTTTTGATGTTTCCTACATCAGTTAAGGGAGCTCTGGTAGCATAGTGGCTAAAGCACTTGACTGCTAACCAGGAGACTGGTGGTTCAAACCCACCAGCCACTCCTCGGAAGGAAGATTGGGCAATCCTACTTCCATAGTGATACTGCCTCAGAACCCCAAGGAGGGGTCACTATGAGTTGGGGCCAACTTGATGGCACATAACAACAACAACAACATCAATTAAAATTTTGTCCATAGAACTTTCAATATTGCAACTCCAGGCTTGATTTTTTCTTCAGTTCTTTCAGCTTGAGAAATGCCTACTGTTTTCTTCCCTTTTGGTTTTCTAACTCCAGACCTTTGCACATTGCATCATAATAATTGACTTTGTCTTCTCAAGCTGTTCTTTGAAATTTTCTGTTCAACACTTTCATCTTGTCATTTCTTCCATTTGGCTGAGTTACTCTCCATTCAAGAGCAAGTTTCAGAGTCTCTTCTGATATCCATTTTGGTCTTTTCTTCCTTTCCTGTCTTTTTAATGACTTTTTGCTTTCTTCATAGATGATGTTTTTTATATCATCCCACAATTAATCTGGTTTTCAGTAACTAGTGTTCAATGAGTCAAATCTATTCTTTAGATGGTCTCTAAATTCAGAGGGGGATGTAATCAAGATCATATTTTGGCTCTCATGGGGTTGTTTCAATTGTCTTCAGGTTCAACTTGAACTTGCATACAAGCAGTTGAGGGTCTATTCCACAATCAACTCCTGGTCTTGTTTTGGCTGAAGATATTGAGCTTCTCCATCACCTCTTTTTCCACAGATGAGTCCATTCTGATTTATGTGTATTCCATATGGGGAAGTCCACTTGTGTAGCCACCACTTATGTTGTTGAAAAAAGATATTTGCAATGAATAAGTCATTTAAAAAAATAAAAACTCACTGCTGTCAAATTGGTCCCAACTCATAGCGTCCCCTCCTTGGGTTTCCGAGGCAATATCTCTATGGAAGTAGATTGCCCAGTCTTCTTTCCAAGAAGTGGCTAGTGGGCTTGAAACTCCAGACTTCTGGTTAACAATCAAATGCCTTAGGCACTACACCATCAGAGTTCCCAAGAATGTCATTGGTCTTGCAAAATTCTATCATGTGATCTCTGGTGTCACTTCTATCAACAAGGCCTTATTTTCCAGCTACTGGTGATTCTACTTTCTTTCCAACTTTTACATTCCAATCACCAGTGATAATCAACACATCATTTTTTGGGGGGATAGGAGGATTGGAGTCTTTATTTTTTATTTTTGCAATGTTCCAGACCCCTCCCCTCCCACCCCTAGTAATGAAAAAAGAAAGTTTCCTTCCGTATGTAAACCTTTCCTTGACCTTTTACAATAACAGAGTAATACGATATTTGTCCTTCTGTGATTGACTTATTTCACTCAGCATAATGTCCTCCAAGTTCCTCCACATTGTGCAGTGTTTTACAGATTCTACATTATTCTTCAGTGTTGCATAATGTTCCACTGTGTGTATGTACCATAGTTTGGTTATCCATTCTTTTGTTGATGGGCCCCTAGGTTGCTTGCATCTTTTGGCTATTGTATATAGTGCTGCAATGAACATGGGTGTGCATATATCTGTTCTTGTCCTATCTTTCATTCCTTCAGGATATATACCTAGTGATGGGATTGCTCTATCAAATGGTATTTCTAATTCCAACTTTTTAAGGAATAACCATACTGCTTTCCATTTTCTATACTGTATCATTTTACAGTCCCACCAGCAGTGTATGAGAGTCCTAATTTCTCCATATCCTCACCAGCAATTGTTATTTTCTGTCTTGTTGAACTTTGCTGTTAGTGCTGGAGCAAGATGGTATCCCATTGCTGTTTTGATTTGCATCTCTCTAAATCCACCAGTCACTCCTCAGAAGGAAGATTGGGCAATCTCCTTCCATGGAGCTACCATCTTGGAAACACAATGAGGGGTCGCTATGAGTTGAATCAGCTCTACGACAATGAGGTTTTATTGTTTTGTTTTGTTGTTTTAATGGCTAATGATCATAAACATTTCTTCATGTGTTTGTTGGCCACCTGAATATCCTCTTTGGTGAATTGTCTATTCATGTCTTCTGCCCATTTTTTTAATTGGATTGTTTGTGTTTTTGGTGTTGATATGTTGGAGTTTTCTATAAATTTCAGAGATAAGTCCCCTGTCAGATATGTTGTTGCCAAATATTTTCTTTCAATCTATAGATTCTCTTTTTTACTCTTTTGGAGAAGTCTTTTGTTGTTGTTCTTATGTGCTGTTGAGTGGGACCTGACTCATAGCGACCCCTCTTTGGGTTTCTGAGTTGGTAACACTATGGAAGTAGTGGCTGGTAGGTTTGAACCTCCAGCTTTCTGGTTGTAGTCAAGTGCCTTAGGCACTAGTCTTTGGAAGCATGTAAAAATTTAATTTTCAGAAGGTCATATTCATCCAGTTTATTTTTTGCTATTTGTGCATTTTGGATTATGCTTGATAGTCTATTTATACCATATATTGTGTGTGTGTGTGTGTGGTGTTGTTTGCCGTCAAGTCAGCCCCGACTCATAGCGACCCCTCCTTGGATTTCCGAGGCAATATCACTACAGAAGTAGATTGCCCCATCTTCCTTCCAAGGAGTGGCTGGTAAGTTTAAACTAGCAGCCTTCTGGTTAGCAATCAAGTGCCTTAAGCACTACACTACCAGAGTATTGTTTTTCTTGAGGAACTTTATCGTTTTAGGTTTTTAGTCTTTGATGAATCTGGAGTTAGTTTTTGTGTATGGTGTAAGGTATGGATCTTGTTTCATTTTTTTGCAAGTGGATCTAGTTTTGCCAGCACCATTTGTTAAAGAGATTATTTCTTCCCCACGTAATGGATTTCAGCCTTTTGTCAAAAATCATCTGACAATGGGTTGATGGATCTATTTCTGGGTTCTCAATTCTGTTTGACTGGTTATGTGTCTTTTGTTGTACCAATACCGGGCTGTTTTGACTACTGTGGCTGTATAATAGGTTCTGAAATCCAGGAGCATGGGACCTCCTATTTTGTTTTTCTTCTTCAATAGTGCCTTATTTATCCAAGGTCTCTTTCCTTTCCACATAAAATTAGTGATTGGTTTTTCCATATTCTTAAAGAATATTGATAGGATCTGGATTGGGATTGCATTGAATGCATAGATTGCTTTGGGTAGTATTTACATTTTCACAACGTTCAGTCTTCCTATCCATGACCTTGGTATGTTGTTCCATTTATGTAGATCTCTTATGGTTTCAGAAGTAGTGTTTTGTAGTTTTCTTTGTACAGGTCTTTTGTGTCCCTAGTGAGATTTATTCCCAAGTATTTTATTTTGTAGCCATCGTAAATGATACTGATTTCCTTAATTCCTTTTCAGCAATCTCTTTGCTGGTGTAGAGGAATCCAACTGATTTTTGGATGTTCATCTTATATCCTGCCACTATGCTAAATCTCTCAATTAGTTCCAGTAATTTTTTTGCTGAGTCTCTTGGGTTTTCTGTGTATAGGATTGTATCATTAGCAAATAGGGATAGTTTGACTTCTTCCTTACTAATTTGTATGCCTTTGATTTCTCTTTCTTGCTTTATTGCCCTGGTTAGGACTTCCAACACAACACTGAATAGAGGTGGTGATAGAGGGCATCCTTGTCTGGTTCCTGTTTGCAAAAAGTATGTTTTCAGTCTCTCTTCATTGACAATAATGTTGGCTGTTGGTTTTGCATATATGCCTTTTATTATGTTGAAGAATTTCCCTTCTATTCCTATTTTACCTAGAGTTTTGATCAGGAATGAGTGTTAGATTTTATCAAATACCTTTTCTGCATTGATTGATATGATCATGTGGTTCTTTTCCTTTGTTTTATTTATGTGATGGATGATGTTGATTGTTTTTCTAGTGTTGAACCATCCTTGCATATCTAGTATGAACCCCACTTGGTCATAATGTATTATTATTATTATTATTTTGATGTATTGTTGGAGTCTATTGAGTACGATTTGCTGAAAATTTTTGCATCCATATTCATGAGGGATATTGGCCTGCAGTTTTCCTTTTTAATGGTGTCTTTGCCTGGTTTTGGTATCAAGGTTATACTTGCTTCATAAAATGAATTTGGGAGGATTCTATCCTGTTCTACATTCTGGAATAGTTTGAGTAGGGTTGGTGTCAGTTCTTCTCTGAATGTTTGGTAGAATACTCCAGTGAAACTGTCTGGGCCAGGGTTTTTTTTTTTTTTTTTTTTTTTTTTTTTTTTTTTTTTTTTTTTTTTTTTTTTTTTTTTTTTTTTTGGTAATTGTTTTTATGAACTGTTCAATTTCTTCCTTTGTTAAATGTCTTTTCAAATTTTCCACTTCAGTGTCTATTAGTTTAGGTAAGTAGTATGTTTCTAGAAGTCTGTCCATTTCTTCTAGATTTTCAAATTTTTTACAGTATAGTTCTTCATAGTATATTGTGATGTCACCCAATTTGTTTCCTATTCGTGATATTTGTATTCTCTCCTTTCTTTCCTTTTTTAAATTTTCCAGTGGTGTGTCAATTTTATTAATCTTTTCAAAAAACCAACTTCTAGTCTTGTTGATTTTTTCTGTTTCCTTTCTGTTTTCTGTTTCATTTATTTCTGTTCAAATCTATTACTTCTTTTCTTTTGGTGATGGAAGGCTTTTTTTTGCTGCTCATTTTCTAATTGTTGGAGATGTTGGGTTAGGTGTTGATTTTGGCCCTTCTTTTTTGATGTGTGAGTTTATTGCTATAAATTGACTATAAATTTCTTTGAGGTTACATTGCTTTTTCTGTGTCCCAAAGATTTTGGTATGTTGCATTTTCATTCTCATTTGAGTCAAGGAAAATTTTAATTTCATTTCTTTTATTACCCCATCATTTTCAAGGAGGATGTTATTCACTTTCCATTTATTTGTTCTTTTTCCCTTGATCTTTCTATTGTCAATTTCTACTTTTATAATATTGTGATCTGAGAAGATGTTTTGCCATATTTCAATGTTTTTTTAATTTATTAAGGCTTGCTTTGTGGCCTAACCTATTGTCTATCCTGGAGAATGTTCCATGTGAACTGGAAAAGAATGTATATTGTGCTGTTGTTGGGTAAAGTGCTCTGTAGATGTCTATAAGGTCAAGTTGGTGAATTGCATTGTTTAATTCTTCTACATCTTTGCTGAGTTTCTTTTAGTTGTTCTATCTTTGATTGAAAGTGGTGTATTATAGTCTCCTACTATGACCATAGACTCATCTATTTGTCTTTTTAATCCTGTTAATGTCTGGCTTATGGATTTTGGGGTTCTTTCATTGGGTCCACAGATATTTATTACATTTATGTCCTCTGTTCAAGTGATCCTTTAATCATTATATAATGTCCTTCCTTGTCTCTTATGGTGACTTTTGTCTTAAAGTCAATTTTATCAGAAATTGTCACTCCTTTTCATTTACGGTTGCCATTTGCTTGATATATCTTTTTCCAGCCTTTGACTTTGAGTCTATTTGGATCTTTCCCTCTAAGGTGTGTCTCTTGTAGACAGCATATTGATGGGCTGTTTTCTTATCTAGTCTGCAACTCTCCATCTCTTGAGTGATGTATTTAATCCATTGGCATTCAGTGTAAATTATCAACAAGTATAAATCTGTTGCTGTCATTTTGCTATGTGTTTTTTCATGGCATTGCTGATTTCTTTGTTCCATATAATTTTCTGTGCTGAGCTTGTTTTGTTTATGAATCATACTATTACTTCCTTCATTGCTATTGTTTTAATATTTGCTAAATATTTGTGCTTTTCCTCTTTTTATATTTTGATGTGAAGGTTCATCATTTTTCTTTGAGGTTACCCTGTGATTTATAATTTTCTCCCTAAGTTTGGAACAGTTTGTTCTATCTCACAATTATCTTGACTTCCTCACAATTTAGAAGTTCTGTAACTACACTATGCAATTCTACTCCTTTCCCCATTCAATGTGTTACGTATTTCTGAAAATTTAGCATTAATCTTCTGGATTTCTATCTGTATATTTTGTACACATGGATATTATCCTACCACTGACAGCATTGTACTTCAGGATAGATCTTGAAACTTTTTTTACATGATGAATGCCACACCATTCCTCTTCAATTTGTCATTCCCAGCATAGTAGATCATAGGTTGTCTAATTTAAAATTATCAAAATCAGTCCATTTCAGCTCATTGATGCCTAGGATATCACTCTTTATGTGCTCTGTTTCATTTTTGACAACTTCCAATTTTCCTAGATTCATACTTAGTGCATTCCACATTCCTATTACTAATGGATGTTTGAAGCTGTTTCTTCCTATTTTGAATCATACCACATCAGCAAATGGAGGTCCCAAAGCCTTTACTCCAGCCACATCGCTAAGATCAACTCTACTTTGAAGAGGCAGCTCTTCCCCAGTCATATTTTGAGTGTCTTCCAACCTGAGGGGCTCATCTTCTGGCACTATATCAGACAGTGTTTCAGGGCTATTCATAAACTTTCCCAGTAATATATCAGACAATGTTTCACTGATATTCATAAGGTTTTCACTGTGCAATTCTTTGAGAAGTGTATGCCCCCTTCCTTCTTCAGAGTCTGTCTTAGTCTGGAAGTTCTGCTGAAATTTATCCACCATGGGTGACTCTGCTGGCATTTGAAACACAAGTTTCACAGCCTCCAGTCTCATAGCAACATGCAAGTCACCACAGTACTACAAATTCACAGACAAGTGGTGACAGACCAGTGTTCAATGTTAGTTCACATAAAATCTACCTTTGATGCTTGTACCTAAGATGATGTCTAAGGGCTCAGCAGTTGTTCATGAAATATCAAATATGTGAATGAACACTGTCTGACCAGACCATTCCAAATCCAATTTGCAAGCTGGTAGTCACTTAACTAGAATTGAGCCCTGAGCATCACAATGACCAGAGTTTGGTCTGCTCTTATTCACTGATGTATCCCAAGTATGTAATAGAAGAATTGTTTGAGGTGTTCAATCAAAGATTGTAAAAGGCATTTTGGTAGCATAGCTTGTTTTGATAGCCATAAGATAGAAGAACAACCACTCCACCTGAAACCAAAATACCTGACTCTTATCCCTAAATGTATGAAGGGAGCTCTGGTGGCATAGTGCCTAAGGCATTTGACTGCTAACCAGAATCCCTAGATGTATTTCAACATACTTCTCACTTGAGTGTCTTCTTGAAGCTCAGCTTCCTCGATAGAAGAATAATTATTACCAATTTAATCAAGTTGGAACCATTCATTGATGATGAATATCATCAAATTTATTAAGGATAACATGCAAACGTGAGGTATTCTGAATACATAACCTGGAGATTGAGCTCACAGAAATCTCTATACCCCTATAATTGTGTGTAGAATGATATGGGTTTATTTATATTTCTGACAAAAAGTCCTCAGATTTCTTTAACATCTTAGATATTTATGATCTCAAAAATTTAAGTGTCACTGGTATAGAATAAGTTATTCATAACAGCTATGAAAACTTACTCAGCATATTATAACGTGCCAACTCTCTGAGTCTCTGGCTCCTCACCCAAATGATGTATGACTACTGGTCCTCTCACGTGGCTGCTGAGTCCCCTACTCACCACCTGGCTTCCATAGCTGTCTGTCTTCCCAAATGGTGCTTGGCAATGGTATCTCAGCCTACATGGTCTTCCTTTGACCTCTTCCAGTCCCACCTGGCTTGAACTTTAGGTTTCTTTGTGCTTATGCTTCATCCATATTTTAACTCCTTCCATCAAGTTGCTACTGTCCTGCTCTGATTCTAAATGCCCATAATTGCATCTAGTGTCCATACATTATCTGTGCCTATGTTAGTGATACTGCTTCAGAAACCCAAAGAGGGGTTGCTATGAGTTGGGTCCAACTTGACGGCACATAACAACAACAACAATGTTAACAACACATATTCCTTCCTGCTCTGCCTGTCTTGCTTCATTTATAATTTCAAAATTTACTGAGAACTATCATATCCTGTGCCATGCTTCATTAATGAGTTAATTAATGCATTCATTCAACAAATGTTTGAGTGCTTATTGTGGGCCAGAGATGAAGAATAAATCTGTCTCTCCCTCATGAAACTCATATATTAGTATTGGAGACAGAAGGATAAATATGATCTACTCCCAGTCTTGTCAGTTGACGCAGAACATCTAAGGTTTGGCAGCATTGATTTCAAGATTAAGATTTTTTGCATTTACCTTACAATGGAGAATCATTGGAGTTTTTCAGCAGAAAAATGACATGTGCAAAGTGATATTTTAGGAAGTTCAATCTGGTGACATCTGCAGAATACAGTGGAGGTGGCAGAGCCTGGGGCCAGGGAGTCTATTACTGTAATTGTCAAGGAGACAGGTAATTAGGGTCTAGGTTACAACAGTGACTTTGGGAACAGAGAGGAAGTGGAGAAATATTGAAGGCATGATGAATCAGAAGGATGGTGTGTGTGGACTAATAGAAGAATGAACAAAGATGATTCCAGCATCTTAACAGACAACCAGCAGAACTTCTTATCTCATTTCCTCCTGCTCTCCTGTTTTCTCCACTTGTAAGTGGTTATATAGGAGCTCTGGTGGTTCAAACCCACCAGCTACTCTTTGGAAGGAAGATTGGGCAATCTATTTTCATAGTGATACCACCTCGGAAACCCAAGAAGGGGTCACTATGAGTTTTTCTTTGTTTCTTTTAAGTAGTTCTATTGCTTTTAATATCTCCTTGGCATGTATTTTAAGCATCAGCTGCCCTGTCTTCATCCATCGCCTACATTGTCATTAGAGCATGCATGTGAAGAGGCTGAACATTCCTGGGGGAAATTGCAGGCTTGCATTGCTCAGATGTCACCCAGAAAACATGCAATCAAAGGTCTCCCTCTCCCCTGGTATTTAATGAGCCCTTCATTTCTTTTCATTCCCCATCCCAGGTTGCATTTCAATCATTTCATAGGGAAAAGAGAAAAGAATCAACAGAACACTCTTGTTGTGTCTTCTGCTGCACTAGAGTTGGCAAGAACCTTCAGAGAAAAATGGCAAGGGCATCCAAGGAGAGCCAGCCAGTGGGAGGAAGGGCATGGGAGGCACCATCACCTACCATCTCAGCCTGCTGAGCAGCTGAGTGCAGCTGGTAATTACCAGTAAGCAATGGGACACCCAACCCTCCCAGAAGCCCATACTCTGGGAATGTTTACAACAGTGCTTTGGGCCCCCTTTTTGATCCCTCCTCAGTTTCCCGGGTATGCCTCTCCCAGTGTGCCCTCTGCAGTCCCTAAGCTATTCCCAACCAGGAAAGACACCGTATCAGCTGTTTCAGATTCAGTATTTCAGTATACTTGGTGAGCCATGGAATCCTTAGGAGGTGCAAACAGTTGACACATTCAGATGTTAACTAAAAGTTTGGAGGTTAGAGTCCACACAGAGGAACCTGGGAAGAAAGGGCTGGTGATCTGTTTCCAAAAAATCAGCCATTGAAACCCGCATGGAGCACAGTCCTACTCTGACATAGGGAATTGACTCAAAGGCAACCAGTTTTTGTTTTGTTTTTGATTGTTTTGTTTTGGATACCTAGGCATCTCAAAGTTTTTTAGTTTCCTTCAATCCCAAACACCACACTTCACACTGAAATAAACCAGTATTTGTAAAATAGGCTACTTTACGCACCAGTGATAGGAGTGATGCCTGGAACTAAGAATTGATCACTGAGAAGAGTATTCCTGGCATAACTGCCTCTCCCCTTTCCTCTTTCTGTACTTCACGCTTCAAGGACAAAGGATCCACCATAACCTTCAATCATTTTTCAAGGTCCTGACTCTGTTCTTGACTTTCTTCCATCCTCATGGGTCTCTTGCTAACTATAACCCTAACTACTGGATAGTAATTTTCATGAATAGACAAATCAAAACAGCCACATTGCAAATCTATCTGATCTTCATTTTCACCATCTGCCTGGAAACTTCTGTTACCTGGTACCTGTTGTAGGATAGATTAGAATTCAGAAAAACTGTCAGACAAGAACATCAAAGTAGGGCTTTGATTTTATCAAGATCAAATACAGGAGCCCCTTAATAATGTCCTCACAGTTAAAGTCATCTCACCTCTACAGTGTTTTCATATGTATCATGTGATTTCTATTCCATATAATCCTACCTAGGAACCATCATTCATACTGACATGGAATAATCTGAAAGAATTATTGTTGAGCAAGGTATAACAGTGCGTATAATAACATTGTAATGTGGGTAAAAGGAGATGTGTGTGTGTGTGTGTGTGTGTGTATGGATATATCTATATTTTTGGATAGGTAAAAAACTATCTTTGGAAGGAGATAGAAGGTACTGGTAACCGAGACTGTGTCCAAGGAGGAGTCTGGAGGCCAAGAAGAGGGAAATTTAGGTTTTGCTGTATAACTATTTACATTATTTGAATATTGTTGGCTGTGTATATGTATAACTTGAAAATAAAAACATAAAACACATCTATGTTAATAAGTAAATAAAGTGAGATTGAAATCCAAGTCTCAACACAGTTCATGAATTATTTGTTGAAATAAGTATTACTATGTACTATTTATTACCATGGGGGGAGCTCTGGTGGTATAGTGCCTAAGACACTTGACTGCTAACCAGAAGGCTGGTGGTTCAAACCCACCAGCCACTCCTTGGAAGGAAAGTTGGGCAATCTACTTCCATAGTGATACTGCCTCAGAAACCCAAGGAGGGGTCGCTGAGTCAGATCCCACTCGACAGCAGTGAGTTTGTTTCTGTTTATGTATTACCATATGCTAGTACATAAAGAAACTTAGACTGGGCCAAAGAAAAATGGGAAGGCATGGAGGCTATAGGGCAAATGGACAGTGGCACAGACTTATGAATAACACTGGCATGTTTGGAAAGAATGATCTTATTAAAACAGCTGGCCTATAACTGGCATCCAAAGTGATGAGGTGGGATGGAGGGAAGGGGTCAGACTGTAGAAGTGCCTGAAGCCTGTGCTCCTGCTTGGGACTAGACTCAAGCTGTCACTAGGAGAATGTCATATTTGGAGCCACTTTCCTAAATGTTAGCATTATTAGCAATTGTGTCAAATTGCCTTTTCCTAAAGGTCTCTCCATGGCTGCCAGAGCTTTAATGTTAATTGGACAGATTGTCTTTGGATTTGAAACACAAACTGTGATTAATGAAACAACTGTTAACGAGTTTGGCCTGAGGTGGTTTCTCCACCTTTCTTCTCCTGCTGATACAGAATCGACATGGTCCTGCCATGTGTCTTTGGCCACTAGGTCTGGCGTGGGGAAATTGGCAGCCTGGTCTGAGAAAGATGGAATTTTGGTCCGTGAAGCTATCTTTAAAATCTATTCCTCTACCTCCCTCATTTTTAGGATGGGGAAAGTGAGTGTAAAAGGGAAATACCCTGTGGAGTCGGTGATAGAGCAAGATGACAGTTAGGACTAGCATTTAATTCTTCTTCATTATCATGGTAAAATGCATATAACAAAACATTTGCTATTTCAACCATTTGTACATGTACAATTTATGACACTATTTATGTTCCCTATATTGTGCAATTATCACTGCTATCCAATACAGATTTTTTCATCACCTTTAACAGAAACTCACTACCCCTTAAGCAATACTTCCCCCATTGTCCTCTCCCACCCATCCGTGGTAGTGACTAATAAACTTTGATCTCTCTAAGTTCACCTATTGTTGATATTTCACATAAGTGAAGTCAGGCAATATTTATCCTTTTGCAACTGACTTATTTTGCTCACAATAATGTTTTCAAGGTGCATTGATGTTGTGGCAGACATCAGACCTCATTTCTGTTCATGGTTGGCCACATGGATTGTTTCCAACTTTGGGTTATTGTGTGTAATGTTATTTAGTGAACTTTGGTATACATGATTTTTGTTTCTAGGTTGGCAGAACCCATAGTGAACCCTGTTGTTGTTATTGTTGTTATGTGCTGTCAAGTCGGCCCCAACTCGTAGTGACCCCTCCTTGGGTTTCTGAGGCAGTATCACTACGGAAGTAGATTGCCCAACCTTCCTTCCGAGGAGTGGCTCGTGGGTTTGAACCACCAGCCTTCTGGTTGGCAGTCAAGTGCCTTAGTCACCGTGCTACCAGAGCTCCTTAGTGAACCCTAAAGTATTTCAAAACTTAAATATGTAATGTATATAAAGTATGCAGTACAGAACCAAAGTGAATGGTGTGTGCTCACTGCATGGTAGTTGTTTTTCTCACCCACTTTCACCAGCTCACTTACTCTAGTTTTGCCCTTCACCAAAAAATCCATCTTTATATAGTTGCCACAATACATCATGTGAGGTTTGCCTTGCTCTGGCATATTGACACTCTGAACCAAAACACAGCCATTCTCTCCTCCCTATGTTGTTGTTGATGTTAGGTGCCATCATTCACTTATGAGTCATAGCTACCCTATGTACAAGAGAATGAAACGCTGCCTGGTCTTGTACTATCCTTACAATCACTGTTATCTTTGAGCCCATTGTTTCAGCCACTATGTCAGTCCATAATGTTGAGGGTCTTCCTCTTTTCTGCTGACCCTCTATTATCAAGCATGACTTCTTTCACAAGGTGTTGGGCCCCCCTTGATAATATATGTCCAAAGTATGTGAGATGAAGTCTGGCCCTCTTCAATTCTAAGGAACATTCCAGCTGAACTTCTAAGACAGATGTAATTGTTCATTTCAGCTCACTAATGTTCTTCATGTAGTCTGTGGTATATTCAATATTCTTTGCCAACACTATAATACAAAAGCATCAAGTTTTCTTCAGTCTTCCTTATTTGTTGTCCAGCTTTCATATGAATATGAAGTAATTGACAATACAATGGTTTGGGTCAGGCCCACCATAGTTTTCAAAGTGACATCTTCTCTTTTTAACATTTTAAAGAGGTCCTTAAATATTTCAACTCAAGGTTGAATTTTTTCTTCAAATCTTTCAGCTTGAGATGTACCCAGCATGTTCTTTCCTTTTGGTCTTCTAACTCCAGGTCTTTGCACGTTTTATTGTAACACTTTATTTTGTCTTTTTGAGCCACCCTTGCAATCTTCTGTTCAATTATTTTATTTCATTATTCCTTCCATTTGCTTTAACTACTCTATGTTCAAGAGCAAGAGCAAGTTTCAGAGTCTCTCTGATATCCATTTTTGTCTTTTCTTCCTTTACTCTGTTGTTAATGATGTTAATATCTTTCTTCATGTATGATGTACTTGATGTCCCACAACTTATCTGGTCTTCAGTCATTAGTATTCAATACATCAAATCTATTGTTGAGATGTGTATCAACCTGAATTCAGGTGGGGTACACTCAAAGTTGTACTTTGGCTCTTGTGGACTTGTTTTAATTTTCCTCAGCTTTAACTTGAACTTGCCATGAGTATTTGATAGTCTGTTCACAGCCGGCCACTGACCTTGTTCTGACTGATGATATCGAGCTTCTCCATTGTCTCTTTCCACAGATGCAATCAATATGATTCCTGTGTATTCCACCCAGTGAAGTCCATGTGTAATTGCTGTTTATGTTGTTGAAAAAGGGGTTTTACAATGAAATAGGCCATTGGTCTTGCAAAATTCTATCATGTGATTTCCAGCATCATTTCCATCACCAAAGACCTATTTTCCAATTACTGATGCTTCTTTTTTTTTTCCAAGGTTCGCATTCCAGTCACCAGTAATTGTCGATGCATTTTGGTTGCATGTTTGATGAATTTCTGACTGTAAATGTTGGAAAAAATCTTCAATTTCTTCATCTTTGGCTCTATTGTTTGGTGTGTAAATTTGAATAATTGTCTTATTAATTTGTCCTCCTGTAGGTATATGGATATTATCCTATCACTGACTGTATTGAAGTTCGAGATAGATCTTAAAGTATTCTTTTTGACGATGAATATGATGCCATTCCTCTTCAAGTTGTCATTCTTGGCATAGTAGATCATATGATTATCCAATTCAAAATGTTTAATACCAGTCCATTTCAGCTCACTAATGTCTAGAATATCAATCTTTAAGCATTCCATTTAATTTTTTACAGTTTATAACTTTTCAGGATTAATATTTAATTCATTCTGCATTTCAACTACTAAAGGATGTTAGCTGGTGTTACTTCTCATTTTGAGTCATACCAAATCAACAAATGAAGATCCCAAAATCTTTACTCATCCATGTCATAAAGGTTGAATCTACTTTGAGGAGGCAACTCTTCCCCAGACATATTTTGAATGCCTTCCAAACTGAAGTGCTCATCTTCTAGCAGTATATTAGACAATGTTCCACTGCTCTTCATAATATTCTCACTGGCTAGTGTTTTCAGAAGTAGATCAACAGATCCTTCTTCACCATTTATCTTAGTCTGGAAGCTCTGCTGTAACCTGTCCACCATGGGTGGCCTTGCTGGTATTTGAAATATCTGTGGCACAGTTTCCTACATCACAAAAACACTCAAGCCACCATAGCACAACAGACTGACATATGAGTGGTGGTTTCTCTTTATTAATAACTTGAAATGCACAATAACCTTTAACTTTTAAGATAACTTTTAACTGTTAACTGTTAAGACTAAATTAAGCTCAAC
>NW_006921624.1:8802674-8816382 GCF_000298275.1 Orycteropus afer afer
TTTATTGTTGAATTCATAAGATAATGTTTCCAAAGCAGAGTTCTATGCTACAGATTTGTTCAAAACTTAAATATGTCGGTAAATAAAATGGCACAAATTTATCGTGTTTTGTTTTGCTTTAGGAATATCACTGTGTGCCTATTAAAGACTGAATTCACCCACCACTTTTCTTTGTTCAGTGTTCCAAGGACTACTTATCCCTGAAGCTTGTCATGAGGTCATTTGGCTCAAATGTAGCATTTAATATGAAGTATTTGGCAGTACAATTTTCTCATTAGCTTTCACTATTTAAGATAGGATGGTACTCCCCTTCACTGAATCATTTTCATGATGTCAAATTAAATTCTTAATTTATTAAATAAGTCAATAAATTAATTTCTTAGTCTATGAAAATATTTTTGATTAACACTCCTCACTGTAAAGGATAATTTCATAGTTACAAATGTTAAAATAATGATGAGTACAATGGAAGATACAGAATAAATATTGTCATTTTGACATTAAAACATAAAAAATACATGCTGTCTAACTTGCTTACAAACATATTAAAAGTTAAATGCTGTCATTTGGCATTATAACCTGGCATTGACATAATTATGAAAAGCAAGTATAATAGGGCTCTTAAATTAGACGGTAGTTCTCAGCTGCAAGGTAGTAATTTAGAAAATCTAGAGATTGCTAACATTAATTATTTTTGAGGCCATCATCAAAATGATAATCAGCATGTGGACAAGTATATTCCCCATGGCTTTGTTTATAATTGCAAAAAGTTAAGAACACAGTAGATATCCCTCAGATTAAGAACATCGCCTCTGGAGTTAAGCTTCCTGAGTCCAAATGTCTTCCCTTCCTAGGTGTGTAATTTTTGTGCAAGTTTCTCTGTTTCTCTTTCCTCAAATATAAAACAATGGCAGTAATTATGCTGAGTATTAGCTGTTCTTATTCACATCCTGCCTGCCCTTCTTATTTCTTCACTGTATTACCAGGTTTAGAAGATTAGAACTACATTTCCCAACCTCCTTGTCATTAGCACTCTCTCATAGCTTCTACCAATGGCAGGCACTTCTCTCAGATTAAAAAGCAGAAGAAAGGTAGAAGCTATTCTTCTTTTGACTCTACCTCAATAGTGGTAGCAAACTAAAATGGCCTAATGCAGGGTAGTAACGCTGGTAGCAGCAGGCACACACCTCTGTCAGAAAAGGTGGTGGTGTAGTAGGCTCCTTGAGTACCTGTGCAATAGGTGACTCCTGCAATGGTAGCTGCAGATGGCCTAGTGTAGTAGTGATTTCTGCCGTTCTTTATTTCTGGATAACACTACTTTTTATTTTTCCTCCTCTTTCAGCCCTTCTAGCAATTGAACAGCTTGCTTTCATGTACTTTATCCTTTTTTGCCTGAATACTTAGACTGGTTTCTGTTTTCTTACTCCATATTGACTGGTCTAATTATAAACTTAGGGCTGTAGAGTCAATTCTGACTCAAGGTGAGGCTACAGGTCAGAGTACGGCTATAATCCTCATGGAAGCAGATTGTCACATCCTTCTCCTGCAGAGCAACAAGTGGGCTCAAACCACGGACCTTTTCATTGGCAGCCGGGCACTTTAACTACTGTGCCACTAGCACTCCTTGAGCTAGTAATAGTATTTAAATGATAGAGTTTGCATGAAGATTCGTATAATACATGTAAATGTACTTAGAATGGGACCTGGAATATAGAAGCATTTGTTAAATGTTAGCAGCTACTGTTGCCATTGTCATTATTTTCTTGATGATGCGTCTCATGCCCCCGTCTCTTCATATATTGAGTAACCTGCGATTATCTTCTGGCGAGTGTAAATATTGTGCTATGGAGATGGTGGATTCTGTTCTATTCTTCCAAAAAGTTTATTTATTTTTGCTTGTTTTAGGAGAAGTTAATTTGGTTGGACATGATGCACACTCTGTCTATTGGACAGCATCTTAATTCTGAGTTTAGTTCTTTTAACCTTAGCCAAGTTATTTACACTCTACCTCATGCTTGAGTTATCCAACGGTGAAAAAGAGATTTGGGCAGAGTTTATACACAGAATTTGATGCTCTCTCTCTCTGGTTCTGCTCTTTCTAAAATTTCCCCTCAATCTCCAGCAGCTGTGATTGCCCCAAATTCTGACCTCTGTATTTGAAACTAGAAAGTCTATGGGCTTTCTATCAGACTTTTAGCTACTCAGCATGGTATAGACTAGAGCCTGCCTTCAGACTAAGATACACTATTAAAAAGGGAACCTTACTTTTATTCCCAGTATCAACTTCTCTCCAGGGTATACTTACTTTAGTCACTCTCAACTGCATTTAGGAAGTTATTTGCTTTGTTTTGTTAAGAGTTTATTGTTGCTATTTGAAGGAGGGCTAATCTGATAGGAATTTGCTTCATCATTAATATAAGCAGCTGTTGTTATGCTCACTATTAATGTTGCATATATACAGGAGCCCTAACGGTTGGCAGTTTGAACCCACCTACTTGCTCCACAGGAGAAAAGATCAGGCGATCTGCTCCAGTAGAAATTGCAGCCTAGGAAATGCTGTGGGCAATTCTACCTTATCATATAAGGCTGCTGAGTCAGAATCAACTCTATGGCATCCAACAACTATATACACACACACGTGTGTGTGTGTGTGTGTGTGTAATTTAGCTATTGCTTCATAACAAACCACTTCAGTCTCAATCAGGGTATTAAAATAACAACATATTACACTTGACTGCTAACCAGAGGGCTAGTGGTTCAAACCCACCAGCCACTCCTCAGAAGGAAGGTTGGGCAATCTACTTCCATAGTGATACTGCCTCGGAAACCCAAGGAGGGTCACTATGAGTCGAGTCCGACTCCACAGCACATAACAACAACAACAACCTTTTCTTACAATTGTCTGACCAGGCTCAAGTGGGTGGGTCTTTTGTTCCTTGTGACATTGGCTAGACTTTCAATCAGATGTATTCAGTTGGCAAATGGGCTGATCTAGAAGACTCAAGAAACTTCATTCCCATATCTGGAGCTTTGTTGATCTTCCACATGGCCTTTGCATGCCTCGCTTAGGTTTCCCCTCTAAGTAATGATTTTAGTGTAGTAGGACTTCTTATATGATGATTTGCTTCCCAGGGGCTGGATTTCAAAGCTTCCAGACTTCTTAAGGTCTGGGATCAGGAGCCCCAGAATGTCACTTCTTCTGCATTGTATTGGTAAATCATAAGCCCAGATTCAAGGGGAGGGGAAACAGACCCTACCTCTTGATAGGAGAGATGGCAGGGTGTCTTAGTTTCCTATTGTTGTTGCAAGAAAAATATCACAAGTAGATGGCTTTTAAAGAACAGAAATTTATTTCCTTACAGTTCTGGAAGCTGAAAGTCCAAATCAGGTTCTGAGTCAGGTTGATTCTTTCCTTATCAGTAGTTCTGACAAGTCCACCACTCATCTGTCAGTTTGTTGTGCTGTGGTGACTTGTGTGTTGCTGTGAGGCTGGAGGCTATGCTATCAGTATTTCAAATACCATCAGGGTCACCCATGGTGGTGAGGTTTTGGCAGAGCTTCCAGACTAAGACAGACTTGGAAGAAGGAAGGGGCCATCTACTTCTCAAAGAACTGACCAGTGGAAATCTTATAAATAGCAGTGAAACATTGTCTGATATATTACTGGAAAACTTTATGACTAGCCCTGAAACATTGTCTGATATAGTGCCAGAAGATGAGCCCCTCAGTTCAGAAGGCACTCAAAATATAACTGGGGAAGAGCTTCCTCCTCAGAGTAGAACTGACCTTAATGATATGGATGCAGTAAAGCTTTCAGGACCTCCATTTGCTGATGTGGCATAACTCAAAATGAGAAAAAATGGCTGCAAACATCCATTAATAATCAGAACATAGAATGTACAAAGTATGAATCTAGTAAAATTGGAAGTTGTCAAAATGAAATGGAACACATAAAAATCAGTATCTTAGGCATTAGTAAGAAATGGACTGGTTTGGGCCATTTGAATCAGACAACCACATCTATTATGCTGGGAATGACAACTTGAAGAGAAATGCTGTGGCATTCATCATCACAAAAAATGTTTCAAGATCTATTCTGAAGTACAATGCTGTCAGTGACAGGATAATATCCAGACACCTACTAGGAAGACCAGTTAATACTACTATTATTCAAATTTACACACCAAACACCAAAGCCAAAGATGAGGAAATTGAAGATTTTTACCAAGTTCTGCAGTCTGACATTGATCGAACATGCAAGCAAGTTGTGTTGATTATCACTGGCAATTGGAATGCAAAAGTTGGAAACAAAGAAGAATCACTGGTAGTTAGAAAGTATGACCTTGGTGATAGAAATCATGCTGGAAATATCATGATAGAATTTTGCAAGACCAATGACTTATTCATTGCAAATACCCTTTTTCAACAACACAAACGGTGGCTATACACATGGACTTCACCAGATGGACAACACAGGAATCAGATTGACTACATCTGTGGCAAGAGGTGATGGAAAACCACAATATCTTCAGCCAAAATAAGGCCAGGAGCTGACTGTGGAACAGACCTCAACTGCTCATGAGCAAATTCACGTTGAAGCTGAAGACAATTAAAACAAGTCAATGAGAGCCAAAATGCGACCTTGATTATATACTTCCTGAATTTAGAGACCATATAAAAGAATAGATTTGATGCATCGAAACCAGTGACCAAAAACCAGAGGAATTGTGGGATGACATCAAAAACATCATCCATGAAGAAAGCAAAAGATCATTAAAAACACAGGAAAGGAAGAAAAGACCAAAATACATATCAGAAGAGACTCTGAACTTGCCCTTGAATGAAGAGTAGCTGAAGCAAGTGGAAGAAATGAAAAGATAAAAGAGCTAAACAGAAGATTTTAAAGGACAGCTCAAGAAGACAAAGTCAACTATTATAATGAAATGTGCAAAGACCTGCAGTTAGAAAACCAAAAGGGAAGAACATGCTTGGCATTTCTCAAGCTGAAAGAACTGAAGAAAAAAATCCAAGCAGCAAGTTGCAATATTGAAAGATTCTATGGGCAAAATATTGAATGATGCAGGAAATATCAAAAGAAGATGGAAAGAATACCTGGCATCACTGTACCAAAAAGAATTGGTCGATGTTCATCCATTTCAGGAGGTGGCATATGATCAAGAGCCAATGGAATCGATGGAAGTTGTAGAGCTGCACTGAAGGAACTGGCAAAGAACAAGGCTCCAGGAACTGATGGAATACCCATTGAGATATTTCAACAAACAGATGCCCCTCTGGAGGCACTCACTCGGTTATGCCAAAAGATTTGGAAGACAGCTACCTGACCAACTGACTGGAAGAAATCCATATTTGCACCCATTCCAAAGAAAGGTAATCCCACAGAATGTGGAAATTATCAAACAACACCATTATTATTATCACACACAAGTAAAATCTTGCTGAAGATAATTTGAAAAATGGTTTCAACTGTATATTCACAGAGAACTTCCAGAAGTACAACCTGGATTCAGAAGAGGACATGGAAGAAGGCGTATCATTGCTGATATCAGATGGATCTTGGCTGAAAGAAAAGAATACAGAAAGATGTTTACTTGTGTTTTATTGACTATGCAAAAGCATTCGATTGTGTGGATCAGAACAAATTATGGATAATATTGAGAAGAATGGGAATTCCAGAACACTTAATTGTGTCATGAGGAACCTTTCCATAGACCATGAAGCTGTCATTCGAGCAGAACAAGGGGATACTGCATGGTTTAAGGTCAAGAAGGGAGAGCATCAGTGTTGTATCCTTTCACCATACTTATTCAATCTGTATGTTGACCAAATAATCCAAGAACCTGAACTATATGAAGAACATGGCATCGGAATTGGAGGAGAACTCATTAACAACATGTGATATGCACATGACACAATTTAGCTTGCTGAAAGTGAGGATGACTTGAAGCACTTACTGATGAAGATTAAAGACTACAGTCTGCAGTATGGATTACAATTTAACATAAACGGAAATCCTCACAACTGGACCAATAAACAACAACACAATAGATGGAAAAAAAGACTGAAGGTGTCAAAGATTTCATATGACATGGCTCCACAATCAACACAAATGGAAGCAGCAGCCAAGACATCAGAAGACATATTGCACTGGGCAAATCTGCTGCAAAAGACCTCTTTCAAGTGCTGAAGAGCAAAGATGTCTCTGAAGACTAAGGTGCACCTAACTCCAGCCATAGTATTTTCAATTGCCTCACATGCATGTGACAGCTGGACAATCAATAAGGAAGACTAACGAAGAGTTGATGTTTTTGAGTTGTGGTGTTGGCAAAGAATACTGAAAGTACCATGGCCTGCCAAAAGAACTAACAAATCTGTCCTATAAGAAGTGCAGCCTGGATGCTCCTTGGAACTGAGAATGGCCAGACTTCATCTCACCTACTTTGGTCATGTTGTCAGAAGGGACCATTCCCTGGAGAAGGGTATCATGCTTGGTAAAGTGGACTGTCAACAAAAAAGGAAAAGGCCCTCAATGAGATGAATTGACACAATGGGTACAATGACGGGCTCAGATATAGTAGGGCTTTTGAGACTGGCACAGGACTAGGCAGTGTTTCATTCTGTTGCACCTAATGTTGCTGAGTCAGAGCTGGCTTAAGGGCACCTAACAACAACAGTCCTGGGAATTCCTTGGTTCTTGGTGATCCTCACATAACATCTATTTCTTGCAGTATGTGGCACATGTTTCTGTGTCTCTGTTGCTCCTTCTATAACTAAGAAGAAAGTGATTACCATATTTTTCTGCAAACTTGTTCAACCTTCTTGCATGTTAGTTTCCAATTTGCTCTGTGCACATTATATGCATGTGCACGTTATTTATGCAGGTGTATTATATGTGAAAAATATGGTAGGTTTAGGATCTACTCTACACTGGTACAACCTAAATTGATCTATTATATTACACTGGATTGCATTATGGAAGGTGGTTATATTCATCTGGACTACATTCAAAAGTATAGGGGTCAGAATTCTGACACATACTTTTGGGGTGCACAATACAAGCCATCACACATGAACATATAAGAAAGGGAGAAATTTATGGCAGCCATTTTTGGAGATTGTCTAACTATATGTATGTATACACACAAGGAGCCTTGGTAGAGCAATGTTTAAGTGCTTGCTGCTAACCAAAATGTCCACAGTTTGAACCTACCCAGGGGCTCTGTGGGAGAAAAGATATGGTAATTTACCCCTGTAAAGATTCATAGCCTAGGAAATCCTCTGGGGCTGTTCTGCGCTGACATGCAGGATCACAATTGATGCCATCATAGGAACTGACTCTACAGCAACAACAACATATATACACATACACACACATATACATATAATCTGTTAATGGACTGAGAAAACATGGAACTGCAAGAGGCACAAAAAGCCTTCTGTTTTATTTGTAATGTTTTATTTCTTAAGTGTAAAGCAAAAAAATAACAAAGTCTAAATATTTGTTAATAATGAGCAGCTGAGTACATAATTATTTGCTATATTATTCTGTTGTGGGATTTTTTTTTTTTTTTTTCACTCATTTTATTTTGCTTTGTGTTTACAACTCCTCCAAATGGAAGAAGATTCATAGACTTCTTGGACCCCTGAGACTATATCTATGATCTCACCGAGTCTTACTAAAGGCACAGACTCAAGAATCTTTAAATGTTTTCCTACTCTGACAGTCTGTAATTCTCCCTAGAAGAAGGGCAAGGACCAGATGGCCTCTGAAAACCTAAGGTCCATGGTTCCCTGCTCTGTCTACTGCCCCTGGGACCATTCTGTTCCAAACATTGCTCCTTAATCACTCTCTTAGTCATTCTGCTCCAAAGCAATTTCCTTTAGCATGGTGTTTTCATACTCTGAACTCTGCTCATTACTCTACTCCCCACCTCATTACTAGAATGCACTGCTCAAGTTTTGCTCATTTAAAAATGATCTACTATTATAGTTCTGTAGAAATTACCCAGCCAACAGGCATCTATCTCGCTTTAACATCCATCAAGCTAAAGAGAATGATTAGAGAAACTGCAGGGACACACTCTCCATCAGAGTCATACTGGTGATTTGATCCTCAAGTTCTACAGAGGAAGACCTTCAAGTAGGCCATCTTGAAAGACAATGCAATAAGTTCTGAGAAGCTTCACTGACATACAGGAGAAAATCCATTTATTTGTCAAACATCCTAGCTACGTAAATAAAATAATGGTAATCTAATTTAGTAATCACCACTTATCTGTTTGTGGTACCTTGATGACAGGTGTTTCTGTGATGTCGGAAGCTATGCCACTAGTATTTGGAATACTAAGAGAGCTACCCATGATGAACAAGTTTTAGCAGAGCTTCCAGACTAAAACAGATTAGAAAGAAAGAGCTAGCACACTACTTCCAAGACATTAGCCAATAAAAACTTTATGGATCACAAAATTACATCTTCTAACTCACTTCCTTTGGACATATCATAAGAAGGGATCCATTGCTAGAGGAGGCTGTCATGTTTGGAGAAGTGGAAGACAAGCATGGGTCAGGGAGACACTCACTGACATAGATTAGGGCAATAGCCACAACAACAGAGTCAAGTGTGCCAGTGACTGTCAGCATGACACAGGACTAGGCAACATTTCATTCTATTGTGTAGGGTTGCCATGCGTTGGAATCAACTTGATGGCAGCTATCCATGTATCTAATTTAAGGAAACATTCTATAGGGTAAATGCAAAGAAATGCAGGTGAAAATGTTCACATAAACATTATCTTTTAATAATACAATTTTAGAAACAACCTAAATGCCCCTGTCTGGGAGAATAGTGACATAAGTCACAATATTCAGTTGCTTTAACAATTGAAATTATGTCTTTTGCCCTAACATGGAAGAATGTTTACAATTTTTTTAAAAAAATTGACACAAAAAATTATAGAACATTTTTTTACAGTTTTATAGTATGATCTTATTTTGATAAAGCAAGATTGTATTTTAGTGTAAGTGTTGTTATAAATGAACAAAAAGGAAAAAAAAATAACTCTTCTTCATCAAATTAAAAAAAAAAAAAGGAAAAAAGAATAATTCTCCTTCAGAAGAAAAAAAAAAAAAAGGTGGGGACCAGATTTGCTAGTCCAATAGAGCCTGGTGGAACCACTGAGACTATGGCCCCTAGCTGCCCTTCAGGTCTGGAATTGAACCTACACCTGTGGTTTCCAGCCAAACAAAAGACAAGCATATGAGTTAAACATTTACCTCAAGTAGATACACTCCTTGGGAGAACAATCATGGGAGAAAGAAGGGCTGCTTATACATAGGGAGACAGGTCAGGGGGCAGGAGTGTTGGAGGGATGGACACGGGGAAAAGGTAACTATGGGGAGGAAGTGGAAGGGGAGCTGTTGCATTGTGGTAAACTGTGGTCAATGACATGAGACAAAGCATATGTGAAATGCTGTATGGAAAGTGAATTTGCTCCATAAATCTTCACCCAAATCACAACTTAAAAAAAAAAAAAAAAGAAGAATCCTCCTTCATGGAATGCCTTCTCTGTGTCATTGTCTATGATATCCACATACCACCTTGTTTAGCCATTCCTTACAGAATATAGTTGGTTTTATCACCGTTTTAGAAATGTAGAAACAAAATTCAAAAAATTAAGTAACCAACCAAGAGTCTCTAAGCTAGGAAGTAACAAAGTTGGAAAGATAAGCTCCTCGGCTATGAAAGTCTGTCCTTTATAGGTAAGTTTGCCCACACTTTGAAACAATTGAACAAAGCCCTACTCACAACAAATTCTTCATCACCTTAACTCCCTTCAAGTACAGATTTTAAATCATTGGAAGAGCTTAGAGCCTTTTCTTGTGCTAAAGTAAGGCTAAATAAGACTACCAGTTCCACTTAAAGAAACACTTCTTGTTGTTGTTATGTGCTGTCCAGTAGGACCGGACTCATAGTGATCCCTCCTTAGGTTTCCAAGGCAGTATCACTACAGAAGGAGATTGCCCCATCTTCCTTCCAAGGAGTGGCTGGTGGGTTTGAACCTCCAGACTTCTGGTTAGCAGTCAAGCGCCTTAGGCACTACGCTACCAGAGTTAGGAAGGGAATTCATTGGTAACCAAAGGACTGCCTGTATGTGCTTCCTGGTTTATCTGACACAAAGGCCTGCACCTTTATCCAATCCACCATATTGCTAAATGTATCACTTATCATTTCTTCTATCAAAATTATCTTATTCCCGGACTTCGCTCATTTTATTTTCTTTTTCTCTAATATTCTTGTCAGACTCCCCCTTTCACCCTGCCTAGATGTTTCTATTGGGGCATCTATATGCTAATGTTTGCCTGAGGCTTTTTAAACGTATTTTCAAATACCTAAAATCTACATGACTCAAAACACAAAAGGATACTTTACTAACTCTTAGCAACCCAGATCTCCAAACAAAAGGGGACCAATGTTTCTGTTTCCTGTGTATGCCCCCCAGAAGCATTTTATTCACGACAGTAAAACCTGTGAAAGCTCCAATCTGTGTAAGGTGGAAATCGATCAGAGGAAGACAGCTCAAATATTTACCACCGAAACAAGTGGTAGAAAAGTGGTGAGAGAACCCAGCAAAGGTGGAAATCTCACAAGATCTGGAAAACTAAGCAGTCCTTTCAAGTTCTGACTATCAGATTTCACTGTACAAGGAAATAAAAAAACTAGAAAAAAACTCCCCTTTTTACACAAATAATAGCAACTATTCACCCTAATTCTCACTTTCCATCTACCAATTTGACTTACAAATGATTTCATACTTGTATGTAAAAAGATATCTCATTCTTTTTCATGGCTTTGTGCTATTCCATTCATTCTATACAAGTCCGCTATTTAACAGGTCTGGAAGGAAGGTGGGGCAATCTACTTCCGTAGTGATACTGCCTCGGAAACCCAAGGAGGGGTCATTATGAGTCAGGTCCAACTCGAGGGCACATAACAACAACAACAATATTTAACAACATTTACCTACTGGTGGACATAGAGGTTGTCTACAGTCCTGTGCATTTATAATCTGTACAGCAATAAATTGTCTATTCATGATTTTGCATACATTCAATATCCCTGTATGATAAAGTGCTAGATGTGGAATTGTTATTAATGAGTGGGTTTGGGGGTGTTAGTTACCATTAAGTCAGCTCCATATTATTGCAAACTTGTGTATAACCAGAACAAAATGTTACCTGGTCCTGTTATGTCTCCATCGTTTGAATCCATTGTTCTGGCCACGGTGTCAGTCCATCTTACTAAGGGTCTCCCTCCCCTTACCCAACACTCTACTTAACCAAGCATGATGTCCTGTTCTAGCAATTGGTCTTTCCTGATGACATGTCCAAAGTAAATGAGCTGAAATCTCATCATCCTTCTTCTAAGGAGCACTCTTGTTATATGTTAATGAGTAGATGCATTCAGAGTTTAAATATATACTTTCAAATTGTGCTCCACAGAGTTCTTTCCAAATTGCAATCCTACCAGCAAGCCACAAGATTGCCCATTTCCACATTGTGATAGTTAACATGTGTTAACTTGGCTGAGCCATGGTTTTCAGCAGTTGGGCAGCTGGATGTAGTTATTCCCCACAGTGAGACTGGTAATCAACTCCATGGTGGAATCTGCTGTGAACACTAAGTAGCTCCCTTCAGGCTATGGCCTGTTTGCAGTATATATGGAGAAACTTTGGGAAAGGTCTCAGACTTTCGGCACATCTAGATCCTGCGTTTGGCTAAGTTTTCATCTTGCCTGCTGATCTTGAGATTGTTCCTGGACTTGAACTAGTAGCCTGCTGTGTTGTCTGCTAATCTTGGGACTATGCTGTTTTACTCGTTGATTTGGGGTTCATCAGCCTCAGCAGCCAGCAGCTGTGTGAGTCAGAAAAAGCCTCCCATTCTAGTGGGCCTGGAACATGAGGCAGGGCTGAAACTCAAGGTCGAGAGGCCTTCACCCAGAGTCAGCACTGTGGACTTGGGCTTCTAGCCACCTAAACTGTAAGAGAATAGATTGCTATTTGTAAAAGCCATGCATTCATAGTATGCTTCTTGTTGTAGCAGCACTAGAGAATCGAGACCATCACATCCTCACTAATACAGTGTTTAATCAGACTTTTGGCTTTTAGGTAATCTGAAAGGTGAAAGATAATGTCTCAGTGTAGTTTTAATTAGGCTTTCTCTTATTGTGAGTAAGATAGAGTATAGCTTCATATGTTGAAGATAAATTGTGTTTCTCTTTTTATTAAGCTGTGTATTAAAATACATTGCCCATTTTTCAACTGAAAATGAATTTGTGGGAACTATTAATGTATGAGTAAATTTAGACTTCTGTAATCTGGGTTTACCACATTTTTTCTCATTTGTTGTTATTATTGTCTTTTGACTTTGTTTATAATGGGTTTTGCAAAGCAGACTTTTAAAATTTTAATGTACTCAAATTATCAGTCTTCTTTTACAGAGTTTGGAGTTTATACCATGCTTAAAATAACATTCCTCATCTGAAGATTTTTTTTTTATTATTATTACTTTCTTGGTTTATTATAGTCTTTTGTGCTTTCATTTTGTACATTTCAGTCTCAGATATATTGGGATTTTTATTCTAAAGCAAATTGGGAGATGCTAAGCCTATTTTTTTTTTCTCAGTAATTATTCTTCTCTCAAAATTAATTAGTGATTTAACCCATTTTTCTTCCATTGATATGCCATAAATATGAACTACTTTCCACTGTATATAGTACTATTTTGAGGCTTTCCATTATGCTGTATTGATCAGTCTGTCTATTCATGGGGAAATACTGTGGTTATTATTTCAACTTTATTTTGTTTTTACATATCTTGTGGTGCTACTCTTCCCTTATTATTATTATTATTTTAATTTTCTTACTTGTCTTGCTTGTTTAAACTACCATATGAACTTTAGGTTCAGATGTGCAGTTCAAAAAATTGTGTTTGTATTTTTATTAAAATTTATTAAATTTATATACTAACTTATAGAAAATTTACTTTATAAAATTGAGGAATTTTCTGGGAAGATGGAATAGATGTAATTTGCCTCCTACTAAACAAAACAGAAACCCTAAACATGCCAATGGGCATATGAAAAAGAAATTAACGCTAATAAAAGTCTGCTTTCTATAGTGAAAGGACCAGCAAAGAGGCAGCCTAGAAGACAGAAAACTTTTAGACTATCAACAACTTCTCTACTTCAGCCAAGCACTACAGAATGAACTGTGACCCCACCTTCACACATGGAAGCAAGTAGAGAACACAGATTTTTAATTTCACCAGGGTCCAACGAGACACCCAATTACCCTACTGGAGTGGTGTTAGAAAAGACCACGTAGGGAGATGGGACTTTCAGCACTGCCAGACAACAACAAGACCACATAGGGAGCTTAGACTTATACCTCCACCCAGCAGTAAGGAGGTACCCTTTCATTTTCCCACTGAGGTTGTCAGAGAAGGCCTACTAAAGACCACTACCACCTCTTAGAGATGAGGCCATTACCCTATGGTATCATAGGAAGTCAGGTGGGGAGTGGGAGAAAGACATTAAGACCTAGTGGGGAGAGAACACCCATCTCCATGCAGCATCAGGTCTGGAGATTTCTTTTCCTGTCCAAGAACGAGGTTTGTCTTCCCACTTGTTCAA
>NW_006921624.1:8817072-8818762 GCF_000298275.1 Orycteropus afer afer
AATCTTTAAAATTGGTGTGCATTTTGCAATTTCAGCACGTTCTAATAGACTAGGACAATTCAAATTCTCAAGAGCTAGAGGACACTAGTGACTACATTACTGAACAGTATAGCTGTAATTGCTTTTCCTTGTCTTCAAGATATTGAGCCTAGACACCTTAACTTTGCATCAACTGGCCTTTAGAGACAGTTCCCTTCTGGAAAATCTACTTCATTATCTTCTCCTCTGGGATTCTGAAGACTGATTTCCTCATCTTGGGATGTTCTTCCTTGTCCTTGTCACTTGGTGTTAGGGATTGAATTGGTTTCTCAAATCATGGCTAGGCCTCGATTCTCAGTATCATGTGATTATTCTCCATTTTGTGATGGAAGGTACTTATCCTATGTGTGGTAAATCCTAACCTCTATGATGTTAATGAAGCAAGATTGGAGGCAGTTATGTTAATGAGGGAGGATATAATCTACATGGTTAGGTTATATCTTAACTCAATCTTTTTTGAGATATAAAAGAGAAAAACAAAGGAACAGATAATCAGAGGGACTGTCTACCATAAAGAAAGGAGCTGAATATGGGCATGCGTATGGACCCAGAGTGCCTGTGCATGGAACTTTCAAGACCACAGGGAAGATTGAAGCCAACACACATAGAGATCTCCAAGAAACACAAAGCCCACAGATGTTAAAAGGAAACAAGGAACTTTCCCAAGAGCCAAAAGAGAAAGAAAGCCTTCCCCTAGAGCTTACACTCTTAATTCTGATTTCTATAACATCCTAAAATGTGAGAGAATAAATTTTGTTCGTAGAAGGCATCCGCTGCGGTATTTCTGTTATAGTTGTTGTTGTTATGTGCTGTAGAGTTGGACCTGACTCATAGTGACCCCTCCTTGGATTTCCGAGGCAGTATCACTATGAAAGTAGATGGCCCAACCTTTTTTCTGAGGAGTGGCCGGTAGGTTTGAACCGCCAGCCTTCTGGTTAGCAGTTAAGTGTCTTAGGCATTAGGCTATCAGAGCTCCTCTGTTAAAGTAGTACTAGATAATGAAGATACTTGGTTAACACATACTTATACTTCAGCTCAAAGCCAACCTTACAGTAAACCTTTCCTGACTTGATTCTGGATTGAGTGATTGTTCCCTGCATTCCTGACACAACCTGATTCCAATGTTCTTCCATTAGCTTAAATAGAGATAAGAGATTCTTTCTCCTCATACCCCTAACATATAGTGCAGTGTACGTATTAAAACCAGCCAACCCAGCCCATTCAAAATCATGTTGACCACATGTGTGTCAAATTATAACTGTGCTCTATAGATTTTCATTGGCTGGATTTTTGGAAATAGATCACCAGGCCTCTCTTTGAAGGCATATCTGGGTGGACCTGAATCTCCAACCTTTCCTTTAGCAGCCAGCCATACTCTTTGCACCACGCAAGGGCCCCATGTACATACTAGGTACTCAGAAAAAACTTGTTGCACAATGAAGAGTTGTTATGGCAAGAGAGACAAACCTTCATGAAGAACAGAGGAAACCAATAAGCGCTATCTCTCTTTTTTTTTTTTTAGGGTATTATTTTTATTTATTTATTTATTTATTTTAAATTGTGATCTGGGTGAAGATTTACAGAGCAAATTCACTTTCCATACAATAGTTCACATACACTTTGTCTCATGACATTGACCACAATTTACCAC
>NW_006921624.1:8822774-8827213 GCF_000298275.1 Orycteropus afer afer
GCTGTCTGTGCTGTCAGGATCGCTGCCAGACCACAGCTCCATCTGTCTCCTTTTTTGGTATTTTCATGCAAATTCTTCTGCTACTTGAGGTTTAGTCCACTTCTATATCCTTCCCTTCAAGGGGTCCAGGATTATCTTCTGTGTCTGTGTTAATTGGTTTCCCTTTTCTTTGTTGAAGAGAGTCTATGCAGTCTTTCTGCCCAGTCCACCATCTTATCGGAAGTGCTATATTTCTACAAATGAAGAAATAGAAAAACTTTGAGTACAGCAGAGTAGGAAGGAAGACTTAGAATGTAATCTCAGAAACTGATGGATTTCTAAAAAGAGAGTAGTATGTTAGACCCAACTTAAAATCTGTAAACCATGTCATACTCATCTTTAGATTGCAATGTTAGAAGATAAGGTGGCAGAATATGTATGTCTGCCTATGTCTTGATAGTTTAGAAGGATGTGAATTCCAGGCAGAAGATAATAAGATACCAGCTTTCTGCTTCACCCTAATCCACTCTAACTTTAAATGTTCTTTTCTTCTCAGTCAGTAATGATGTGAATTAACTATGACCTACCCAGCTCCACCCTGACTCTTTGGAATCTCTTGCTCCATCGGAGTGACCCTTTTTCATAGACCATCACTACTGATGGAATCCTGGAAATGGATATTACTAACAACGCTAATAGGCTCACTTGCTCTCAGTCTTTCTTCTTTCATCTTTATTTCTCACTATCTAGGACATTTCTCCTTCAACTTAGCCCATCCTATGTTATCTATGAGAGCTCTGGTAGCATAGTGCCTAAGGCACTTAACTGCTAACCAGAAGGCTGATGGTTTAAACCTACCAGCTACTCCTCAGAAGGAAGATGGGGCAATCTACTTCCATAGTGATACTGCCTCCGAAACCCAAGGAGGGGTCGCTATGGGTCAAGTCTGACTCCATGAACATAACAACAACAATGATATCTATATTGAAGATGCATTAATTTTCAAAAACTGACATCCAGAATAACCCACACAATATGTACCTATAGAGAATTACTGAATAATAACAATTACTATAATAATGCATATCATTTACCACAAACTTATTACATGCCTGGCACTAAACTAAGCACTTTATCTACATCATCTCATTTAAACATCAGAAATTTTACAGATAAGTAATGGGCCAAGGTCACATAGCTAATGATTAACTGAGCTGGGATATGTTCCTACTTCATCTGATTTCAAAGCCCACATACTCATGCATTATATTTTATTACTTGCAATTCATCAAACTATATAGAATTCTATTACTGAAAATCTCAGTCATCAATCTTTACTTTTGGCCAACTGGAGAAGATTTGAATTTCACTCCAATTCACTCTTTTCACAGAGAACTTCATCCTCAGTCACGTATGGCCTTTAGATTAGACCAAGTAGAGATGCTTCACAATGTCTGCTGCTTTCCTTTCCCATAAGAGGATGAACAAAATGATTGACTCACACCCCTTCGCATATGGAAACCACGGCAGCTCACAGTGAGATGCCTTCTGTGTAAGGGTCAATTAAGATGGGTGTTTGATTGCAAGCCAGTGAAATAAGGGACAGATGGAAGATTTTGGTCACAGTGACTGAAGGCATTTTGACAGCTGCTGTGGTGATGATGTTACCATTCAATGAAGATTCTATCTCATGGATAGCTCTTGGAAGAAAGCAAAGGCATTTGTCTTTGTGATACCATCTTTAAAGTCTGTAGCACTTTCAGGGTAGAAATTTTGTCAAACCTTGAATCTGTGGTTCTCAACTTTGACTGCACATTAGAATCACCTGGAGAGATTTTTTAAATCACAATACTCAGTAATGCACCCCAGGCCAATTGCATCAGAGTCTTTGTGGACGGGATCTAAGCATTCATTATAGCTTCTGGATAAATTCCAGTATTCAGTCAGTGAGAGAACCACTGCTCTATGTAAATATTCTTTCACTTTATAAATGTTACCAAATGATAGGTAATAGGATATATCTATCATTTTATTGTCAATGTCTAAATTAATTACATTGCAGAAAGAAAATGTGACCTATTCAATATCAATTATTTGAACAGTTTGATAAATGTTATCATCTAGTATTATGTATATATAAGTACATATATGTAGGTATAGATATGGGTATATACATATCTATATATTTATACATATTGATGTAGTATGTGTATTTTAGAAAAATCTGTTACCACTTTTAAGTATGATGTAATTATGTATATTTGTATATGTATACCAAACCAAAAATGACACCTACTACCATTGAGTTGATTTTGACTAATAGTGACCCCCCATTGAGTTTCTGAGGTAATAAATATTTATGGAAGTAAATTACCCCATCTTCTTTCTGCAGAGTGGCTGGTGGGTTTGAACCACCAACCTTCTGGTTAGCAGTCAAATGCCTTAGGCACTGCAGCACCCACATATATAAATCAGCTTATAATTTGCTTTTATCTATTTAATTTGTTAGTCTCTGATGAAGACATTTTTTTAAATCTTCTACTGATGAGTTTTCACCAATTTTATAAATAATGGTAGCAGTTTAGTTTTTATATTTTCAGGAAACTATTAAGTCCAACCATATGCTCAACCATTATGTTTGCTTCCCCACCCCCCATGACTTAGTGATATGATTTTTTTTTTTTTCCTCGAACAATGCAGTAAGCCAGCTCCAGGACCAGCAGAGGGCAGGTGATTATTTGCATGGTATGTGGAGCTGGAACCACCTCCTGGGCCACAGGCCACAGTAAGCCAGCCACGGGAACAGCAGAAGGTGGGTGTTTGTCCCTGGAACAGGCTGGGTAAGTGAGCAGGGTGGGGGAGACTAGGAAATGAGCAGAGCAGTGTAGAAAAGCTGAGGGGACAAACATGTCTGTCAGTTTGTCCTACTGTGATGGCTTGAGTGTTGCTGTGAGCCTGGAGGCTATTCCACCAGTGTTTCAAATTCAGCAGGGTTATGGTGGACAGGTTTCAGGGGAGCCTCTAGACTAAGACACACTTGGAAGAAGGAGGAGACCATACACTTCTCAAAGAAATGGCCAGTGAAAACCTTATGAATAACAGTGAAACATTGTGTGATATAGTGCTGGGAGGTGAGATCCTCAGGTCTGAAGGTACTCAAAGTATGACTGGAAAAGAGCTGCCTTCTCAGAGAAGAGCTGAACTTAATGATGTGCATAGACAAAAGCTTTCAGGACACCCATTTGCTGATGTGGCACATCTCAAGATGAGAAGAAACAGCTGCAAACAACCATTAGTAATCGGAATATGGAAGGTATGAAGTATGAGTCAAGGAAAATTGGAAGTTGTCAAAAATGAAGTGGAATGTATAAAAATTGATATCCTAGGCATTAGTGAGCTGAAATGGTTTGGGCCATTTTGAATCAGACAACAATATAATCTACTATGCTGGGCATGATGTAGAGGAATGGTGTGACATTCATCATCACAAAGACTGTTTCAGGATCTGTCCCGAAGTACGATGCTGTCAGTGATAGGATAATATCTATACACCTACAAGGAAGACCAGTTAATACTACTATTATTCAAACTTACGCACCAACCACCAAAGCCAAAGATGAAGAAATTGAAGACTTTCACCAACCTCTGCAGTCTGAAATTGACTGAACATGCAATCAAAATGTGTTAATTAGCAATGGTGACTGGAATGCAAAAGTTGGGAAAAAAGAAGAATCACCAGTAGTAGGAAAATATGGTCTTGGTGATAGAAATGTTGCTGGAGATTGCATGATAGAATTTTGCAAGACCAATGACTTATTCATTGCAAATAACTTTTTCAACAATACAAACAGCAGCTATTCACATGGACTTTGCCAAATGGAGTGCACAGGAATCAGATTGACTACATCTGTGGCAAGAGGTGATGGAGAAGCTCCATATCTTCAGCCAAAACAAGGCCAGGAGTTGACTGTGGACAGGCCATCAACTGCTCATATGCAAGTTCAAGATGAAGCTGAAGACAAGTCCACAAGAGCCAAAATATGACCTTTATTATATACCTCCTGAATGTAGAGACCATGTAAAGAATAGATTTGATGTGTTGGACACCAGTGACCAAAAACCAGAGGAACTGTGGGATGACATCAAGAACATCATCCATCATGGTCATTAAAAAACAGGAAAAGAAAAAAAAAGACCAAAAGGGATGTCAGAAGAGACTCTGTAACTTAACCTTGAATGAAGAGTAGCTAAAGTGAATGGAATAAATAACAAGATAAAAGAGCTAAACAGAAGGTTTCAAAGAGCAGCTTGAGAAGACAGTCAATTATTAATAATGAAATGTGCAAAGACCTGGAGTTGGAAAACCAGAAGGGAAGAACACACTCAGCATTTCTCAAGCTGAAAGAACTGAAGGAAAAATTTAAGCCTCAAGTTACAATATTGAAAGATTCCATGGGCAA
>NW_006921624.1:8829593-8830160 GCF_000298275.1 Orycteropus afer afer
TTTATTTATTTATTTGTATGGGACATCTTTATTCTTGGTTCACATTTCTTTTTCATAAAATGTATCCTACATGATGTCTTCTATCAAGGGTCTGCGAATGTTGAGCTTTCTTTGTCTTAGCATTCTAAAAGTGCGTTATCTTACCTTAAAAGTTGACAAATAGTTTAGCTAGATATAAAATTTCTGAGGTGATTCACTTATTTCTCTTGGTGAGTAACCTATACATACTTATTATAAATCTTTGCAAACATTTTATACAATTAACTTAATTTGCAATGATTTCAGCTTTTGATTATTGGTTTTATTTGCTCATTTTCTTAATTAACATTTTTCATATGAGAAAATTGTATATGTTTGTGTGTTTTAGTTTTTACTTTCCTCCCTCCTCCTGTACTCACCTATCTCTACTGAATTTACTCATTCATATATTCCAGGTCCAGTCATTGGCTCTGGGGGTATCTAGTGTACAAGACACATGAAAATCCTTGACTGTGTGGAGATTACATTCCAGACAAAGGTTACATACATGACATGTATGTAAGTCATATAGCATGTTAATTTTTTTTT
>NW_006921624.1:8831105-8832591 GCF_000298275.1 Orycteropus afer afer
TTTGATTGCTAACTAGAAGGCTGGCGGTTAAAACCCACCAGCCACTCCTTGGAAGGAAGGTTGGGCAATCTACTTCCATAGTGACACAGCCTTGGAAATCCAAGGAGGAGTCTCTATGAGTTGGGTCTGACTCAATGGCACATAACAGCATATCAACAACAGTAGTAGTCTATGGAGTAGCTGGTGGGTTTGAACAGTTGACCCTCTGTTTAGTAGCCAAATGGCTTATCCACTATACCATTAGAGCTCCTTGAACCAACTCCTACTGCCAACAAATTCTTCATCACAATCACTTTCACTTGCTGCATGTGCAACTTTTACATCAATGAAAAGGCTTCCAGCCTTATCTTGTACTAAAGTCAGACTACTAATTTACTGGTAGAGTTGCTAATCTCATTTATGTGTTAACTTTCATAGTTTTTCCAACAACTCCCTGAGATAAATAGGGAAGAATTGCTTTTGTAAAAGAGAAAAACATATTTAAAAAAAGTCCAGTGACTTGCTCAAGGACACCTAGACAAATCTAGGTTTCCAAAGTCCCTCTCTCATAAAATATTAACATTGAATGGAACTTTCATAAAAGGTAGTAAAACTCAACCGCTGTTGCAGTTGTCCCAGTTGGAGAGTGTTCACTGAACCCTGCCTCTGCCTGCTATAGCATGCTTAGAGATGCTTAGGTAACAGCTGACATTCCATTGAACTCTTCCCCACTGTGAAGGCTTAGATGCTGTGACTGACAAGCAATACACAAGGTAGTGGAGAGCACATGGCCTTGACGACTGGCAATGTATATTTACCCAGATCTGGGATGGAAGCTGCTGGAGAAAGGATTTGATTCCCCCTGGAAGCTGCACAATTCTTATTTGTTTATTGTGTCTTCTTCCTCCTTCACATCCCTCCTCTCACTGCCTGATGCCTCTTGAGCATCCTGGCTCCAACAACTAGCTACAGCTTCTCTTGAATATAGGTCAAATTCCATTTCCTAGTGTACAGTAACAAAGAATTCTGTGGAACAAAGTAAGTCTGTACTCCAGTGTTTGACTACTAGAAACAATGCTTTCTTAATCAGTCATGATACTTTCTTTCAACACTATCTACATAATATTAATTCTCAAAGCAGTATTTCCTCATGTGTGCACTTCTCATGGAAGATTATATCACATATTCAAATGTTATCTTGTTTGATCTTTACTACAGCAATTGATTATTGAAATATCATTATTACTCTCATTTCACAGATTAGGAAATTGCAGCCCCAAGGAAAAAAAAATTGACTAAGTCTAGATAGTCAATAAGTGGCAGAAATTAGTATCTTCTGGCTTTCAATTGTGTTCTGTCCTTGTAATATTTAATTTATAGATAGCTCTAGGAGAACCATTTTTCCATGAAACTAAAGGTGGAGCCAAAAAATATAACTAATATGTTTTCATGTTTTACATTCTACCATCAAAGACCAAGTGCCAGAAAAGTGAGATGCACATCACTT
>NW_006921624.1:8833346-8834252 GCF_000298275.1 Orycteropus afer afer
TATATACATACATATATATACACATGGGAGCACTGGTAGCATAGTGCCTAAGGCACTTGACTGCTAACCAGAAAGCTGGTGGTTCAAACCCACCAGCCATTCCTTGGAAGGAAGGTTGGGCAATCTACTTCCATAGTGATACTGCCTCGGAAACCCAACGAGTGGTCGCTATGAGTCAGGTCTGACTCCACAGCACATAACGACAACAACATGTATACACATGTATATATACACGTGTGTGTGTGTGTGTGTGTGTAGTGGTATTAAGGAGCTGTGGTAGCATAGTGCCTAAATTATCTGACTGTTAACCAGAAGATTGGTTAACAGCGACTCCACGGAAGCAAAACTGTGCAATCTACTTCCATACTGATTTACCGCCTCGGAAACCCAATGGGAGTCTCTGTGAGTCAGAATCAACTCGATGGCAGTGGATTTTTTGTTTTATGGTGGTGTAGTAGTTAAGGCATTTGGCTGATAACCAAAAGGTCAGTGGTTCAAACCCACCAGCCACCCCATGCAAGAAAGATGGGGCTGTCTGCTTCCATAAAGACTTAAAGCCTTGGAGATCCAATGGGTGTTGCTATGCATCAGAACTGATTCAATGGCAGTGAGTTTGGTTTACATATTTTTTTCCTCACCTGTCCAGATTATATAAAATATGTTCAAGCTAAACTTTTTGTAAAGTATAAAGGGCTATGTGAATATTCATTTTTATTTTGTCCACTGTGCAGTTTTCAAACAGCATAAATTCTGTTCCAAGGAATCAGTTATTAGTTAACTTGTAGAGATCCTAAGCTCCTGTGGATGCATGTGGCATTAGTAAATGCAATTAAATATTGTGTAACCTTGGGAAAATTGTTCAACCTTCCTATTTCACTGAGCTCCTCATGTTGTTGCTGTTGTTGT
>NW_006921624.1:8838447-8839862 GCF_000298275.1 Orycteropus afer afer
AAAAAAAAAAAGGCATTAATAGAGGGTTTGGCTCAGGAAAAAAATAGCAGCATGCATTAGAGACTTGCCACAGTGACTGTAGCACATGTTGTTGGCCCAGTCCTTCGGGAATGTTATTAGCCAACATGTGCAACAGAATGGAAGACACAAAAGGTTAGTGGCCCCAGGAACAAATCAATCAACAGAGCATGGGAGTTGATGGCTAAAAGCCCCATTGTTCTTGCTTCTCAGGAGAACAGTTATGAAATATGTTCTACACAACCGCCAGGAGGGTCCCCAGATGAATAGAGTGTCAATTGTCACCTCAGCACCACATCCATGATTGGCATATCTCTCTTTACTGGACCACATGTTCACCCCTCACCTTATTTCCTGGGATTACTCTTTGCACTCAAATCCTTGTCCCAATGTCTGCTGGTAAAGAAAATAGCAGTGTTCTTATCAATATTTAAATGGTGATAACAACTGACTTCACAGGATTAGTGAGGGAATTAAATATTTGCAGAGTTCTGGAGGGGGTAGACCTCCCCTCCAAAACAAATGTGATGCCTCTTTCCCCTCATGACCCTCATCTCCTCAAGCTAACTCGCATTTTCCTCTTCCTCTTCCACTGTTTCCCTTCCCCAGTCTTTTCTGAAGGGTGAGTGAGAGTTTTGTCCGAGGGGGACAATTGATTAGTTATCATACAATAGAATGATTAAAAACAAAAACTCAGTATAAAGCCAAAGTGGGAAGACACAAAAATAACAAGATTCATACACACAATTTTATAACTTTGATCAAGACAAAGGGCAACAGTACCTGGGACTTATTTTAACTGGGTACTGACTCCACTGCATATGAGTAGGTTAAAGTGAACAACCTTTGTGAGTGATAAATGATATATGGCAATGCAATAGTTTGCAAATTTCAAATGGTATATCAAAGATTTAAAAAAAAAAAAAAAGTGACCAAAATAAACACACAAATAACACTTAGAATATTATCTGATGTGATACCTGTCCTGGACAGGTATCAGCAAACTATGGCCTATCACCTGCTTTTGTAAATAAAATTTTACAGGAACACAGCCATGCTCATTTGTTTATGTTGTCTATGTCCACTTGTGAATGTCCCTAGGTAGTGCAAAGAGTTTCAGTTAGTGCTCAGCCTCTAACTGAAAAGTTAGTGGTTTGAATTCAACCAACAGTGCCATGGAAAAGAGTCCTGGTGATCTTGTGGCCTAAAGATTCCAGACAAGATAACCCCATGGAGCTCAGTTCTGTTCTGTAGCACATGGCGTTGCTATGAGTTGGAATCAGCTGGACAGCAGTAGGTTTGTTTGTTTGTTTATGGTTTCTTTTGCTCCTCAAGGCAGAGTTGAGTAGTTGTGATAGAAATAGTATGACCCACAAAGCCAAAATTATTTGTATCTA
>NW_006921624.1:8840443-8843128 GCF_000298275.1 Orycteropus afer afer
GTTGGAAATGACAGGATTTAACATGGAAATATTGATGACAAATGAATAACCATCACACTCCTACCTCCATCCCAGAGAGCATATAAATTTTTTCCAACAGTTGTCCAGGCCTTTGCAGCTCTATATATAACCAATGATGCTTTTAAAAACAGCTCAAATTATACATAATGCATGCTCATGTTCTTAAACTGATCTGTTAGAGATGCTAAAAAAAGATCGCATATATTTCAATTTTCCCAAAATGTCTCTTTCTTCAACACCAACTATTTTTTCTCCCTTACAGAAATCCAAAAATTCTGGAGATCTTCCTAAAAAAAGTCTGAATGTGTTATTCTACTGCCTAAAAACTTTCAAAGATGATATCTTTATACAGTACTAATTTCAAATACTTTGGTTCTCAATGTCTACTTAACTTTTCAATCTTGTTTCCAACATACAACCTACCCACCTCTGCCACTTCACAGACCCAATGCCATCCTCTATTATTGTCTTTCTCTGAATCATGCACTCTTCCACCCCAGGTTTTGTTCGCAGTGTTCTCCCTACCTAGAGCAACTCCCTTGACCTGTATGAATCTTTTAGAATATCCTTCTTTCTAGCTCCTGTTCAAATATAACCTACCCCTTGAGGCCCTCCTGAGTCTTCTAGGTCAGAATTCATCTCTAACCCATTCTTCTCCATTTCAGTTAATAGTCTCTTCATCTTCTGACTGACTTAAGCCAGAAATCTGGAATCATCCTTATACTTCCTCTCCCTCACATCCATCCACCGTCCACCTTTGTCCATCCAGTCCTCAACATGTGTATTCAATCTGTCACACCTGCTTCAAACCAATAGCATCTCACCACTAGACACCAGCGTATTGTCCCTTCTCAGACCCATTTTTGCCTTCCTCCATCCCTTCTCCTCTCTGTAATAGACTAATATTTTGAAAACACAAAGCAGATCCTCTGGCCCTTCTGCTTACATTTTCTAATGAACTCCCTTTACATTTGGGTAAAGCTAAAGTATTTTAATGAGGATTGAGGATTCATACATGATCCAGATCCCAACGACCTGAGGATTTGTACATGATCCAGATTCCAACGACTTCACTTCGGTTACTCATCACCTCTCTCTACCCCTGTGGTAAGTGTGTGCCAACAATAGAAACTTTGCAAACTTTTCTTACACCTAGAATCCTCTTTTTCCCATTCTTTATTTGCTTTTTCTCATTCTTCATTTATATCTAAGAAATGTTCATTCATCTGAGATTTTTTCATAACTCCTGAAACCAAATCAGGGTCTTCCCCTTGACCTTACTTTATGACACTCAGTTTTTTATTCAAAGACTAACTGCAACTTTCCATTATGTATTTACTTATGATAAACTCTAGAATGATTATCTTTCCTACTAGTCTGTAAATTGTGTAAATTTAGGAATGATGTTATCTTGTTCAATACTGTATACCCAGTGTTTAGCACACAATAAGCCCTCCTTAAATATTTGTTCAAAGAATAAATGAATAATTGAATGAATGAATGAGTTGCATGTTGTATTGAACATATGTCACATTGATAAACTTAAGTGATGGCACTTATAACAGCTTAGCTGGTATCAAATTTTTCCTTAAGTGCATGTCTGTTTCCCTTCCCACATTATAAGGGCTTATTGGCAGGCTGCATCAATTATTTAGCAAGGTATTGCACATTGCTCCTAGAGCTACCCCTCAGTAAATACTAATTGTTGGAAATCAAATTTGCCTTACTCGTTTGACTGTAAGAAACAATCTCAAGGACATAAGCATATTATAGGCAGCTTTTAATCTCCATTGGCTGGCACATAGTACGTGTTGAATAAATGTTTGATGAATGGATACGTGCATGTGTGTATCTTTACCAGAAAGTCAAAAAGTCAACAGTGCACCAAAGAGTTCAGATGCAAAAGAAATAAAAGACTCTTAGCCTTTTAGCATTACTGGGTTATTTTCTTCTAGGTTCATTTCAATTAATTAAATGTATGTTAGAGTCTTTTCTAGACACACACTACGCTAGGCCTGAGCTGAGCTAAAGTAAGCTGAGCAGTACACAAGCCCCAATTTAAGCAACAGTCTAAAAAGGTAGACAGCCACACAAATATATAATTAAGGTACATGTGTGGTAGATGCTATATGGTGTCCCATGCAGATACCTTTGACAGGGTTAGTGCATCCGGCTGTTTCAGTGTTGTGTGTGGTGGCTACTAAAGCTTGTAGCTTCCCCCTCAGGAAAACTGCCCTTGGCTGCTTGGTGCCATCCACCATCTCTAGGTGTCAGTTCACAGTTAGGTGGATACTAAGGTATGAAAGTCCTGTCATCTTACTTCAAGGAGGGACAACCCTGTCCTGTGGATTTTTGCTCCGGAGCCCTATCCTGTGGAATAGGCCAAAGCTAGGCTGAGCCTAAGAGCAGTCTGTGCTTTTTTGCCCTACTTCACTTCCTCCCTTAAGATTTTTCTTGAAGATCTCTCCCTCTGTCAATCATATGGACTCAAATCCCCGTCTCAGTCTTTGCTTCTAGAGAACACAGCCTAAGCCAACCTGTGATAGGTGTTTTGTTAGAAGTGCATGGTGGGTGGGAGCGCAACAGAGAGGTGTAGATGTGGACTAGAGAAAGGGCCCAGAAAGGCTCCCTGGGAAAGGGGTGTCAGGAGCTAAATCTTTGTCA
>NW_006921624.1:8845158-8894463 GCF_000298275.1 Orycteropus afer afer
TGTAAATTTTTATTGAAGCTGACTGCCTCATCTTTCTCTTGTGGAGCAGCTGGTGGATTCAAACCATTGACCTTTTGGTTAGTAGTCCAATGCTTTCACCACAGCACCACCAGAGCTCCTATTTCATATTAACACTACTTTTCATAATGTTTACTTCACATGACTTTCTGCATCTCACAGCTTTTGTTTAAGTCCAGTTCCTTTTTGCTCAAGTTCATTCTTTCAGGTCTTTTTTTGGAAAGGTCAGTGAGTAGACAATTACTTCAATCTTTTGTCTATCTGAAAATGCTTTTATTTTAATCTTTTAATTTAAATCCAAATGATAGATTTCACTGGATGTATAATGCTGGGTTGACAGTTGTTTTTCTTCTGTAATTATAGTTGATGAGAAGTCTGATGTCAAACAAAAAGTAAGTAATTAAGTTTTTTTCTTTTTGGATAGCATTTAATTTGTCTTTGATATTCCATTTTTTCAATATACAATATCTTAGATATAGATTTTTTAAAATTAATCTTACTCAGGACTGTATTGTTTTGATATGTTTTTAAACTTGGAAGAAAAATAACCCATTTCTCTATGTATATCACTCTCCCTCAAAACTTGCCTTCTCTCTATTAGATGCATGTGAAATCTTATTCTATCTTATAGATCTAATTTTATCTTTCTTATTTTTTTATCTTCTTATACCTGGGAACTGAATTCTGGGTGATTTCCTCAGAACTAACTTTTAATTTCTAATTATTTTCTTCTTAATCTACTCACTATGTTTTAATGTCAATAGCTACATTAATTTGTAGAATTTCCATTTAATTCTTTCTTAAAATATTCCTGTTCTTTTTACTTATTCCATTGTTCTTGTTTTATGTATTCTCCTTTCATTCATCTCTTTTTACCATTTTAAATATACTTATTTCAAAATCACTTTCAGATTGTCCAATCCACTGATCCATACAGTATGAATTAGCTTCATTTTCTAGTTCTTTTTTGTGCTTTGTTTCTGTGAGAAGTGCATCATTTTTACTAGGAAATCATCTCAGTGCTGTTGCTAGTTTCTGTCAAGTTGGCTCCACGTGTGGCGTCCTTGTGGATAACAGAAGGAAGCATAGTCAGGTCCTGTGCATCTCCATGGTTCCCGGAAGGCTTGAGTCCATTATTGCTGCTATTGTGTCAATCCACCTAACTGAGAGCTTCCTCGTTTCCATTGACCCTCTACTTTACCAAACGTAGTGTCCTTTTCCAGCAATTGACCTTTCCTCATGATGTGTCCAAAGTAAGTAGGTCAACGTCTTACCGCTCTTGAGTCTAAAAACCTTATGGACAGTCTCAGTAGGAGTTGTTTATTGTTATATTCTATGTTCCGTCTTATAAAAGTATCCTTATAAGTTTCGTAAGTTTGGGGCAAATATTTTATGTTAATTTTGATCTTAGAATTGTGAGATCGTGAAGGTTATGTGAACTTGAACTCCAAAACTATATTTGGCTTAAGCCAAGGATTCTGATTTCTAACAAGGTTCACATTATAGCTCTGGGGATGGAAGATTGGTGGTAGAATTTCTATTCCATAGACAGGGCATTTCTTGAGGCTCCTGTCTTTATTCAAGGTTCTAGTTCCAGCTGGTGAACAGAGCCTGTATCCACATAAAACTCTTCCCCTCCCTTGTGAGAAGTTTGAGTTCACTCTCCGTTATAGCTCCAGTGCCAAGTTCCTCTTCAAGGCTGGCATTGAGATTTCCCTGTCTATGCTTTAAGATTGGTTGTGTATTATTTATTTTAATTATATTTTATCTAACATTTGTATGCATATGGAGTGGGAGGTGAGATGAATCCTTCCATATACGCTTAGGCCACCATTTCTGGTTATGAATTGAGCCTTAAAGAACTGAGTTAGTCAGGCAAAGATAGGAGGAAAGAGTGTTTCAAGTAGAGAAAATAGCATACGGGAAATGGGAAACAGCACTGTGGGCTCCTTGTCGGTGATTTAGTGCTGATGGAGCCTGAGGCTCTGGCTGCTCATTGGAGACAGAGTCTGTTACTAGAAGGACAAACTGCACAAATGGCATACAGAGTAACAGATGGACCTGGTGTTAGAGCCAGGGATGCTGTGTCAGACAGGAAACAAGATATGGAGGTGGGTACAAGTAAGTCAGTGCCAAAAAAAATTGAAGTCACAACATGAAGTAAGTAAGTGGGTTAGTGAGGATTAAACATCAGAATGTGCTGGGCTTAAATCCATACATCTATGGACACTGATTTTTGACAAGGGGTCAAAGTCTATTCAGTGGGGAAAAATCATCTCTTTAACAAGTGATTCTGACAAAATTGAATATCCTGTTGTACAAAAATGAAAGAAGACCCATACCTCACATCATATACAAAAAACTAACTCAAACTGGATCAAAGACCTAAATGTTAAATCTAAAACTAGAAAGTTCTTGGAAGAAAACAGAGGGAAACCCTATGGGACCTAATTTTTTTTAATGAAGTAATCAAACACAACTCTAAATGCAGGACAGTAAAAGACAAATTAGGTAACTAGGACCTCATGAATGTTAAATGCTTATACTCATCAAAAGACTTCATCAAAAGACTAAAAGACAACCTACAGACTGGGAAAAATATTTAGGAATGACAGATCTGATAAGGATTCATCTTTAAAATATATAGAAAACATCAAGACTTCAACAACAAAAATATAAACAAACCAATTAAAAATAGGCAAAGGACATGAACAGGCACTTCACCAAAGAAGACATTCATGTGGCCAACAAACATGAAAAGATGTTTGGATCATTAGGTATTAGAGAGATACAAATCAAAAGTACAAGGAGATACCATCTCACTCCTGTTAAAATGGCACTCATTTTAAAAAATGCTAACATTAATATGAGGAGATTAGAACTTTTATCCATTGCTGATGGGATTGTACATTGGCACAACCACTTTGCAAACCAGTATGGTGCTTCCTCAGAAAACTAGAAATAAAACTGCTTTATGATCCAGCAGTCTCACTCCTAAGTATATAATTTAGAGATCTAATAGAAGAGACACAGACATATGCACACATATGGTCGTTGCAATACTACTTACAAAAGCAAAAAGATGGAAACAACCTAAGTGCCCATCAATTGATGAAAGGATAGACAAAATGTGGAACGTACATAGCATGGAAATGAAACTACCCTCTGAAGTCACCTTTTGCCTAAATAAAAGATTGCCTCAACGTGGGTGGGGCAGGTTGAATTGGACACTTCTGACTGAAGTAGTACCTGGGGCCGAACAACCTGCATGGCCCACATATACATGTGAAATCTATATGTACAAGTTCCTCTGTTCTAGACAAGACTTGGGATTTGGAAAAAAAAAATCTTTCTAGCAGGCATGGTGCTTCTCTGCTGTCTTTACAGGTCACCTTTCATGGCAACTGTGCGTAGTATGAAAAGTTGGCTCCAGAATGTGTGAGAAGAGTGGTGACCATGTGGGAAAAGTTTGAATCTGGAATATCTAGAATAGCTGGAGAGGAAAAGACAGGCCAGTGTTGGGGCAGCTCACTGATCCACAAAGAAGGAGACCTCAGGACTTGTGGTGCACCAGGGAAGAGGAAGTGGAAGACAGAGCACCCTTAGGGGCAGAGTTCAAGGCAATGAGTTTCCAACTGGCTCCTCAAAGGGCCAAGGTTCTGCAGAGGGATCTCCAGAGTCAATCTTGAGAGCAAAGCAAAGAAGAGCAGGCGGAGCTAAAACACCCCCTACCCTTAATCCTATTCCCAAGAATGCTGCTTCTGCTTTTAACTGAGGGGGCTATTCTCTATAGTTTTCCCCCATTTTTTTTTAAACTGGGATAAAATTCACCATTTTAACAATTTTAAAGTGTTCAATTCAGTTATCTTTGATATATTCATAATATAATACAATTACCAATATCTAATTCCAGTATATTTTTATTATCCCTTTAAAAAAATTTCCCTGTATCCGTTAAGCAGTCATTGCCCGTCCTCCCTTGCCCCAGTCCCGACAACCACTAATCTACTTTCTGTCGCTAATGATTTACTTATTCCGAACATTTTGTATCAACAGAATTATACCCTAGGTGGCTTTTTCTGTTTGGCTTCTTTCACTGAGCATACTTTTCACAAGATTCAGCCATGTTTCTGTACTTCATTTCTCTTTATGGTTGAGTAATATTCCATTGTATTTTATTTATCCATTCATCTGGTGATGGATATTGGGATTCTTTTCAGTCTTTGGCTATCGTGAATAATGCTGTTATGAACATTCATGCACAAGTTTTCTTTGAACAGATTTTTTTTTTCCAATTCTCCTGGGCCTATAGAATTTTAATTTAAAATGTTTCCACAGCCCCCCTCCATAAAGTTTCTTTGTACCACTGATACCAGGAAATGGTGTAATGAATGGTGATAAAGTGGAATATGAATACTTCTGTGAGTTTTTAGCAATGTGCCAGTAGGTACACAAGCCTAAAGGATAAATATGGCACACAGTTTGGATGCAAGTGTATTCATAGATAGGGGTGGGGTGGGAGGAAAGTAATGTTTTTATATTAAATACAGACAAGTATCCAATATTTCATTGATTCTTAGATTCATGTTTTAACACTTTCTAAATTAGAATGCAGTTTACAATCAATGCTGTGTCATAGTTTAATTTGCACTGTTTTTTTTTTTTTTTTTCCTGTCCTAGTGAAAAATAAAATAATGGTGTGTCTTACAATAAATGCATCTTAGATTTTATGGATTATGGTATTATGGAGTACAAGCTACACTTCACATAATATTTTTAGATAAAAATGGGAGATTTTAGAGATGGTGAGGCCTGCCTATAGTTTCTGCAGGATTTTCAAAACACCTTGCTCCCCTGGGACTGTGGTGCATAGTGGTGCAGGCTGTGCCCAGAACACCAGGATGCCACACACATGGAGATGACTTGGGCTTGCCCCACCACAGGGTGCTTATCTTCTCTCTCTCTCTCTGACTTTGATTTGTGTTGCCACCATCACAACAAACCCCAGGATACACACCTCCCTCTCTCTCTACTCCAATGTTAGATAACCCTGTCTTCCTTAACTCTCATCCATGTAGTTGAGACAGATTGATACTTTCAAGAAGAATTTGCCAAAAAGACAAGGGAGAAAAAAAAAAAAAAATACATAAATTGTCAAGTCTTCAGTAGTGCATTTCTCATGCTACCACCCTGTGAAAAAGAGGTCAATTTTGACACAAGTTAAAAACACAAGGTAAAGTCATGGCTCATATTCCAAAACAGTCCAGAATCAACTGTAGCTGCTGTGTACCTTGCCTTCATCCCTTGTCTTCATCCATAAAGTTAGAGTCTTGGTTGGATGACTTCGTGGATTTCACCATTAGATATCGTACGGTTTGGCACGTTCTAAAAAGTTCTGGCTTGGGGATCATTTGAATAACTATGAAAGCAAAATCTCTTGCCAAAATAATAAAGAGAGAAAAACAAAACACAAGTTCAGTTATTTAGCTCAAGAAAATTAATGCTGTTTTTACAAATAACAGTATCCATGGAGAAGAAGTTGGTTGGGAGGTGAGTGGTATAAGTTAGCAGAGCATGGCTGAAGGACAATCATTTGCGCAATGGCCATTCAAGTTACTCTTTTCCCCCCACAACGTTATTTCAGAAGAAATGATTCTACAACTAGAATTGTAGAATTTACAAGCAAATTTTCATAAATCTAAGAAGAAACAAAAATATGTATATATTAACTTTGAATCTGAACCACAGCATTCAATCTTCTAATTACTAGGTGAGTACTTCTGATACAGGAAAGGAGGGACCTCAGAATGCAGTGTTAGTGCTTAACACCACCCAACAAATGCTTCTTTCTTTTTGCACTTATCTTGCAATGAGGGTTGGAAGGGCTTTTCTTTGGGAGCTGTGTAGCTCTGACTTATAATAGTCACTGGTTCTCAATGCCTTTTAACTTGTGGTAGAAGTGCCTTTAGCAGGAGGAAAGGGGTATCACATTAATTCTGGATAGCAAAGTAGGAGAAAACAGGCCAAAGACAGGCTGAGGCATGTCTGAAAAAGATCAAAGTTGTGAAGTTGTGAGTGGACTCAAAAACAATGTTTATGAGAAAGGTTGAAGGAAATGAGATTATACAACCTCCAGAAGAGAAGAATTATGACGTTGGTAGTAGGGGTAGAAATATGGGAAGACATATTATGCAAATGCAAGATTGGGCTCCATCTGTTACATCAGAGAGGCAGCACTTGGTACAACATGTGGTGGACTGTCTGTAACTTTGTAACGGTTAAGCTGGTCCAAGCTACAATGGCTTGCTTTGGGAAAATTCAGTTCTTCAAGAAAGGAGGTGTTTAAGTGAAGGCTGCTTGCTATCAGTCATAATAGTTTTCTAATTGGATTTTAATGGTCAGTTAAGTGATAGAACCTCATGACTTTCAATGTTCCTATAAACTTGAAGTAGGAATGACTGACAGGAGGATTCTAGATTCTCAGCCAACCCTCAGCTAAGGAAGAACTAGGTTCTGACAGCGTTCGGGGCTCTCTGATTTAAGTTGAAGCATGACTTAACACAGTAAGTTCTTCAAAAACAACATCAAAAAAACTTAGCCTGCTTCTTTCTGGCAATCTATTAGTCATATAAATTAGGGATCACAGGTCACCCCTTTTCAGCAGGTTTCCATCTCCCTCCTGACTTATGGCCTCTCTGCAGGTTGCTGCCAGCCCACAGGGAAAACTTTCCATTGTTCCCCTCACACCACTTGGGGGGAAATTGCCAGCCACAGCACCAGCCACCTCAGCCCAGCTGAGCTCTTTCATGGTGCTGTAATTCAGGCAAAAATGTTCTCTTTCAAGATGAATGACCCTCTTGCCAGCAATTGTTTGGATGGAGTGTTCATTCAAACACCTCGGGCTCGTTACCAGCTCGGAGCATGGAAATTGTGCAGGTAATTTCTACCCACCGTCCAATCTGTTGCTTGCCCACCCTCATGACAGCTCGCGTTCAGTCCTTCCCAAGATAGATGTGACATTATATACTCTGCTTTACGATTCCTAACACAGCAGGTGCAGTTAGACACATCTAACACCATATTAATAAGAGTCCTAATGAAGAACTAAAATAACCTACCTGTCATAGAAGTTATGTCACCCCCTAGGAAAATTAAACTGGCAAGTCATCCCATGCCTGGTCTATTTTTCCTTTGTCTTTACTTCATTCATTTGCATTCATTTACTTCTGCCTGCCCCCTAAGCCTCTCTTCCTTATGTGTGTTAGTTCTTGCAGAGTGGTTTTAGAAGACCTGGGTTTGGCTGCTAAATTTTCTGTCCATTTGCTTTGTGTTGATTGGATGGCTACTCAGCTAGAAACAGAAAAACTAGGTAAGAGCCCCACCATCCCCTCTACTTCTCCATCTAGCAGGAACCTGTTGTTGGAAGAGTCAACGCCAGGCCCAGTTTAAAATGCTGATTTATGCTGTGAGGATGACACATGCAAGCATTGCCCAGAAGGGCTCTAACCCAATAATACTGCAGATTCAGGAGTGAAGGGCAAGCTCCCTGCCCCAAAAGTGCTCATAGCCTAGTGAAGGAGTTGGCTAAGTTTTTCTGAAAAGGGCCAGGTAGTAAATAATTTAAGCTTCATGAGCAGATAGTCTCTGTTCACATCTGCAGTTATGTATAAAGAGCAATCGTACACAATACATAAACAAATGATCTTGATTGTGTTCCAATAAAACTTTATTTATAAAATCAGTGGCTGGGTCTGCCTCTCAGGATGTAGACTGCTGACCGACCCCTCATCCAATGGGAGAGACAATGAAGGGATTCAATAGATACTACTTTCAACAGTAAGTGATACGACAAGAGGGAAGCTGCCAAAAGTTGTTAGAGAAGCCTTCATGAAGAGATAAGACCTGAGCCATGACTTGAGGAATCAGAAGCTCCTTGAATTTCTTTTATCTCCTTGACCACTATCTTCTCCTGTGGACTATTTATTTTTAATGAAGCTCTATTAGACTTTGAGGTCGTTGTAGACAATAACAGTATCACAGCCATCTCTGCATCTCTAAGTCAAACTCAGTGTCTGTATATAATTGGGGTTTGATGAATGTTTATTGGATTAAAGGTACTCAACTTTCACCTTTGTTTTGACCACTGCTGATTCTTTTCTTTCTTTTCCTGAAAACTGATATTGCAGCCTTGTGGAGCCTTCGTGACCATGCAAGAGAGCCATGGCTTCCTGGCTACACACTCTATTGTAGACTGCCTTTAGAATCATGCTTTGCCATTTACTAGCTGTGGGAACTTGGACAAATCATTCATACCTCAGCTTCTTCTTCTGGCAATAGAGATTTACATTCTCTTATGACATGATGATATTTATCTCATAAGATTAATGTGAGGATTAAATGAGTTAATATGAATAAGGTATTTAGAACTGTTCCTGACACAGAACAATTGTTCATTAAATGCTAGGTGTGGCAAAGCTAGGTCTGTTGTTGTTGTTATGTGCCATCGAGTCAGACCCGACTCATAGCGACCCCTCCTTGGGTTTCCGAGGCAGTATCACTATGAAAGTAGATTGCCCAACCTTCCTTCCGAGGAGTGGGCTGGTGGGTTTGAACCGCCAGCCTTCTGGATAGCAGTCAAGTGCCTTAGGCACTATACTACCAGAGCTCCTAAAGCTAGGTCTAGTGGCTGCATAGTAGTCTTGCACCTCCATGATGGGAGGGGAAAGGGGGTCACTTGGAGCTGCTGACATTCATTTGGAAATTCTAACCAACTTCCTGCCAGAGCCTTATTTGTTCCTTGTTTTAATCTCTCTGCTCTCAGCTGCTACACAAGGAGAGGAGTTGATTGGCAACTTAACTATTTAAAATCAGTATAAGAAGCATTGGAGCTTGAATTTAAGCAAGGCACTGGCTGGGGCTGGGACCTAAAACTGTTCTTGAAGGAAACAAGTGAAGGAGATGAAGAAAGTGGGTCAGAAATGAAACGGTGCAAAACTGTGTGAGTGGAGGTGAGATTACAACAATAGAGCAGCATGACTTTTTCATCAAAGAGAGATCTTTTCCTTTTATAAAAAAATCAAATAAAATAGAACTTGAAGCCTTAATCTCAAAATTGCTCCAGCCTTGTGCTGATTGTTCTGCTGACTTAAATACACTTATCTCTGCCCTCTCCTTCCTGCCTCCATGCCCCCCACCCACACATGCACTCACTTTTCCCTCTCTAATCTCTGCAGGGATTTCCTTGCCAGGTATAGACAGTTTATATCTTAGCTTTGTTCCTGATTCTACATAAGACCAAATCCCACTGAAACTGAGCCTCAGAGAACAGAAGAGGAGCAAAAGCCTCAGGGTGGTCAAACCTACAAACATGGCTGCCCAATGAAACTTATTTGATGACATTAATCCATCAGTCTCTCATATGATTGGACCCTATTTAGGAAGGTCAGTGTGCTCTGAATCCATAATAAGTTCAAAGAGTTCTGAAATTGACAAGGGAGCCCCAGTGTCTTCTTATCCATTTGTGACATATAGGAACCTCCATCTCATGCTCATTCCCTTTTATTCTCCTTGACCTACTCAATCTGTATATTAGAAGTAAAACGTTCATTGATTTGACAGTATTTGATGTGTACCTCCCTAATTATAACTGACCTAACTTGGTGCAAAGTACTCTTTGTCTCATTTCTCCCCAGTCTTGTCTCCTGCTGGGTTAATCTCACTCTCCAAGGAGAGAGATCATCAGAGATGCTCCATGCTTTTCACTCCTACATAGAGTATCACAAATTCCTCATACAGTGCTGGTGATATTTCCATGCTTGGAGAGCCAAGAAGAAGCAGACACCTGTGATTTTGGAAAATTCAAAGATTGGAGGGCTTAGAACCCAGATCAAACAATGTTGTTGTTGTTGTTCTGTGCCATCAAATCGTCTCCAACTCATCATGACGTTATGTACAACAGAACGAAACAATGCCCAGTCCTGTGCAACCCTCACTATCCCTACTATACTTGAGCCCATCACTACAGCCACCAAGCCTATTCATCTCATTGAGAGCCTTCCCCTCTTTCATTGACCCTCCACTTTACCAAGCATTACATCCTTCTCCAGAGAATGGTTCCTTCTGACACATGACCAAATTAGGTAAGATGAAGCCCGGCCATTCTCCCTTATAAGGAGCATTCTGGTTGCACTTCTTGCAGGACAGATCTGTTAGTCCTTTTAGCAGTCCACAGTACTTTCAGCTTTCTTCACCAACACCACAACTCAAAAACATCAACTCTTCTTTGATCTTCATGATTCATTGTGCAGCTCTCACATACATATGAGGTGATAGAAAATACGAGGGCTTGGGTTAGGTGCACCTTACTCTTCAAAGAGATATCTTTGCTCTTCAGTGCTTGAAGGAGGTATTTTGCAGCAGATTTGCTCAATGCAATATGTCTTTGATATCTTCACTGCTGCTTCCATTGGTGCTGGTTGTAGAACTAAGTAATACGAAGTCTTTGACAACTTCAGTCTTTTCTCCATCTATCATGATGCTGCTTGTTGGTCCAGTTGTGAGTATTTTTGTTTTCTTTATGTTGAGGTGTAATCCTTACTGTCAATTGCAATCTTTAATTTTCATCAGTAGTGCTCTAAGCCATCCTCACTTTCAGGAAGCAAAGTTGTGTCATCTTCATATCGCAGGTTGTTAATGAGTCTTCCTCCAATCCTGATGCCATGTTCTTCTTCATATAGTCCAGCTTCTCAGATTATTTGCTCAACATATAAGTTGAATGAATATGGTGAAACAATACAACCCTGATTGCACACTTTTCCTGATTTTAAACCATGCAGTATCCCCTTGTTGTGTTTGAATGACAGCCTCCTGGTCTATGTATAGGTTCCTCATGAGTACAATTAAATGTTCTGGAATTCCCATTTTCTCAAAGTTATCTATAATTTCTTATGATCCACACAATCAAATGCCTTTGCATAGTCAATAAGACACAAGTAAACATCTTTCTGTTATTCTTTGCTTTCAGCCAAGATCCATCTGAAATCAGCTATGATATCCCTCACTCCATGTCCCCTTCTGAATCCAGCTTGCATTACTCAAAGTTATCTGTCAGTATACTGCTGTAACCAATTTTGAATTATCTACAGTAGGATTTTACTTGTGTGTAGTATCAATGATATTGTTCAATAATTTCTACATCCTGTGGGATCATGTTTCTTTGGAATGAGTACAAATATGGATCTCTTCCAGTCAGTTGACCAGGTAGCTGTCTTCCAAATCTCTTGGCATAGCCAAGTGAGTGCCTCCAGCGGGGCATCCATTTATTGAAACATCTCAATGGGTATTCTGTCAATTCCTGGAGCCCTGTTTTTTTGCCAATTCCTTCTGTGCAGCTTTGACTTCTTCCTTTCATACCACTGGTTATTGATCATATGCCACCTCCTGAAATGGATGATCATCTACCAAATTCTTTTTGGTATGGTGACTCTGTATGTTCTATCCATCTTTTGATGTTTCCTGCATCATTCAACATATTGCCCATGGACTCTTTCACTATTGTAATTCGAGGCTTAAATGTTTTCCTCAGTTCTTTCAGCTCAAGAAATGCTGAGTATGTTCTTCCCTTTTGGTTTTCTAACTCCAATTCTTGGCACATTTCATTATAATAATTGATTTTGTCTTCTCGAGCTGCTCTTTGAAATCTTCTGTTCAGCTTTTTTATCCTGTTGGTTGTCCCATCTGCTTTAGCTACTCTCCATTCTAGGGCAAGTTTCAAAATTTCCTCTGACATCCACTTTGGTCTTTTCTTCCTTTCTTGTCTTTTTAATGACCTTTTGCTTTCTTCATGGATGGTGTTCATGATGTCATCCCACAATTCTTCTGGTTTTCAGTCATTGGTGTTCAATGCATCAAATCTATTCTTTAGATGGTCTCTAAATTCAGGAGGAATATAATCAAGGTCATAATTTTGCTTTATGGACTTGTTTTAATTTTCTTCAGCTGCAATTTGAACTTGCATATGAGCAGTTGGTGGTCTGTTCCACAGTCAGTTCTTGGTCATTTTTGCTAAACATATTGAGCTTCTCCATCACCTCTTGTCACAGATGTAGTCATTCTGATTCCCTTGTATTCCATCTGGCAAAGTCCACATGTATAGCCACCATTTGTGTTGTTGAAAACAGGTATTTGCAATGAATAATTAGTAGGTCTTGCAAAATTCTACCATGCAATCTCCAGTGTCATTTCTATCACCAAGAGCATATTTTCCAACTACCAGTGATTTTTCTTTGTTTCCAACTTCTGCATTCCAATCACCAGTGATAATTAACACTTCTTCATTGCATGTTCATTCGATTGCAGACTGCAGAAGTTGGGAAAAATCTTCAGTTTCTTCATCTTTTGCTTTGGTGGTTGGTGCATAAATTCAAATGATAATATTAACTGGTCTTCCTTGTAAGGGTATGGATATTATCCTGTCACTGACAGCATTGTACTTCAGGATAGATCTTGAAACATTCTTTGCGGTGATGAATGTCATGCCATTCCTCTTCCCGGCATAGTAGATCATATGTTGTCTGATTCAAAATATCCAAACCAGCCAATTTCAGCTCACTAATGCCAAGGTTATCACTCTGTATGTGTTGTATTTCATTTTTGACAACTTCCAGTTTTCCTAGATTTATCTTTCATACATTCCATGTTCCAGTTATTAATGGATATTTGCAGCTGTTTCTTCTTGAGTTGTGCCACATCAGCAAAAGGAGGTGTTGAAAGCTTTACTGTGTCTACATCATCTAGGTCAGCTCTAATCTGAGGAGGCAGCTCTTTCCTAGACATATTTTGAGTGCCTTCTGACCTGAAGGGCTTATCTTCTGGCACTATATCAGACAATGTTTCAGGGCTATTTTTCAGTAACATGGCAGTGTTTCAGCACTATTAAGGTTTTCACTGGCCAATTCTTTGAGAAGTGGATGGCCTCTTCCTTCTTACCAGTCTGTCTTAGGCTGAAAGCTCTGCTGAAACCTATCCACCATGGCTAACCCTGCTGGCACTTGAAACACTGGTGGCACAGCCTCCAGCCTCACAGCACCACACAAGCCACCACAGAATGACAAACTGACTGATGAGTTCATCTCCCTTAAGTGTTACAAACTGCTCCACTCCTGCTTCCCAGCCTACCCTACCAGGTCCAGCCCTCCAAAAGTCGTCCGCCTCCTGGCCATCCCTACTAGTTCCTGTTCTCCAAAAAGCTATCTCCTGCCACCTCCCAGCACTTTCTTCCAAAGTGCTTCTGGGTTGATTCGAGTTGCCAACTCTTTGGTTAGTAGGTGCACTCTTAACTATTTCTACCATGTAGGGACTCTATAAAAGGAGAAAGGTCCCTTTATAATGGAGACATTTGCTGGATACCATCTTGACAAAGTGGTCACACATAGAAACATCAATAGTGGAACAAAAAGACCTGATGTGCCTTCCCATATGATGCAATGCCAATTGCACAATATTGTGCCAAAAATGTTTAATTTGAAATTAATCATGAGGAAACAAAGAAATTCAAAATTTTGGGATATCCTACAGGACAAGTCCCAAAAAGATGTCAATAACATATAAATAAATAAGGGAGGGAACTGTTGTATATCAAAGGAATCTAAAGACTCATAACAACCAAATATAATTGGAGAAGTTTCCTTGGATCTTAGATTTAAGGAAAACAGTTATGAAAAGCATTTGATGGACACTTGGGAGAATTTGAATATGAACTACATGTTAGGCAAGCACCACAGCCATGTTAAATTTCATAGTGATGTTCTCTAGGGATATATGTTAAAGTATATAGGAGTGAAATGCTGTGATGTCTGCAAGTGACTTTTAAATAATTTGGGAAAAAAGCCCATGTGTGTACATGCAGATAAAGGAAAAGTGGCAAATGTTAGCAATCATGAATCTAGATCAAGAATATGAATGCATTCTTTAAGATTCTCTGAGGATTGGAAATTTTTCAAATAAAAATTGGGGAGATATTGAAGAATCCCTACATTTTTCAAAATGAAAATATTTCTTGGTAATATAGAATCTGAAAAACACCGCATAACGTGAATGAACTTGGAGGACATGATGCTGAGTGAAGTCAGTCAGTCACAGGATAAATATTGTATTAATCCATTGTTGTAAAAAGTCAAGGAAAGGTTTATACATGGAAGGAAATTTTCCTGGGGGGAGCGAGAGGGGAAGAAAAATTCCTAGATAGCTTGGGGGGAAGAAAATTATATATATATATGTATATACATATATATAGGCGCTCTGGTAGCATAGTGCCTAAGGCACTTGACTGCTAACCAAACGGCTGGCAGTTCAAACCCACCAGCCACTCCTCGGAAGAAGGTTGGGCAACCAACTTCCGTGGTGAAACTGCCTCGGAAACCCAAGGTGGGGTCGCTATGAGTCGAGTCCGACTCGACGACACATAAAAACAACAACATACACACACACACACATATACACATATTGCTGTTGTTGTTATTTGCCGTCGAGTCGGCCCCGACTCATAGCGACCCCTCCTTGGGTTTCCGAGGCAGTATCACCACGGAAGTAGGATTGCCCAACCTTCCTTCCAAGGAGTGGCTGGTGGGTTTGAACTGCCAGCCTTCTGGTTAGCAGTCAAGTGCCTTAGCCACTATGCTACCAGAGCTCCCTCATACACACACACACACACACACACACACACACACATATATATATATTTGAGCTCTGGTGGTGTAGTGCCTAAGGCATTTGACTGCTAACCAGAAGGATGGTGGTTCAAACCCACCAGCCACTCCTTGGAGGGAAGACTGGGCAATCTACTTCCATAGAGATACCACCTTTGAAATCCAAGGAGGGGTTGCTGAAACAGAACTGACTCCATGGTGTGTGTGTATATGTGTGTGTGTGTATGAATATATGCATATGTATATGTATATATGTGTGTGTGTGTGAGTATGTGTGTATATATATACCAAAGATTATTAGTGGTTACCAGGGGTAGGAGGGAGGGGAAAAAGGGAAGCTTTTGTTTGTGGAGCATTGAGTTTATGCTAATAGTGGTAGAATATTTTGGAAAAAGATAGCAATAATGGTGGCACAACATGAAAAATGTCATCAATGTCCCTAAGCTGTAAATATGGAAGTTGTTATGTTGGTGAATGTCTTGTGTATGTTTTCATCACAATAAAAGTGAAAACTACATATATATATTTCTTAGAGGGTATCCCTAGTGATGAGACAAAAGTTCTTAGAGTATCACTACCTTTTCCACTCCCCTAGCCATTACAAAAGATTTTAATTTGCTCACAAAGTTAATCTCCTCAATCCATACATGTGTTCTCTTATAATGAGGAGAGTTAATTTGAATTGTTGTAATGGTGAACAAGGATAAGAGGGAGAAGACAGAAAAAATAGGCTAAGATTGTTGTTGTTGTTGTTAGATGCCATTGAGTTGGTTCCAACTCACAATGGCCCTGTGTACAACAGAATGAAACACTGCCCGGACCTGCACCATCTTCACAAGGCTAAAATTAGCAAAGGATTTGGATGGGGACAATGGAAGGAAACAGTGTGGCTTGAAATTATGAAACAGTGTGAAAATCTGCCCCAAGGTAGTCCACTGGCACCACCTGCTTTTTACCTTACTCTCTTCCACCACCATGTTACCCTCTAGTGATTTTTTTATCCTGCCCCCAGCTGTTCTAGCCTACTAGGTGCTGCCTGCCCAATGCTAAGGACCTAAGTCAGAAACTATCCGTCCAAACAACTTCTGATTCAGCATCTGCTGTCTCATGTCAGGTCTGACTCTTTATAGCACTATCTCTGATCCTGTCTTCCAGAAACTCCAGTGTATACCCTCTTAGGTCACAGTGAGCAGAGCTGTTGCCCCTGGACCCCATTGCCTGCCTGCTAGGAAGAGACCCAAAGACCTGTGGAGATGTCTGCTCCATTGCTGCCAAGCTGAGTGATTGCTACAGGGATCTTTGCTCTGTTCATTTGCCTTTTAAAAACCCTCTCTCAATGTTCTGTTCACAAAACAAGCAAAGTCTCTTGACTCTTCTGTTTCTGTTGTTGTCGCTATTGTCTTGCCCTTTAATTAAATCTGACAGCCAGGCTGGCATGTTTGAACTGGAGGTAAACCAAGGCCAAACGAAATCAGTGCAGGGTGTTCCACCTCTTGGGAGCTAGAATCTCAGCACAAGCCCAAAGCAGAGCAAAGAGAAAATCAATAGTCCTCAGTTGAACTCATTTTCAAATGTGAATGGTGCTTGTGATTACCAAGGAATGTGCTGAAGAGTTTTATGTTTGTTTTTGTTTTTTCTCTTGAGCTGTTTTTGTTGTTGTGTTCATGATTGTTGTTGCATTCTTTGTCTACCAGTCCAGCTCACAATTTCAAATGTCAGCTTTAAATCCAGATCATGATTCATTCAGAATAACGACAGCTGCCACATATGGAAGAGCTCTGGTAGCATAGTGCCTAAGGCATTTGACAGCTAACCAGAAGGCTGGCGGTTCAAACCCACCAGCCACTCCTCGGAAGGAAGGTTGGGCAATCTACTTCCATAGTGATATTGCCTTGGAAACCCAAGGAGCGGGTTGCTATGAGTTGGGTTCAACTCAACCGCAGTGAGTTTTTGGTTTTTTTTTTTTTTTTCCTGGCCACATATGGGAGTTCTATGAATTTTCTCAGTGAGTAATTTTGAGATCCTAGTAAGTACATGTACTAAGTTAAACTATTAAGGGGAAAAGGGACATTTGTCCAATCAATTTGCACAAGTGTAGAGAGCTGAGATGGAATGACCTCGTGTACACAGGGTCAGAGAAAGCATTGGTCAGGAAGGGATATTGAGCTGGGACATTAAGAATGACTAGGAGTTAACAGAAACATTACTGGTTCAGTGGTTGAATTCTCACTTTCCATGTAAGAGACTTGGCCAATACACTTCATACACAGCCACCTCCTCTCTGACAATGGAGACTTGTTTGTTGCTGAGCAGGTTCCAACAGAGCTTCCAGACAAATATGTACTAGAAAGGAAGGCTGAGTGATCTACTTCTGAAAATCAACCAATGAACACCCACCCTATGGCTCACAATGGTTGGATCCACAGCGATGGGAATGGCCAGGGTGGGCAGCATTTTATTTTATTGTGTTTGGGATCATCATGAGTCAAGGGTCAACTCAACAACAGCTAATGACAACCCAGGAGTTAATGAGGCACATATAATGTGTATATATGATATGTATGTGTAGGGAGTATGTTTAGGAGTATGCTTGGGAAGTGACAAGAATATTCAAGTCCAAGGGAACAGCATGGACACAGATCTTGAGGAGGGAACGTGGAGGGTAATTGCTTCCCTTGTGAATTTATTTTGGTAGGGGAAAGAGGCATGGAAACCAGGAAACAGAAGCAGTGTATGCTAAGTGGTGATTGTACTCTAGTATCTAGAGCACCAGGAAGGCACAATTTTCCCAAAATCATCTCCATTACCCACTTTAAATCTCACCAAACTAAAAAAAAACAAACTCACTGCCATCAAATCAGATCCGACTCATAGCCACCCCTCCTTGGGTTTCTGAGGCAGTATCTCTATGGAAATAGATTGCCCAGTCTTCCTTTGGAGGAGTGGCTAGTGGGTTTGAACCAACAGCCTTCTGGTTAGCAGTCAAATACCTTAGGAACTACACTACCAGAGCTACTTAAATTTCACAACGAGCCAATAAATTCTTTGCATTCTTCTTGCTTTTTATTTTAAAGTATGAAGTCATTCATTCATTGATTTTTTTTTTTTTTTTTTTCCAGTCAATAAAGACAACGATGTGCCCATCACTCTTCTAGGAACTGAGGCTATGGTGGTGAACATGATAGAAACATTCTCTCCCTTTGTGGAGTTTGTGATCATTGCTATTCTGTAAATCACAGCTGTCTGGTACTGCTTCTAGGATAGGGTGATCATTTCTCTCTAGGGTAAATGGCTTTACCCTTTACTTCCATTAGTTACTTTGGTTGAGAATGCAAACTGAATATTTCATCTGAATGGGCTGGCATGGGATGAACAGAGAGCTTAATCACTGTGCATTATAAAGGTAGAAGGACTTAGAATTTCCTCTGTAAATCTGAGAAAAGAAATAAAGAGGCCAAGAAACAGGTGAGGAGACAGGGACATGCTTGTATGTGTACACGTGTGCTCGTAAGTGTGCATTGTTGGGCACAGGATCTCTCTTCGAAGGGAAGGGAGCCAGAGTCGCTTGGAACTAAAGAGGAGATAAGCAGTAAGAAATTTTGGGTTACAGGAATAGTCCAAAGCCTTTGATGATCTGAAATGTCTTATATTTACATAGAATTTGTATTGTGGTTTGAGGGAGACCAATAAATACCACTGTTGTCATCAGCTAATATTTGGGAAGAAAGCATTAGATGGGGAGCAAACCTGTATGTGTATTTGTGGCCATAATCCCATACTCCTTCCCACATCTGCTCAGCTTGTGTGTCTATTTATGTAGCCACGCACAGATTACTGTTATTACTGTTAATGCAGGGTTATTTGTGGAACAATAGTGATCGCCATTGTCTTTTAACTTCTGTGCTCCTCCCAGTGCCTTTTCCTTTGTCTTGATTATTTTTTGCTGACGACCTGCTTTTTACATATGTTTTCCCCTTCACACAAGTTAATATGTGTCTACCCTCTAGTTAGGGGTTTACTTTCCCTTCCCCTCTCACCCTGGTAACCATCAAACAATGTTTCTTTCTGTGTGAAAACCTTTTCCTGACTTTTTATAAAAGTGATCATACAATATTTGCCCTTTTCTGACTGACTAATTTCACTCAACATAATGTCCTCCAGGTACATCCATGTTATGAGGTATTTTTCACAGAATCATCATCATCATTATTTAATATTGCATAGTATTCCATTGTGTGTACATACAATAGTTTGTTTATCCATTCATCCTTTGATAGACATTCAGGTTGTCCCTACATTTTTGCTGTTGTGAATAGTGCTTTGGTGAATGTGGGTGTGCATATATTTTTGTGTATCTTGAGTTTTATTTCTGTAGTGTATATATATACCTAGTATATACCTAGTAGAATTGCTGGATCATATAGTATTTCTATTTCCAACATTTTTTGGAAGTGTTTTCCACAGTGTTTGTACCATTTTGCAATCCACTAGCACTGTATGAGGGTTCCAGTCTCTCCACACCCTCACCACCATTTGTTATTTACTGGTGGGGTATTTTTGTTTTGTTTTTTGTTTATTAACTTTGCTGTTACTGGAGTGAGATGATATCTCATTGTTATTTTAATTTGCATCTCTCCAATGACTAATGATCACAAGCATTTCTTCATGTGTTTGTTGACTTCTTGAATGTCTTCTTTGGTGAAATATCTGTTTATGTCTTCTGCCTGTTTTTAATTGGATTATTTGTCTTTTTGTTGTTGAGACATTGAAGTTTTCTATAAATTTTAGAGATAAGTCCTTTGTCAGATATGTGTTGCCAAATTTTTTTCCAGCCTGTGGGTTCTCTTTTACTGTTCTGGTGAAGTTTTTGATGTGCTTAAGTGTGTGATTTTTAGGAGATGCCAGTCATCTAATTTGTCTTATGCTGTTTGCACATTTTTAGTTAAGTTTGGTAATGTATATGTGCTATTTATTTTGGCCTCTAAATTTGTCCCTATTTTGTTTTTGATGGCCTTTGTAGTTTTAGGTTTTACATTTAGATCTTTGATCTATCTTGAGTTAATTTTTGTATGTGGTGTGAGATATGAGTCCTGTTTCATTTTTCTGCAAATGGATATCCAGTTTTGCTAATAGCATTTGTTAAAGAAATATTTAGTGGATTTCAACCCTTATTTGAAGGGTTGTACATAGGTGGATGGGTTTCCTTCTGGCTTCTCAAATCTGTTCCATAGGTCTCTGTGTCTGTCATTGTACCAGTACCAGGCTTCTTTGACTATGGCTATGTAGTAACTTTTGAGATTAAGAAATGTGATGTCTCCTACTGTGTTCGTCCTCTTTTATCATGCTTTGCTTATCCAGGGTCTCTTTCCCTTCCATATAAAGTTGTTGATTAGTTTTTACATCTCTTTAAAGAATGATGATGACCTACTATACAATCACAGTAGTCAAAACTGCCTGGTATTGTTATTATGACAGACACATAGATCAATGGAATAGAATTGAGAACCCAGAAATAGATCCATCAACCTATGGTCAGCTGATCTTTGACAAAGGGCTGAAATCCATTAAATGGGGAAGAGAATATTTGTTTAATAATTGGTGCTACCAAAACTGGAGATCCATTTGCAAAAAAAAGGAACAAGATCTGTACCTCATACCATACACAAAAACTAACTCCAGATGGACCAGAGACTTCAATGTAAAACCTAAAACTATAAAGTTCCTCAAGGAAAAACTAGGGGCAAATTTAGGGATCCCAATTTATAGCATAAATAGACAATCAAGCATAACCCAAAATACACAAACAGCAGAAGAGAAACTAGATGAATGGGACATTCTAAAAATTAAATTTTTCTATGCTTCCAAAGACTTCTCCAAAAGAGTCAAGAGAGAACCTACAGATTGGGAAAAGAAAACATTTGGCAATGACATACCTGACAAGGGACTTATCTCTAGAATTTATACAAAACTCCAACACCTCAACAACAATAAGACAAATAATCTAATTTAAAAAAGGGCAGAGGACATGAATAGACACTTCACCAAAGAGGATATTCAGGAAGCCAACAAACATGTGAAGAAATGCTCATGATCATTAGCCATTCGAGAGACACAAATCAAAACAACAATGAGATACCATTTGGCACCAGCACTAGTAGCAAAGTTCAACAAGACAAAAAGTAACAAATGCTGGCGAGGTTGTGGAGAGATTGGGACTCTCATATACTGCTGATGGGATTGTAAAATGTTACAACCATTGTGGAAAGCAGTATGGTGATTCCTTCAAAAGTTGGAATTAGAAATACCATTTGACCCAGCCATTCCATGACTAGGTATATATCCTAAAGAAGTGAGAGCTAGGACAAGAACAGACATATACACACCCATGTTCATCGCAGCATTATTTACAATAGCCAAAAGATGGAAACAACCTACGTGCCCATCAACTGAAGAATAGATAACCCAAATATGGTACATACACAAAATGGAATACTATGCAACCCTAAAGAATAACGTAGAATCTTTAAAACAGTGCATAACATGGATAAACTGGAGGACATTATGCTGAGTGAAATAAGTCAATCATAGAAGGACAAATATTGTATGAGTCCATTATTGTAAAAAGGAAAGGTTTATATACTGAAGGAAATTTTCTTTGTTGGTTGCCAGGGGAGTGGAAGGAACACTGTTAGATAGGTAGAGACAATTATTGACTTGGGTGAAGAGAAGGGAAATGTACCAAACGTGAGTGATCAACATGGTGGCATTGAGGAAGAGGAAGGCATGGACAACTGCATAGGAGGTACAGGCAACAAAGATGAACCCTTTTGCACATACAGTACTGCAATGTCAGTGAAGGCAAACATGACTATACGGGTGGATAGATGGGTGAACAGGCTGAACTATTAGGTATGTCTATGCATGGGGAAATTTGCCCAAGACCATGTATAGGGTTGGCAGATAATGGTTCTACAAGTGTATTTGTATGTTCTGTAAGAATTCCCAGGTGTATAGTAGAACTGACAAGGGCCAAGATTGTAGTCACTTCTTGGGCACAGCCAGCTACCCAGAGGGAGTGAGTAGTTGAGCCTGTGGGCTTGGGACCATAGTCACAGGGGACATCAAGTTCAACTGGCATAACACACTACACAAAACATTGTTCCACGTCCTAATTTGGCAAGAAGTTACTGGGATCTTAAAAGCTTGCAAGCAGAAGACATCAAGCTCAATTGGCATAATATGCTACACAAAACATTTTACCACATCCTACTTTGGCAAGTAGTGACTGGGACCTTAAAAGCTTCCAAGTAGCCATCTAGATGCAATGATAGGTCTCTCATCATCCAGAGCAAAGACGAATGAAGAAATCCAAAGATTCATGGAAACAATTAGTCCAAGTGACTGGTACACCATGTGATCCTCAGCCTATATGACTATGAGACCAGAAGAATTAGATGGTCCCTGGCTGCCACTGTCAACCATTCAGAGGGGGATCTATGCAGGAGATCCTAGATAGAGTGGGAAAACAATATGGAACAAAACTCAAAATCATTCGGAAAAAAAAAAAAAAGATCAGGTTTGCTGGTCTGATAGGGCCTGGTGGAACCCCTGAGACTATGGACCCTAGCTGCCCTTCCAGTCTGGAATTGAACCCACACCTGTGGCTTCCAGCCAAACAAAAGACAGGCACATGAGGTGAGCATTTACCCTAGGTAGATTGTTCTCCTGGAGAGAACAATCATGGGAGAATAGAAGAGCTGTGTATGCACAGGGACAAGCTCAGGGGGCAGGAATGCATGGAAGGAAGGACACAGGGAAGAAGTAACTATGGGGAAGAAGTGGGAGGGGATCTGTTGCACTGTGGTAAATTGTAGTCAATGTCATGAGACAACGTTTATGTGAACTGCTGTATGGAAAGTGAATTTGCTCTGTAAACTTTCACCCAGATCACAATAAAAAAAGAAAGAAAGAAAGAATGATGATGGAAGCTGAGTTGGGATTATATTATATCTGCAGATCACTTGCGTAGTATTGACATTTTCACTGTGCTACATCTTCCTATCCATGACCGTAGTATATTCTTCTATTTATGTAGGTCTCTTTGTATAGGGCTGTTGTGTTTCTGGTTAGATTTATTCATAAGGAGTTCATATTTTGGGTGGCTGTTCTCTTTTTAGTGTAAAGGAATCCAAATGATTTTTTAATATGTTGATCTTGTACTCTGCAAATCTGCTAAATCTTTCTATTTGTTTCAGTAATTTTCTTGCAGAGTGTTTGGGAATTTCTATGTATAGGATCATATCATCTGCAAATAGAGATAGTTTTACTTTATCTACTATTAACTTTTATATACTACCAGATAAGGTTATCCCCAGGAACTCTGGTAGCATAGGGCCTAAGGCACGTGACTGCTAACCAGAAGGCTGGCAGTTCAAACCCACCAGCCACTCCTCGGAAGGAAGGTTGAACAATATACTTCCATAGTGACACCGCCTCAGAAATCCAAGGAGAGGTCGCTATGAGTCCAGTCCAACTTGACGGTATATAACATCAACAACAACAAGGTTATCCCCTTTCAAATTTGTCAAGTACAAGAAGACCTACCAATGAGGTATGCTCCAATTCACTTTGAATGTTGTGTTTAAGGATAACATTCATAGCCTTCAAAAATTTGACCCAAACACTGTAGACTCTTTTTGATGTGTATCATTTATCATTGGGAAATAAGTTGGTGCCAGCACTTAGAGACTCCATAGTTTTGAGGGCTGTGATCCTCCCAAGGGCAGTGACAGAAACATTTTTTGCTTTATTTACATGAATTCACGTAGCTTCTTAACCTAAAGTTAGAATTTCCTACCAATTTCATTTCACTTGAATCAAAAATCAATGTCCATGGAATCATCAGTCAAGAAATCAAACGACATATGACATTGGGAAAATCTGTTGCAAAAGATCTTCTTAATGTTTAAAAACAAAAAGCTGTCACTCTGGTGACTGTGGAGCAACTGACCCAAGCCATGGTCTTTTAAATTGCCATAAGTGCATGTAAAAGCTAGATAGTGAGAAAGTAAGACAGAAGAAGAATTGATGCATTCGAATTGTGCTGTTGGTGAAAAATATTGCATATGCTGCAAACTGGCAAAAGAAGGAACAAATCAGTTAGAAGAAACACAACCAGAACCTTCCTTAGAAGTGAGGATGGCAATTCTTCAGCTCACTTACTTTGGAAAGACCAATTGCTATCATATTTAGTCAAGTAGAGGGTCAGCAGATATGAAGCAAATCTTCAATGAGATGCATTGACACAATGGCCACAACAATGGGCTCAAACATGCCAATGACCATGGAAATGGTAAGGGATTGAGTAACGTCTCATCCTGTTATACGTAAGGTATGAGTATACCTTACGTATGAGTCAGAGCCAAACTGATGGCAGAGAACAACCTAAGAATCTTCTCTCCTTCAGAAGAGTGGGCAGATATGGCACCCACTGTTAGAGCAAAACCAGGTGGTTTTTTCAGAAGCTGCGATGAACAGGTTTCTAGAACTCTGAGCTGAGTTGGACAAATACACCCTTGTGGTCCAGCAGTGTAAACTCAAGATGTGTGGCTCTGTAGGCAGTTACAAATTTAACACAATTGCCTGGAAGAGCAAATGTGAAACAACAGTTCCATGGGTCATGTCTGGATAACATTACTTCCCAAGCACATCTTACTTTTTACACACAGTAGAGAGATTGTAAATAAAATCATCCCTTGGAGAAGAAAGCAGTTTTCATCTAGCTCTCTCTTATTAACTCTATAACTATTACCAATTTTTCTTCCTGTATGGATGTACAAATTGTATAGCATGATTCATTTTGGAACACTTTCTATTTTTCTAAGCCTATAAAACATTTTTATTATCCCTGTGGCTATTTTTCCCAATCCACAATTTCAGTATGTTGGGCATCAATGTCTTATTGGAGTCTAGCGTATTATATAGCAGCTAAATGTTGCCTGCATCATGCACTGTGAGCCATGCTATGATTCCTATGATCAGCCCTCCTCCCTAAACATCACCTCTATAGCAGAGATGGTTGTTTCCCTCAGGAACCCTGTATGGCTGCACAGTGTCTTATTTCAGTTTAACACAGCTCTCTGTTGCAAAGAACTTTTTTTAATGATTGGGTGACTTCAGAACAATTTGGGTATGTTTTATCTACCCCTAAACCATTTAGTCTATGGAGAGATTTTAAATGCTCTTTCCTTCTACTTCATATCCTTCACAGTTCTGCACCTGAAAGGGCTCAAAAGGTTGTACCCTTCTCAATGTGATATTCCAATTATATCAGACAGTGCCGTTACCCCACATTGAGACAGAGAAAGCAATTTTTGGAGACCTCTACCACTCAGAGTACCAGTGAGAACTTACTGAATATTCTTTCATGTTAATAGATATATTGACATTTATACTGCTAGTTGTACTCCAGGATATGTTTTGAAAATTGTCTCCATACATCAATCAGCTAAAAGTCGTATGATTTCAATAGTGCCTAAGGCACTTAACTGCTAACCAGAAGGTTGGCGGTTCAAACCCACCAGCCACTCTTGGTAGGAAGGTTAGGCAATCTACTTCCGTAGTGATACTGACTCAGAAACCCAATGAGGGTGTAACTTGATGGCACATAACAACAACAACAATCACCACTAACCAAAATCAAACCAAACTCACTGCCATTGAGTCGATCCCAACTCATAACACCCCTCCTTGGGTTTCCGATGCAGTATCTCTGTGGAAGTAGATTGCCCAGTTTTCCTTCTGAAGAGTGGCTGGTAGCACAATGACAACCCATTAATTACTTTTTCCATTTCATATAGTAGAACAATATGATTCTGTGCTCTAGGGAGTTCCCTGGACTTTGCCTGAGTTAAAAATAAACATCAGGTTTCTTATGTTTGTTTTTGCTAAGCCATTGAGATTTGGGGTTTCTTTATCACTGTTGCTTCATCTAGTCACAGCCATGAAAACCATGTGGACCACAGTTCTACTCTGAAATACATAGGCTTACCATGAGTCAGAACTGATTCCACAGCAGCTGGCATTGGAACTAGTATTCTAATGGCTCCTACGGAATCAGGAAGTACATGTTTTTAATAACATCCAAAATAAGATTCTAACTGATGAATCTTTAATGGTTGTTTTTACCTGGAAAACAGCCTCATAACCAGGCAAAGGAAAATAATGAAAGCTTGTTCCATTTTTATTTAAATATTAGCGATAAGGTAGATCCCAGAATACTGAAGTATTTTGACCCATCCAGAAGGCTGCTTTCGGAGAGGGGTATGCTTTATTTTCTGAGCTTTCTTGTCACATCCCTACACTCTTCAAAGGAGTCTGGTAGCGTAGTGCCTAAAGCACTTGACTGCTAACCAGAAGCCTGGCAGTCCAAACTCACCAGCCACTCCTCAGAAGGAAGGTTGGGCAATCTACTTCCATAGTGATACTGCCTCAGAAACCCAAGGAGGGGTCGCTATGAGTCAAGTCCAACTCAACGGCACATAACAACAACAACAACAACAACCTTCAACTGGAAGTGTTGATTCCACATACCTTGGGTGTTCCCTGGAATCAAGATGATTAACAATGACTCAGTGACTCTTAAGATCAGCCATCTTTGAGCAACATTGATAGGAGAAACTCAAGGAGAAACAAGAAGATATGCCCATGCTCTGAACTTCATTAACTTTAATCATGACAACAACCTTATAGGGTAGACATTTTTGTCTCTCTTTTACAGGGAGCAGGAGCAATATTTCCAAGAACTTACAACTAGTAAGTGGCAGATATAAAATCTGAACCCAAAGCCACAGAGTCTGCTACCAAGATGCATACTTCTTTTTCCATCATGCCACACTGCCTCTTTTTATTGGTTCATTCAATTCTTACTTTCTTACAACAAATATTTATTGAGAACAAATTATGGAACTAGGTGCTCTGGAAAGAGAGGAATGAAAAGTTAAGTAAAATCTTACTATCAAGGAATTCAGAGTCCAAGAAGCATTAGATTCGATTCAAGTCCATAAAACATGTCATGAGAAATCAGAGGAGAGAAAGGTCAATTACAGCTGAGAGAAGCCTTCTTAGAGGAGATAGCATCTTGGATTGTGGATAGATAGGGATGGAGGTCTAAAGTGTTTTAGGTAGAAAAAAGAATGTGAAGAAAAGCCAAGGGGTCAGAAATCACAGGTTATTTACAGAAATCAGAGAAGGAAAGAGGAGAGAACCACAGCCACAGACCTAATTTTAGAACATGTAAAGCAGTATTTAAGGATTGGAAGATTTCACATACATATCTGGACTTTAGAATTCATTTGAAAAATTGGGAGGCATGAGAGTACTGGGCTAGCTCCACCCCCGGGGCACAATCAGCTGAAGCTAAAAGTTGTCACCTTCACAGGGAATATCTGCTCTCTAGTTCTCCTGGGCCAGTGATTATCACCTGCTTAATCACTATGTGCATTTGAGCACTCTACCCTTTGAGTGGAAGATGTAGAGTAAGTAGCAGCATGAAGTTGGAAAGATAGATTGAAGTTCTAGCAAATGCCTTACCCCACGGGGCCAATTGATGGAAAAACCAAATGAAGCTACTGATTCTGTCTGCTTTCAGTTGCTTAAATAAGCTACTAGCACCTACCTCTGTGGGGAAATGGAGTCAGAACACAAGTAGACTCTTGCCTAGGAATTTATAATCAGCTAACCTGCTTGACAGAAGTCTCTAGACAGAAAGTGGGCATAAGGGAGGGCAATGGGGTTATAGGCTTGGTGAAACAGTCTTTTCTTAAAAGGTGAAACTTAGTGATTAGTGATGTCCTACTCTCCATTGTTACCTTGGGGGCTGTTCTATGACTTAAATGTTAGCTTTATTTAGCCAGCTGGGAGTTGGTAATGGCTCAGTGAAGGGGAGTGGGGGGACCCATGAATTTCTAAGATTGGTTTGTCATTTCCTTAACCTAGAGATAAATGCAGGGCTGAAACACAAGAGGAGAGAGAAAGTGCAGAAATGAGACCAAGAGCAAGAGAGCGAAAACAGCATGCTATAAAAAGAGAAAGATTCAAAAATATTTATAGGCACTTACCATGAAGCATCCAAACCAAAACCAAACTCACTGACATTAAGTCGATTCTGGCTTATAGTGACTCCCATTGGGTTTCTGAGGTGGTCAATCTCTACAGAAGTAGATTGCTCCCTCTTCTTTCTGTGGAATTGCTGGTGGGTCTTAACCACCAATCTTCTGGTTAGCGATCAAATACCTTAGGCACTGTGCCATCAGAGCTCCTTCTATGAAGCATCAGTAGTTGGAAAATACAGCTTTGGTGATAGAAATGATGCTTGAGATGACATGATAGAATTTTGCGAGACCAACAACTTACTCAGTGCAAATACCTTTTTTCAACACAAACAAAAACTATACATGTGGACCTCACCAGATGGAATACATAGAAATCAAATCGCCTATATCTGTGGAAAGAGACGATGGTGAAGCTCAATATCATCAATTAAAACAAGGCCAGGAGCTGACTTTGGAACAGACCATCAATTGCTCATATGTAAGTTCAAGGTGAAGCTGAAGACAATTAAAACAAGTCTGTAAGAGCCAAAATATGACTTTGAGTATATCTCACCTGAATTTAGAGACCATATGAAAAATAGATTTGACACATTGAACACCAGTGACCAAAGATTAGGTGAGTTGCAGGATGACATCAAGAACATCATACAAGAAGAAAGCAAAGGCCATTAAGAAGATAGGAAAGGAAGAAATGACCAATAAAATTGATGTCAGAAGAGACTCTGAAACTTGCTCTTGAACAGAGAGTAGCTAAAATAAATGGAAGAAATGATGAAATAAAAGAGCTAAACTGAAGATTTCAAAGGGTGGCTTGAGAAGACAAAGTAAAATATTACAATAAAATGTGCAAAGACCTGGAATGCGAAAACCAAAAGGGAAAAACCACTCAGAATTTCTCAAGCTGAAACAACTGAAGATAAAATTCAAGCCTTGAATTGCAGTCTTGAAGAATTCTATGGGCAAAATTGCTGACATTCCTGATGTCAGATGGCTCTTGGCTGAAAGCAAAGAATGCCGGAAAGATGTTGAGTTCTGTTTTATTGACTATGCAAAATCATTCAATCATGTGGCTCACAACAGATTATGGATAACATTGCAAAGAATGGGAATTCCAGAACACTTAATTGTGCTCATAAGGAACCTGTACATAAACTAAGAGGCTGTGGTTTGAACAGAATAAGAGCATAGTGCATGGTTTAAAATGAGGAAGGGTATGGATCAGTGTCATATCTTTTTGCCACACTTATTCAATCTGTATGCTGAGCAAATAGTCTGAGAAGCTGGACTAAATGAAGAAGAACTCAGAATCAAGTTTGGAAGAAGACTCATTAACAACCTGAGATATGCAAAGGACACAATTTGGTTACTGAATGTGATGACTTGAAGCACTTACTGAAGAAGATCAAAGACTACAGTCTTCAGTATGCATTACATCTCAACATGAAGAAAACAAAACTCCTCACAAATGGACCAATAAACAACTTCATGATAAATGGAGAAAAGATTGAGTTGTCAGGGATTTCATTTTGCTTGGTTCCAGTCAACAGTCATAAAAGCTTGTTGTTGTTGTTAGGTGCCATTGAGTCATTTCAGACTCATAGCGACCCCATGCACAGCAGAACTATTAATATTAAATTATTATTAATATTAACTATTAATATTAAAAACTATTAATATTACTTAGTCATAGAAGCAGTGGTCAAGAAATCAGACGTCATATTGCACCGGGCAAATCTGCTGCAAGAAACCTCTTTGAGTGTTTAAGAACAAAGATGTCAATTTGAGGACTAAGGTGCACCTATCCCAAACCATGGTATTTTCAATCACCTCATATACATGTGAAAGCTGCATAATGAATAAGGAAGACTGAAGAAGAATTGATGCCTTCGAATTGTGGTGTTAGCGAAGAATACTAATGATACCGGGGACTGCCAGAAGAATGAACACATCTATCCTAGAAGTGCAGCCAGAGTGTTCCTTGGAAGTTAGAATGTCCAGATTTCATCTTGCCTACTTTGATCTTGTGGTCAGAAGGGACCAGTCCCTGGAGAAGGATATCATGCTCAGTAAAGTAGAGGGTCAGTGTAAAAGGGGAAGACCCTCGACAAGATGGATCGACACAGTGGCTGCAATGATGTAATAATAATGCAAGGATTGTGAGAATGGCACAGGACAGCGTAGTGTTTGGGGCTGTTGTACAGAGGGTCACTATGAGTTGGAATCTACTCAGTGGCACCTAACAACAAAAACAACTCTGTAGCTTGTGGAAACCCCTCAGTGGCACAAGTGGTTAAGGTGTTAAGCTGTTAACAAAAGTTTGGAGGGTTGATTTTACCCAGAGGTGGTTCAGAACAAAAGCCTGGTGATCTACTTCTGAAAAATCAGCCATGGAGGTCTGTATGGATCACAGTTGTCTTCTGACACACATGGGACCACCACGAGTCAGAGTGGACTGGACAGCAGTTGGCACTGGTATACATCAGGTGCCTTCTCGACTGGTGGTCGTATTGTGGAGAACATGCCAAACAAAAAACAAGCCCGTTAATTCCAACTACAGTAATCCCATGTGTGTCAGAGGAGAACTGTGCTCCATAGGATTTTCAATGGTTCTTATCTTTCAGAGGGTGTGTGGATTTGAACCATCAAACTTCAGGTTAATAACAAAGCACTTAAGTTTTCGCACCCACCTCGGGACTCCTATGGTGGATATGGTTATTTTTCAGAGAAGACAAAATGAACTAGGAAGTTCATTTACTTGAGTACAAAAATACAAACTATGAAGGCTCTGGGCTAGTCAAGAGAAGATTAAATTGGGTGACAGAAATCACTCAATTGCACTCATCTTAAACATATTTCAAAACTATCTCTGACTCTAAGAAGAAACAAGTAAAGAAATATTGAGTCTGTTGAGGACACTAGGCATAATGGCAAAAGCAGGATTTTCAGTAGCAGCGAGTCCCAGGTTTAAACCCTCCTCTGTCAATGATAAGCTGTGAAGTGAGCAGCAAATCTCTTCAAGCCTCAGTTTCACCTTCTGAAAATGGCATTTATAATTCCTTTATTATATCAGTGTTTGGGTAAAGAGTAAATGACATTAAAGTTTCAGAAACATAGTAGGCATTTTATAAATATGATACTCCCTTTCCTTCTTCAGCTTTCTTAGTGACGTGGTTCAAATCATTACAAGTACTGACCAGATTTATTCATAGCAGACAAAATAAATTCAGGTCCCTCAGCCTTCTAAATGAAAGCTAATGAAAAATATATGTTCTCTCACTTCCTCATTTGACTGCCTGCAAATTATGTCTCCTGATGCATGCTGGCTCCTCTGCTATTTCATGACTTCAGACACTGAACTTTGAGTCTTTGTCACATCAGCAGCACCAAGTAATTCCATACAGAAGTCTGACATTTCCAGTTGAAAAAAATAAATTGATTAAAATTCAACAGGCATGTAGTGTTCGGCATTTAAAGGTTGAGGAATCTAGGGAACTATCAACTGTAAGATAATTCAACATTTAACGTGGGTGGGGGCACCCGGAGTTGTTTCTTTCCCTCACCATCCCAGCCTTTGACTCTTAGGAACATAATTGTGGCAAATTTAATTACAGCCTCAAGAAGGGCCATCCATCTTTGAGGGCCTTAGCGGTTGGGCTTCCCAAGAGCAAAGAAAGGTCGATTTGACTTTCCAAGGATTATATCTTCACCTTTGTTAGTCAAGAAAGAATCTTTATGCTCTTTGTCTAAGCTCTGTGGAGCTGCCCCTCTTTTCCTTTTGAAAATCCCAGGATAACTACAAGCCAGTTAGCCTTTTGCTTAAAGAGAAGGAAGGAACAGACAACCTCTAGACCATAAGCTCTAGAGCTTGTTTTATTATGCTCCATGGCAAATGTCCTCTTTGTCATTACAGAGAGAATGGTTAGCATGAGACTGGCACATAGTGGTCAAGCCTTCGATATGTATCTGTTGATTCAGTGAATTAAAACACCATGTTTCAAATTTAGGCTCTTTCAGACACTGTTAGATCTTGGGCAAGTTACTTATCCTCTCTTGGCCTCAATTCCTTCATTTGTAAAATAGGGACAGTAATGCCTACTTCACAATCATTAGTTAGGTTGTTCAGCAATTGTCTGTTAACTTTTTTTTTTTTTTTTTTTCTTCTCCACAAGATACTAAGCTCCCATAATGCAAAGACTAGTCTTTTAAGTCAACATACCTCCCCTACTCCGACCAGTGCCCAGAAAAATACCTGGGAAAAAGTAGGTGCTCGATAGATGTAAAATAAACTAAAATCAATGCCATGTAACAGCAAGACTCCTGAAATGGAATGCAAGAAACCAGGTAGTGTGACGGTTAATTCCTCAGCTGCTAACTGAAAGGTCGGTGGTTTGAACACACTAGCCACTCCACAGGAGAAAAGACCTGGTGGTCAGCCCCCATAAAGATTTATGGCTCAGGAAACCCTATGGGGAAGTTCTACTCTGTGCTACAGGGTCACTGTGACTCAGAATTAACTCAAGGTCACACAACAACACATCCTTATTCTGCCACCAACTTGTGATGTGATCTCTAGCTCTTAATTTGCTCATCTGTCAGATGAGGAATTTATATAAGAAAATCTCCAAGGTCCACTGAATTCTGATATTCTTTTATCTTTATTCCTGTTCTATTAAGACTTTATTCATCTGGGCTCATTTATTGAGGCTTAGTAGAGTCTTGGAATTATAACAAATAAAAGCATTGTCTTGTGAAAAGATGAGATGGCTAAAGGGTGACATGACTGCTCTCTGCAAATATCTGAAGAGCTTTTACGATGGTGCTCCTGATCACTTGTTCTCATTTTTACTAAGAGAAATGGCTTTAGTATTGCAGACAAGGAAGCAATTAGATGTAAGGAGAGATTTCTTGATTACTATAGGGATAAAATGATGCCTACCTTCATTCTCCCTGACAGGTGAGAACAGGAGTCCCTGATGAGTCAATCAATGAATCAACAAATATTTGCTAAGCTCGCTCGCTGCTCATGCTCCTCTTCATGACATTTTGTTCAAAGTGTGGATCAAGAACCTCCTGCATCAGAATCACCTGGAGCTCGTGTTAAAAATTTAGATTCTTAGATTCACCCCAACTGACTCTTTCTCAGGCTAATATCTACAATCTGTATTTTAATAATATCCTCAAGTGACATTTCTATGCATTCTAAAGTTAGATTATGTTCTTAGAGTTTAAAACTTGGGAAATATTTTCTCCCAATCTGGTGGTTTTTTGAATAATAATTATAGCAAATATATTTGTTAAGCAGCAACTACGGGCCAAACATCTTACATATATCATTTATAATAGTCATCTTTACCCCATGAGGTAGGTATTACTCCCACCTACCTATTCCAAACCTGTTGTTGTTCAGTCAATTCAGACTCATGGCAGCCCATATTGTTACATAGCAGAACTAACCCTTCCATGGGATTTTCTTGGCTGTAATCTTATGGAAGTGGAATGCCAAGCCTTTCTTTCATGGCACTACTGGACCTGTTTGAAACATCAACCATTAGGCTAGAACTAGAGTGCAAAACATTAGCGCCACCTAGGCAGCTGATCCCCACCTAAGAGATGAATAAATGAAGGGTGAGTGATAAAGTAAAAAAGTGACACAACCACAAAGTGGCTGGATCAGGACTTGAACCCAGGACTTCTGGACACAGGTTCACTGCCCCATAGCTGCTTTTCTAACATGCTGCCTTTGAGTCAGGGCATTCTGTGAGACTCATGTTCTGTTGCCATGACCTTGTCTGCCCCTAGAAGAGAAGAGGTAAAGAAGGCCACAAAGATGTGAGCTCATCCATATTCAGTTTGGGCTGTTAGCTTCAAGTTCCAGAGAGGAGGCTGAGCAGATGTGTCTCTCATTCACTACAGAGACCGTGCAAGTATGGTTTCTCAGAAAATGCGTAGATATTTTTTTTTTCCTTTCTTTCATGGAGGATGCAGAACTTGGTGTGTGATCTTACTGTGACCTTTACAGGTTACTCAAAGCAGAATGAACTTATGACCCCATCTCAGATCTTGGTCCACAGGAATGACTCCAGGGAGCCAATTTCAAGTGGCCCCCATTTACATTAGTCCTTGTAATTGCAAAATACATTCTTTCCTCTGAACTCTCAGCTTCTGGAGGTCAGCAAAGGCCATGGATGAACTACCCTCCTCTTTTTGGACAAGGAAAGTTAATAGACTGATTATTAGCTGCAAGACTGAAATTTCACTCTGAAACAATCAACTCACCATTTATGTCCATTCTCAGTGATTACGTGACTGATGTTTCAGAAAAGGAAGGCAAATTAAAGTGGGGTAAAAAAAATCAGGGGTATGTAGATGATTTTAAGGGACCCTTTGTTAGTTTCTCCCCAGCATCTTTTAGATAGTTGAGATAAAGGCTCACATATTCAATGTGTTTCTCACCTGACTCCCAAGGCTGAAAAGTCACCTACCCCACTCACCTGTGTTTTTTTAAGGAACACATGTTCAGAGGCAGGGGAATGGTTGAAATGCCTTCCTTCTCACAGTAGCTCATTCATTCAATTTCCATTTATTGTCAGGCTGGGAACTGATGGCTGCAGAAATGATGGAGGTACAATCCCAATTTGGAGATGCTTACAGGAGCTCTGGTAGCATAGTGCCTAAGGCACTTGACTGCTAATCAGAAGGCTGGGGGTTCAAACCCACCAGCCACTCCTCGGAAGGAAGGTTGGGCAATCCGACTTCTGTAGTGATACTGCCTCAGAAACCCAAGGAGGGGTTGCTATGATTCAGGGCCGACTCAACAGCACATAACAACAACAACAACATAGGCTGCTAGTTCATTTCCAATGTGAGAAAGGGAAAAATAAAAACAAACTAACCTACCACTAGGGAATTTTCAATGTTCAAAATGATGACTGGGACATATTATCACAAGAAAAATACATAAAATTAAGTTCATAAGGATTGGGTAAAAGGCATGATTATGAAGTTTGGGTGCCCTTGGATAAGTCACTTAATCTCCCTGGATGTCAATTTCCTTATCTCAAATGTAAGGGAGTTAGATTAGGTGATTTCAGTGTTTTTTCTGTCTCTAACAGTCTGATTCTGCTTCTATTTTTACAAACTTAAAAGCTACTGAACTTAGTTGTATGACTTGTCCAGAAATACTAACTCTATTCAAATATATTTCCCCCACCTTAGAAAGCCTAGAATCTGCCTTAGAATCTAGGCATGATTACTGAATACTTAGACTATTCCTATCAATTTAGTAATAAAGACACCTACATCCAGAGAGGAAGAAGAATTTGCCCAAGGTCACACGTAAGTTAATGGCTGGCACGCTTGGAAGTCAGGTGTCTTGACTCCTGGTCAAGAAAGAAGTTAGTATAACCTACTTTCCACCTCACCTTACTGAGTTTACATTCACTATTGGTCTATTTCTAGAACTTTTTCAGATATAAAATTACTTTATGAGTTTGGGAACATAAAATGCATTATACATGCCAGACTTCTAAAATCAACATTTTTAATGATGTTTAAGATGTAGTAAAAATAGAATTCATTTCTCAAAATGTGAAAAAATGTGAACAGAAAACAAGGTGTCTACTCACCAATTTTCTGTACATCTTTCCTTCACATCTGCATGTTCATCTCTAATGACACTAAAGTTGTGGAGGTGGTTATGGAAATGGTAGTGTTTATAGAAATGGTGAGGTTGGTATTGATGAAGTTAATTAAGGTGATTACTTTGATTATAGCATTTCAGATGCTTTTTGTAGTTAAAAAAATGGTCTTAAAGAATAAAGTAAATTTGTTGTGTTAAATGAAATGTGGGCAGGTGGTACATGTTTCAGGTAAGGATTAATTCAATAGAGAAACAATGTTATCAAGAAAAATACTAAGTGTTTTTCTGTTTCCTCTGTATAGTGCAGCACAAGCATCATCCTAAGGTTGCCTTCTCTTATCATCATGAGATGATTCATAGATGCATCCAGGGCTACCTAGTTCCTTGTACTCAGCCAATAAGAGAGAGATTGTCTTTTTCTTCTGACTGACCCACAGAGTACTGACTATGACTCTGACTGGACCAAATTGGGTCATTCCCATGCCTGAACCAGTAACTATGATAAGAGTAGCTTGTTGACACTACCACTACAGCAAACTCCTTGAGCTGGGGGAAATTTTAATTTTTCTGAAATACATGGTTACTACACAGGGGTTAAGAGGAGGAAAAGATGTTGGAAAGGATACCAAAGTGTACGCTACAATGATGATGACAAGATGATGGTGATAGTGGTAGAAATGGTGAAGGTGATAAAATTGTGATGATGTATAAAGATGACAAAGGTGGTTATGCTGGTGAAGGAAATAAAGGCAGTAAAGAAAACAATGGTGGCAATGGTGATGAGTGAAGATGATGAGGGTGATGAGGTTAATGATGTAGAAAAAGCAATAAGTCAATATCCAGTTAACACAAGTTTAGTGAATTAACATCCCTTTCCTATGTACCCTTCCTAAATAATTTGCCTGTGGCCACTTGTTTTTCCCTTTATACAATGCTGTTGCATCCCTTTTTCCTGACCACTGCTGATTGGCTCAAAGATGGGTGCCTGATCCAAGAAAACCATGTCAACAATTGACTAGGAAGAGAATCATGGTAGTACAGGGGTTAAAGTGCTTGGCTGCTAACTGAAAAGTCAATAGTTTGAATCCACCAGCCCCTCTGAGGGATAGAGATATGGCAATCTGCTTCCATACATTTACAGCCTCGGAAACCCTATAGGGTAGTTCTTTTTTGTCTTATAGGTTCACTATGAGTCAGAATTAATGTGACAGCAGTGATTTGGATACTAATGATCAGGACATCTCCTATAAAAAGTTTCACTAAGACACAAAATGGACTCTTAAAATGACAGATGCAATGTCCTAGCATAATAATAAACTATAGTAGATTATATTATTTGTTCACAATAATTTGTTCCACCCCAATGATTGCCCCCATTGCTTTGGGCTTGGCCATGAAAGATTACCTGATCAACATGATGTGAGCAGACATGACACTATCCTCACATGAGCAGAAGCTTGCATGGTTTTCTGGGTTCTCTTGCCCTAGGCCACATCCATGAGAACAGAATGTCCTGATAGTGGCTTCTCCTTAAGCCTGGGCTCTAGATGAGAAGACACATGGAATCCAGCTAAGCCTCACAACCCTGTAATTGACCCACAATCCTTAAGAAATGTGAGCAGAATTAAACATCTGTTGATAATATTTTGAGGTTGTTTGTTATATAATATAACCTAGAAAAACCTGATTGATACACTGATAGTCAGTCCAGTAGTGAGCACCACAGTGTGCAAAACCACGTGCAAGTTGTAGTTATGAAGAAACAAAGGCAGATGGTCTGCAAAGAAGATTAAAGAACAAGACCACCTCAGGTTTTTTCTCCTGGAGGAGTGTGGCTGGTCTCAGTCATCACTGTGACAAGATGTATGCAATATTAGATACACAGTACCAGTGTGCAACCAGAGATCAGACCTTTACTGCTATGGTAGCTTCACCCCTACCTCATTAACAGAGAAGAAGCCACTCCACATGAGAACGTCCCCCCAAGGCTTGTCCATCATACCTGAGAGGCTCATTGCTCCTTGGTTCATTTCTTCCTAAGACCAGGCAGAGGAGAGGGCATCTCAACATAGTCCTTTCTTTTCTCTTACTGAAGACAAAGTGTCTAGTATCAAAACATTCTTCATCCGGGAACATATTTCCTAATACAAAATTATCATTTGACTCAGAATTTTTGTTAACAAACATTCTGTGAACAGTGGTTTTTCTCTATTTTCTACAAAGGAAAAAAAAAATCTGAAGATAAAAATTGCCATAAACTTTTTGAAACCTGCCTTATTTTTTGGGGGGGGGAGAGGGAGGTGGAGCTCTGGTGGCGTAGTGCCTAAGACATGTGACTGCTAACTAGAAGGTTGGCGGTTCAAACCCACAGCCACCCCACAGAAGAAAGACTGAGCATCTACTTCCGTAAAGATTTATTGTCTTGGAAACCCAAAGGGGGTTGCTTTGAGTCAGAATCAACTCGATGGCAGTGGATTTGTTTGTTTGTTTGTCCTTATGTTTCTTTCAATCTCACATACATATTAGATAACCACAAGCAGATATTTAAAAGATCATTTCTAGAGAGTTTCCATTTTCTCATCTGTAAGAAGAAAATATTACCTATATTTCAAAGAAAATGCAAGTATTATATAAGAGAAAATATAGATGGTGTGTGGCACATAGTAAGTAAAGCAGTCCCCAGATTATAAGAAGATCCATTGCTAAATGTGTCTTTAAGCTGAATGTGTAAACAAGTCAGAACAAGTGTGTACAGTTCTCACTTAGCCTTGCATTAGTGCAAGAATATGCTCAACGCCATTTCAGTGGTTTAAAAGCTGCAGGTGCAACAAGTGAAGGTGACTGTGATGATGAATTTGTTGGGAGTAGGGGTTGGTTCAATCTATTCAAACTGAGGGCAAATTTACTCAACATTAAAGGGCACATATAAGCTGTGCATAAGTCGGACATTAATACCCTGGAGACACTCTGTACTCAATAAATGACAGCTGATATTAATATTAAGGGAATGATGAAGTGGAATATCTGGAAGAAAATTAAGTGAGAGGAATTAGTGAATTAAATAACAAATACAACCCATACAAGGTTGTTTGAAAGAAGGGAAAGAACAATTTATGCAAACAGCAAACCAGTCCAAAGCTAACAGGAAAGGAAGCCCAGAGTGAATTCCATCTGCTTTCTGTCTGCACCTGCTATTTATTTACTTTTCAGCTTCATCAATTGAGGCCAAATTGTTATTTTTTAAAACTTCAAAACATAAGGAGAGAAGAAAGAGAAGTGGGGAAAGAGCAAGCAGGGGTGGAAAAAGAACAAGACTGTAATAACTAACATTTATTGAGCTCTTACTATAAGTCAGGCACTGTTTGAAGTGCTCTTGTAAATCATTGCACTGGCTTCTCACAACTCTATACCAAGGTTAGCCATGTTGTTCCCATTTTATAGGTAAGGGCACTGAAGTTTGGACTCAAATGGCGCCATGAACAAAATAGCAGAGGTGGAAGTTATGCATGGGCTCCGCAATATGAACTTGCACTCACCAACACTGGCCTGGTTACTGCCACTGCTGAGTGCCCAGTCTGCTAGCAGCATAGACCAGCACTGAGTCCCCGATGTGGTCCCATTCTCCAGGGTGATCAACCAGCTGTCTGGTGGCAGGTAGATCATATTGAACTACTTCCATCATCAAAGGGGCAGAGTTTTGCTCTTATTGCATCAAATTCTTACTGACATGGATTGAATTGTGTCCCCAAAGAATATATATTAACTTGGCATGGCCATGATTCTTGGTGGTTTGAAAGTTATATAATAATGTAATCTGATGTGATCAGCAAATCATTTGTAAGGAGTTAAGGTGAGATCCACTCTAACTGACTGCCAACAGTCGATTCTGACTCCTAGCCACCCCCATTGCATTTCTGAGGTAAATCTTTACGGAAGTAGATTGCCCCATCCTCCTTCCATAGGGCAGCTGATGGGTTTGAACCACTGAGTGTAGACAGCATCAGGTTTTATCTTACAAGAGATAAAAGGAGAAAAAAGCAAGCAAAGAGCAGGGCCATACTACGACCAAGCAAGCAGAGCTCTGATCTCTTCTTCTGGAGCAAGGGTCTCTGCTCTGGGACTCTCCTAGTCTCAGGGAAAGATTGACTTCAAGATAAACCGAGATCTCTAAGAACAGCCAATGGGCCCTTAGATGTTGAAAGGAGACAAAGACCTTCCCCTAAAGCTGACAGAAAAAGAAAACCTTCTCCTAGAACCAGCACTCTGCATTCAGACTTCTAGCCTCCTGAACTATATGAGAGATGAATCTCTGTTCACGCCATCCATTTGTGGTTTTCTATTACAGTAGCACTAGGTAACTAAGTCACTAACTCTGCATTGTATCTACCTTATCCTGAAATAGCTGGTTTAATAAAATGGTTTGTTGAAGTTGTAATTGCAGTATCAGCTAAGTGACAATAGCCAGCAGAGCTGAGGCAATGTTCTCCAGGAGGCTGTATATGCTCTAAACCAACATCCAATATGTGGTACTGTTTCGCCCAAGGCTAGGACTCATGAATGCAGAAATCAAGGAATATAAAAGGGAGGGCCCTATTCACTGTTACCCTGAGTGATTTGCCCAAGATCTAACAACTGGTAAGGGGGAGAGTCAGTGCTAAACCCAGACAGTCTTGTTTTGACTTTTTAATCCATGCATTACTCATTATTAATACAAAATAAGCTAGTAAATTGTTGTTGTTACATGTCCTAGAGTTGGCTCTGACTCATAGCGACCCATGCACAATGGAATGAAACACTGCCCAGTCATGGGCCATTATCACAACGCTTGCCATGCTTCAGCCCGTCATTGCAGCCACTGTGTCAATCCATCTCATTGACGGTCTTCCCATTTTTCACTGACCCTCTACTTTACCAAGCATGACATCCTTCTCCAGAGACCAGTCCCTTCTGACAACATTACCGTTTTGGTTACTTCATGCTACTCTTTGGTTACTTCATACCATAAATGGGATGACTTCAACAAACAGGAGTTTGTTCTCTTACAGCTTGGGAGGCTAGAAGTCTGAGTTCAAAGTGCCAGGCTTTAGCGGCTGGGTGAAAGCCCCTCAACCTTGAGCTTCAGCTCAGCCTCTTGTTCCTGGCCCACTGAAGCTGGAGGCTTTCTTCGCTCAGGCAGCTGTTGGCTGCTGAGGCTGACAAACCCAAGGTTGACAAGTAAACAGGCACAGGCCCAATATTACCAAACCACACGGCAAGCTATTGATTCAAGTTCATTAAGAGTCTCAAGAGTGGCAGACAATATGACAGGCTGCTGAATAACGACTAGACAGAATTTAAACTTGCCAAAAGCTAGATACCTTCCTCAAAGTTGCTTCTTACCTACTGGAAGCAGACCACATCCCTAAAGCAGCTACTCAGCTGCTCCAGTAGTTTCCATCATGGAGTTGATTGCCAATCTCACCATGGGGAAAAACTACATCCAGCTGCCCAGCCACTCAAAATCAGGCCCAACCAAGATGACACATAACCTTAACTACCACAATTACTAAAGTAGGTGAGACAAAGTCTGGCCGTTCTCATTTCTAAGAAACATTCTGGCTGCACTTCTTCCAGAACAGATTTGTTCATTCTTCTGGTAGTCCATGGTATTATCACTATTGTTTGCAACATCACAAGTCTAAGGGATCTACTCTTTTTCAGTCTTCCTTATTCATTGTCTACCTCTCACATTCATATGAAGCAATTGAAAATATTATGGCTTGGTTTAGGTGCATCTTAGTCTTTAAAGTGACATCTTTGCTTCTTAACACTTTAAAGAGATCTTTTGTAACAGATTTGCCCAGCACAATATGATATCTGATATCTTGACTGCTTCTTCCATGAGTGTTGATTGTAGATGCAAGTAAAATGAAATCCCTGACAACTTCAATCTTTTCTCCGTTTTCATGATGTAAATTAGTGGTGCAGTTGTGAGGATTTTTGTTTTCTTTATGTTGAGGTATAATCCATACTGAAGACTGTAGTCTTTGACCTTCATCAGTAAGTGCCTCTAGTCATCTTCACATTTAGTGAGCAAGTTGTGTCACCTGCATATCACAGGTAGTTAATGAGTCTTACTCTAATCCTGATGCTGCATTCTTCTTCGTATAGTACAGTTTCTCAGATTATTTGCTCAGCATGCAGATTGAATAAATATGGTGAAAGGATACAACCCTGATACACACCCTTCCTGATTTTAAACCATGCAGTATGCCCTTATTCTGTTCAAACCACAGCCTCTTTGTCTATGTGCAAGTTCCTTATGAACACAATTAAGTGTTCTGGAATTACAGTTCCTCATAACATTACCCATAATTAGTTTTGAGCCACACAGTCAAATCCCTTTACATAGTCCACAAAACACAGGTAAATATATTTCTGATATTCTTTGCTTTCAGCCAAGATACATCTGACATCAGCAATGATATCCCTTTTTCTACGTGCTCTTCTCAATCCAGCTTGCATTTCTGGAAGTTCTGTCAATATATTGCTGCAACCATTTTGAGTTACCTTCAGCAAAATTTTGCTTGCATGTGATATTAATGATATTGTTTGATAATTTCCACATTCTATTGGATCACATTTCTTTGGGGTGGTCATAAATATGGATCTCTTTCAGTAAATTGTCCAGATAGCTGCCTTCCAAATGTCTCAGCATAAATGAGTAAGCACCTCCAGTGCTGCATCTGTTTGTTGAAACATCTCTATAGGCATTCCATCAATTCCTGGAGCCTTGTTTTTTGCCAGTTTCTTCAGTGAAGCTTGGACGTCTTCCTTCAGCACCATTGGTTTTTGATCATATGCTACCTCCTGAAATAGATGAACATTGACAAATTCTTTTTGGTACAGTGCTTGTGTATCCCTTTCATCTTCTCTTGATGCTTCCTGCATCTTTCAGTCGTTTTCCTATAGGATGCTTTCAGTATTACAACTTGTGGCTTGAATTTTTTCTTCAGTTCTTTGAGCTTCAGAAATGTTAGGCATGTTCTTCCCTCTTGGTTTTCTAACTCCAGATCTTTGCACATTTCATTATAATACTTTACTTTGTTCTCTCCAGCCACCCTTTGAAATCTTCAGCCATCCTTTGAAATCTTCTTTTCAGCTGTTTTATTTTATTTCTTCCATTTGTTTTAGCAAGTTTCAGAGTCTCTTCTGACATCTGTTTTAGTTTTTCTTCCTTCCTATCTTTTTACTGACCATTTGCTTTCTTTGTGTGTGGTGCTCTTGATGTCATCCCACAACTTGTCTGGTCAGAAGTCATTTGTGTTCAATGCCTCAAACCTATCCTACAGATTGGTCTGTAACTCCAGGTGGGATATAATCAAGGTCACATTTTTACTCCTGTGGACTTGTTTTAACTTTCTTCAGCTTCAACTTGAACTTGTATATGAACATTTGATGGTCTGATACATCAGTCAGCTCCCGGCCTTGTTTTGACATATGCTATTGAGCTTCTCCAGCACCTCTTTCCCCAGATGTAGTGTATTTGATTCCTGTGTATTCCATCTGGCAAGGTCCATGTGAATAGCCACCATTGATGTTGCTGATAAAAGGTATTTGCAATGAGTAAGTCATTGGTGTTGCAAAATGCTATCATGTGATCCCCGGCATCATTTCTGTCACCAAGGCCATATTTTCCAACTACCAGTGATTCTTCTTTGTTTCCAACTTTTGCATTCCAAGCCTCAGTAATTATCAATAGATCTTGATTGCATATTTGGTCACTTTCAGACTGCAGAAAATGGTAACTATCTTCAATTTCTTCATCTTTGGCTTTAGTGGTTGGTGACTAAATTTTAATAATAGTCATATTAACTGGTTTTCCTTTTAGGAATTAGGATATTATACTTTTGCTGAGAGCATTGTACTTCAGGATAGATCTGGAAATATTATTTTTAACAATGAATGTGACACCATTCCTCTTCAGTTTGTCATTCCTGGAATAGTAGACCAAAGGATTATATGATTCAAAATGTCCAGTGCCAGTCCATTTCAGCTCACTAATGCCTGGGATATTGATCTTTATGCATTACATTTAATTTTTGACAACTGCTAATTTTCCTAGATTCATACTACAAAGAAGACCAGTTAACACTACTATTATTCAAATTTACACATGGACCACTAAAGCCAAAGATGAAGAAACTGAAGAATTTTATCAACTCCTGCAGTCTGAAGTTGACAAACCATGCAATCAAGATATATTGATAATTAATGCTGATTGGAATGCAAAAGTTGGAAACAAAGAAGCACCATCAGTAGTTGGAAAATATTGACTTAGTGATAAAAATGGCACCAGAGATCACATGATAGAATTTTGCAAGGCCAATGACTTATTTGTTGCAAATGCCTTTTTTAAACAACGTAAATGTCAGGTATCCATGTGAACCACACCAGATGGAATACACAGGAATCAAATCAACTACATCTTGGAAAAGAGGCTAAATATCTAAAGAACTAAATATCAATAGTCAGAACAAGACCAAGAGCTGACTGATGGAACAGACCATCTATTGCTCATATGCTAGTTTCAGTTGAAGCGGAAGAAAATTAAAATGAGTCCATGAGAGACAAAATATGACTTTGATTATATTTCACCTGAATTTAGAAACCATCTCAAAAATAGATTTGATGCATTGGACACCAATGACCAAAGACCAGACAAGCTGTGAGATGATATCAAGAACACCATACATGAAGAAAGCAAAAGGTCATTAATTCAATGTCTTATTGCACTGGGCAAAAGACCTCTTTAAAAGTGTTAAAGACCAAAAGTGTCACTTCGAAGAGTAAAATGTACCTGATCAAAACCATGGTTTTCAATGGCCTCATATGCATATGAAAGCTGGACAATGAATAAGGAAGACCAAAGAAAAATTGATGCCTTTGAATTGTGGTGTTGGCAAAGAATACTGAGAATATCATGGACTGCCAGAAGAACAAACAAATCTGTTCTGGAAGAAGTGCAGCCAGAATGTTCCTTATAAATGAGAATAGCCAGACTTCATCTTACCTATTTTGGTCATGTTGTCAGAAGGGACTGGTCACTAGACAAGGATATCATGCTTGGTAAACTAGAAAACTCCAAACTCACTGCCGTCAAGTCATATCTGATTCACAGTTACCCTTCTTTGGGTTTCCGAGGTGGTATCACTATGGAAGTAGATTGCCCAACCTTCCTTCTGAGGAGTGTCTGGTGGGTTTGAACCAGCAGCCTTCTGGTTAGCAGTCAACTGCCTTAGGCACTCATGGGCTCAAGTATAGAAAGAATTGTAAGGATGGTGCAGGACCTGGCAGAGTTTCATTCTGTTGTATATATAGGGTCTGTATGGATCAGAGCTGACTCCATGACACATTACAACAACATAATTTCCTAACTCATTTGTGTGGATCAAACAATAGTAGGGGAGCCCTTATATGAGTGTTGTAAAAATGAAATCATATAATTCAGTTAAGTAATTAGTACTTGGTAACTGCTCAATAAATGATAGCTATCATCATGATAATTATATGTTATTATTAAATTAGTTGGAGAGAAAGAGCCAAGAAATCTCTCTCAAAAGAAATAGTGTTTCAGCAGCCTCTGGTGGATCAGAAGGATTTCACAGTATTTCCACAGGTGGAAATTACATAGACTGAATGTTCAAGGAGAAGGGAAAAGAATGAGTAAGGCTTAAAGGCGGAAAAACACAAAATTGCTGTTCTGAGTTCACTATTTCAGAAATCAAGGAAGGATGTAATACATTTCAGAAATGCATTCCTCTAAGCATTATCTCTGGTAGTGTAGTGCCTAAGGCACATGACTGCTAACCAGAAGGCTGGCAGTTCAAACCCACAAGCCTCTCCCCGGACGGAAAGTTGGGCAATCTACTTTCGCAGTGATACAACGTCAGAAACCCAAGGAGGGGTCGCTATGAGTCAGGTCTGACTTCACGGCATGTAACTACAACAACGCAACAAAGCATTATCAAAAGGAAACCCTTAGGAGCTTAGCATGACAGACCTTCAGTCATTTAAGACTGCTACTAAATAGAATAACAGTCCCAGAGGCATCTTCATACTGCAGCAATACATAAATGGGCCCAAGATATGTTTCTGTAGCACTGTCAAAGAGAAGCTGTTAGAGGTCCTCTTCTCAGAAATATTTTATTTTTACCTTTATTTTCTTCTGATGGCACTGGAAGACTAATCACCCAAGCCATTAGTATCAGGCTCGCATTCCAGAATCTTATTTGAATCAGACCCAGATGTGTTTGAGGCTCCTCTGGCACCTCTGCTTGAGTCTTGCTTTTCTATCCAGAGACCTGTGACTGGAATAGACGAAATCTTCCCTCAATTTCCCAACATACAATGGTAAGAGAGAGACCAGCTAGTGATAAAGCATAACCACATTTAAGAGGGATGGGTGGATCAGAGGGTATAATTATCACAATGTTGCCTGTTGCTCCCTAATTTAGGGATATATATATATATATATATATATATCTCCCTATATATATATATATATACTATATATATATTATCCATATATATATCCCTATATATATAATCCATATATATATATCCTTATATATATGTATTATCCATATATATATATATATATATATATATATAAAATTTATTATTATTTTTTTAAATCAAGGCCTGATTCTATCCCTAACAAGTGGCTCCTTAGTTCTTCATTCTCATTGGCCCTTGAATCTGTTCTCTGGGCTCTTGACTCCACCCTCCAAGATGTCCTTACTGTTTCTAAACAAATAGCTCTTATTTACAGTTCAATGACTTTCTCAGCTTGTTTCCTACCTCTATAGGAAGTTGGGGGATTAGAGATCCTTTAGGAACATGAACAATCTCAATCCCTTTTAGTTCAAACTGCTAGTTCATTTGCTGATATAATTCTCTTAAATACTTTATGGGTTTTCTATGTATTAGATTAGGAGCTCTGGTAGTGTAGTGTCTAGGGCATTGGACTGCTAACCAGAAGGCTGGCCGTTCAAACCCACCAGCCACTCCTTGGAAGGAAGGTTGGGCAATCTACTTCCGTAGTGATACCACCTTGGAACCCAAGGATGGTTTGTTTTGAGTCGGATCTGACTCAATGACAGTGGAGTTTATGTAGTAGATTAAGGTTCAGTTCATCTGACACAACCATGATTATAATTCTCTTCAATTATTTTTCTATTTGGGTATGTGCTGTGTATTATGCTGCTGTGAAACAATGCCCTTAAGATTCTTAGAAAATTTTTGTCTAACTGAGAGGAGTCTACTGGGGGCCATCTTAAATCTTACAACCATACTTTTTATATCCTCTTACTTAGAAATAACTCATAATTTTCAGCTATGGCCAGATTCTGACCAAAAATGAAAATTCTTTTTCATGATTTTTCACTGATAATTTTTATACATCTTTAAGCACTTTTGTCAAGCTATCGTAGTTCAGATTTTTTGGTAGATTTTTACTTTTTCTTAAACTTCCTACTCCAGTATTGTTAAAAAATAATATCTGATTATAATGCCTTCTTGACCATATCTAATTCCTTCAATTACATTCATAATATAAGATTGTAATGTCCATTTTATAGTTTAAAAAAATGAGGCTCAGAGAGGATAATTGGCATTCCAAAATTATACCACTATTAATTAGTATAACAGGCATTAGAAACTCAGTTTTCCAGTTCTCAAAGCTAGGAAGCTGACCCTTTCACTTTGCTGTGTTTCTTCAGAATAATCTCCCCTTCTGGCATCACATACTTTACATTTTATCAAACATGATTCCATTTAATTTCATTTAATCTAACCCTGAGAGATTGGAAAAGGAGGATTCTCCATCATGGTCAAACAGAAGGCTACGCTAAAATATAATGCTGCCTCTTCTCTCACCCTCATCAACAAAACAAAAATAACTTCAGAACAGCTTCTCTTCTGCCCTATTGCTGCTACTATAAAAGAAAACACTTTTTACTCATCATTTTCAATCAACTAACCTGAGGCTGCTGAAAAATAGTGAATACAAGTATTTAGCAATTGTTGATGTCATTACCCATTTTAATTTCCTTTTGTTGACTTTGGTTATTAGGTGCAGTAGGAAAGATGGGTCTGAGGAGGGGAGAGGTGTCAGATAGGAGCCCATCTATACAAATGTCAAGTGTTAGCCTTGTGGGCATGGTCACAAAATCACTCCCGTGGAACTGTGGTGGTCTGGCTAATGCCTAGGGCTCAGGTGGACCCAATCTCAGAAACCAATGGAGGCAATCTTCCAATGTCATATATTTAACTTTTACTCAGCCGTATGAAAAACTGAATTTGGACTTCTGTGCATTACCGATCATTCAACATTTTCAGCTACCACCTAGTGGCACTGCATGACAGCCAACAGTTCAGAGTGGACAGCTTTGCCAAGCTCTCTGTACAGCAGGTTGGTTTGTCCAAGTGGTTGCTTTTTTAGTGCATTTCAAACTTCCTCTTTTATAATTGTGAACGGAGAAATGCCAAGTGCTGCTACTTGTTGCAAAAGCAGAGATACAATAAGCTTAATACAATTTAAGGAAAAGATGGCAATCACTTCAACATAATGCTTCAGCATGTGTGTGGGCTTTCGACATAGGCTGCTTTGAATTAGGGCTCCATCACATACTAGCTGCATGACCTTAGGCAAACTACTTGTCCCTTATCTGTAAAGTGGGAATTATAATAATTTCTTCCTCATGTGTTATGTGAGCATCGAACTACATAGTTCATTAAAAGTTTTGTTTTGTTTTTTTTAAGGTAAATATATAGCAACAAAATATTTGCCATTTCAACAATCTTCGGTTAAGTGACATTAACTATATATATTATGTTTTTCAACTATCACCATTAACCGTTCCCAAATATTTTTCCATCACTCTTAACAGAAACTCATTTTCCCTGAAGCATTGTGTCTTCCTGCAAAGTGTCATTAAGAGAGTCTTTAAGGCAGTAATGCCCAAAGTGAGGTCCTCTGATCAGCACCATCCCCATGGCTTCCCATCACCTGTGGACTTGCTGGAAGTGCAAATCCTCCATCCCCGGACCAGACCAACTCAGTCAGAAACTCTGAGAGTTAGCCCAGGATTCTACATATTAGCAAGCTGTCCAGCTTATTCTGGTGTGGTTACAGTTTGAGATCTGGTACCGTAAGTTATGGTGGAGAAGAGCAAACTGAGAAGTCTAGTGTTCTAGGTTTCAATCCCTATTCTGTCTCTTACTACTTGAATGATTTTGGGTGAATTTTATAATATGTTAGTGCTTCTGTCTTTTCACCTGCAAAAATCGGAATATGTTTATCCTGGATTTGAAATGAGGGTTAAACTGAAAAAGGCTTACCTGTCACATAGCCTGTTCTCAGTAAACGGCAGCTGGTTGCTTTGTGCTTCTGTTTATTGTTTTCATTATTTCTGGCTTTCATTGGACATAATCCAATTGACTTTATGATTAATTGTGAAAGAAAATAAAAATTAAAGAGCATGTATGAAATACTTAAAATGCATAGAATTTTTGTTTTCTAAATGAAGAGGAAAATATGAATTTTACTCATTTTCTAGGTGTCTAGGGAAGGACTCTATGCTAGAATGTGGTAATGTGTAGTTTGATTTCTAAACTTTTGACCATCAAACACTTTATAAGGTATATATCATTTCAAAATATATTCAAAATACAGCCCAGGGAAGGTTATAGTCATTACTTGGTCACAGCCAGCTACCCAGAGGGACCGAGTAGTTGATCCTGCGGGCTTGGGACCATAGTTGCAGGGGACATCAAGCTCAATTGGCAT
>NW_006921624.1:8895848-8904116 GCF_000298275.1 Orycteropus afer afer
CCATCTTCCTTCCGAGGAGTGGCTGGTGGGTTTGAACCACCAGTCTTCTGGTTAGCAGTCAAGTGCCTTAGGCACTATGCTACCAGAGCTCCCAGACTCTGTTCTCTGCACTTGACTTATATTCATTCATGTAAGGTCTAAAATTTAGGGCACAAAGGGTTGAAAGGAGTGAGAGTGGACAAGGTTTTAGAAATAGATGAGTCCAGATCTCAATGGAGTCGCGGGAAGGTTTAAGCAGTTAGGGATGGAGTATGGAGAAGATGGAGACTCATCTAAGGGTTTTAAATAAAGGTATAATTTGATCTTGATCTGCTATGTGTTTTTGAATGATCATTCTCATCATATGGTGGCAAATGGAAGAGGTAGAGTTCACACTGGAGGCTGGAAAAGCAGTGAGCATATTGCTGTAGCTACCCAAGTGAGAGATTTGGGCACCTTAATCAGTAAGTAGTGTTGGGAAAAGAAAAGAATAAAAGGATTAGAGGAGATATGTACATGAGATTGATGTGGGCTTGAGTGGGAGGAGGGAAAAGTCAGGAATGCAGGTGATGGAAGATTGAGATACAGAGAGGATGAGTGACTTGTGAGGACCACAAAGCTGATTTCAGAGCCTGATATTTAATTATCTTTTTCTGACTCTAGAATCTTTGCTGTCTCTTCTACACCACAGTGTCTCTCAGATATCAGAAGTCTTGGAATATCATTGACCTTAACTTCTGCCCTTCACCACCAACTAGCTGTTGCTGTTGTTGTTGTTAGGTGCCAGGGAATCATCTCTGACTCATAGCAACACTATGTGCAACAGAACAAAACACTGCCTAGTCCTGTGCCAGCCTCACAATCCCCACTATACCTGAGCCCATCACCACAGCCACTGGGTCAATCCATCTCATTGAAGGCATTCCCCTGTGTTGTTGACCCTCCACTTTACCATCCTTCTCCGTGGAATAATCCCTTCTGACAACATGACCAAAATAGGTGAGATGCAGTCTGGCCATTCTCGCTTCCGAGGAGCATTCTGGCTGCGCTCCCTCCAGTACAGATTTGTTAGTTCTTCTGGCAGTCCATGGTACTTATGTTGTTGAAAAAAGGTATTTGTAGTGAATAAGTTGTAGGTCTTGCAAAATTCTATCATGTGATCTCCAGTCTTATTTCTATCACCAAGGCCTTGTCTTCCAACTGTCAATGATTCTTCTTTGTTTCCAACTTTTGCATCCCAATCACCAATGATAATCAACACACCTTGAATACTTGTTTGATCAATTTCAGACTGGAAGTTGGTAAAATTCCTCAATTTACTTGGCCTTGGTGACTGGTGTATAAATGTGAATAATAGTAATAGTAACTGGTCTTTGAAGGCATATGGATATTATCATATCACTGACAGCATTGTACTTCAGGATACATCTTGAAACATTCTTTGTAATGATGAATGCCGTGTCATTCCTCTTCAATTTGTCATTTCTGGCATAGTAGATCATATCGTTGTCTGATTCAAAATAGCCAAAACCAGTCCATTTCAGCTCATTGATCCCTAGGATATTGATCTTTAGGCATTCCATTTCATTTTTGACAACTTCCAATTTTCCTAGATTCATTCTTTGTACATTCCATGTTCTGATTATCAATGGATGTTTGCAGTTGTTTCTTCTCATTTTGAGACCTGCCACACCAGCAAATGGAGGTCTCTAATTAAAGTTGGCTCTATTCTGAGGAGGCAGCTCTTCCCCAGTCATATTTTGAGTGCCCTTTGACCTGAGGGGCTCATCTTCTGGCCCTATATTGGACAGTGTTTCAGGGCTATTCATAAAGCTTCCCAGTAATACATCAGACAGAGTTTCACTGCTATTCATAAGGTTTTCACTAGACAATTCTTCGAGAAGTAGATGGTCTCTTCCTTCTTCGGAGTCTGTCTTAGTCTGGAAGTTCTTCTGAAACTGGTCCACCATTGACAGCCTCAGTTAACTCATATGTTAAATGATGGTAATAAGATTGGCACTGCCTATCTTCAAAGGGTTAACTCACTTATTCGCTTCCCAAATATTAAACTGTGAGGTAAAGATGAGGACTTCCATTGTGATAGTACCCAAAAGCAGGATGAGGATGGCAATTATCATGATACCATAACTTTCTAGAAGTCATTCCCCTTCAGTTTCACAGACCAAACCCATTCACTGAAACCTTCTCATTGCCTTGTCCTGATCTCCTGACTCTTCCAGGAAGAATGAATTTCTCTCTCTTCTCTTGCCCCATATACCTTATGCTCATAACTCAGCCTCTACATCTAATAGATTGAAATCCTTAAATAATTATCAATTATCTTTACCTGATTGTTGACTTCTGGTTCAAGACCTGAACTGCCTTAAAATCCAGGGACTGGGGGGATAATTTTATAGTCTTATGTTCATACTTGAAACCAAAGCGTTTCTGTTGCTGCCTTATTTAATTATTTGGGAGTTTCCCAGCTACAGGAAATGGCTGCTTACAACATGTTTTTTGCCTTCCAAACAAGCTCATTTGAACTTTGACATTTGATAGAGAAAGGTCTGGGAAGATGAGCTATTCAGAAAAGGATGTCTCTGCACCTGACACTGCCTGAACTTTGGTGGTTGATTTTTACAATCTCCAGATTATCAAAGGTTAAACTCATTTAAATTCTTCCTTTACTGACAAAGGAATAAACAATATGCCACAAGATGCCTTAACCTCCTGACCTCAACTACATACACTAGCTGGGGACTGGGGGAAATTCTTAACCTCTCCAAAACATGCTAGAAAGTTGGCAAAGTTAATCTATCATACATCTGTATGTATTTTCTGCACACTTTTCTCCCTTCAAAAATCCAGAGATCTCAATCAAAATCTGCAGTTTCATTTTTTTCCCTCTTCCATCAACATTCCTCTTGCCTTCCATTTTTCCTCTTTCCAAATATTGATTTCATTGTTACAAGACAGGCACAGAGTTAGGCACTGGGTAATATACAGCTTCATGTGTATTTGGTATTTAGGCTTTTATCCCCAATCTCTGTGATGCTCTAGTAATCTTCTGACTAGTTTCCTTTCCACATTTCTCTCTACTCTTAGCTCCATGGGGCCACTAGAGCATTTTGATAAAGTACTAACATGACTTTCCCTCTCATAACTGAAAAATTGCTGCTACACAACTTAGTCCGGAACATGGAGTTTTCATTTTACTAATTCAATTTACAAATAATTATTTAAACCAAAATCAGTTCCCAATAAGTCACTTCTGACTCATCGTGAGCAAGTGTGTGTCAGAGAAGGACTGTGCTTCATAGAGTTTTCAATGGCTGACTTTTCTGAAATAGATCACCAGGTCTTTCTTCTGAAATTTCACCCCTAGGTGAACTTGAACTTCCAACTTTTCAGTTAGCTGCTGAATGTGTTAACTGTTTACCACCCAAGGACTTCAAATAATTATGTATCACCCACTATATGCCAGATAGAAGGTTACTGGTTAGTGCAAGCAATTCACAATCGATAACTAACCTAAAGATTGGAATTCAAACCCACCCAGTGGCTCCATGTTAGAAAGGGATGGTGATGTGCTTCCATAACCAGTACAGCTAAGACAACCATATGGCACAATTCTGCTCTGCTACACATTGGTTTATCACAAATAGGACTCAAATCAGTAAGAACAGGTGTATCCCAGACATGATGGACTAGGTACTGGAAGACATAACAGTGATCAAAATAGGCAAGGATCTTTACTTTCTCTCTTAATCAATCAATCAACAGCCCCAAAATAAACAGATGGCATCAAACTATCTAGGAAGGAAGGAAACAATGAGAGAGAAACAGACAAAACTCTTTAATTAGATTGACATATGGAGGCCTCTCAAGTCTGTGGGAGTAACAATCTAGCTAAATCCTAGAGCATGAGTCAGGCAGACACCCACCTTGAGGCATGTTCAAGGGCAGTGTGGCTGGAGCATACTGCTAGAGTGAGAGAATGTTAAAAAGTAGGTAGCGGCAGGGCCATGTATTACCTTATAAGGTAATGGTCCTCAGCTCCAACTGACCATTTCAATCACCTGCAGAGCTTTCAAAAACTTCTGATGTCCTCCTGATCAATTCACTTGAATCTCAGTGAACAGAATCTGAACAAGCATAGGTTTCAATAGATCTCTAAGTCATTGAAATATGCAGTCAGGGTTGGGAACTCCTGCTAAAGGGTCTTTACAAATTATCCCACCTTCTGTCTGTAGTTTCATCCCTGTCATACCCATCAGTTCCCTAACACTATTCCATAATATCTTCCTTCCCTACACACAACCAACTTTCATGCCTCTTCATTTGTAATCATTTGTATACTGCAGCTCAATATTCATCTCCCCTTTCTCCATATTGGTTAGGAATATTTTCAGCTGAAAGTAACTAAAACCGTGGCCTATAATAACTTAAATGAATAGAGGCTTATTTTTGTCATATTACAAAAGTTGTGTTGAGTTACAAAACAGCGTTGAGTTCAGAGGCTCAGAGATATCAGGGCCTGAATTTCAACAATTTTCATAACATGTTGGCTGGACAAAAAGTCAGTCATTATAACAAGAAGACTAGGGTGGGGGTGGGGGTAAAGGGAGACATTTTCATCAGGAAAGCCAGAGTTTTCTTAGAAGCCCCACCCTTGTTGACATTCCCTTATGTTTCATGCAAATTTTCTGTTTCTGTAGATAACCCTGACTAAGGCACCATCTGTCAGCTTTGTCTCTGGCCTCAGGCTTTATGCTTGCATCTTACACTGGCCTGAATTTGGCTTCCAAGTGTTTAATCTCATGTGGTTTCAAAGGATATGAATTATTTGACTTTCACATCCTGCTTTCAAACTAGAACTTCTGGATGCTTTGATAACTTTGTGAAGCCAACTCAAATGCTCAGGACCCTAATCTCAGTGTCAACTAAATCTGCTCCAGCCCCTTAAAAAGGAATGAAGTTGTCAGAAATTTCATTCAACTTGGATCAACAATTGATGTCCATTAAAATAGCATCAAGGAATCAAACAACGTATTCCATTGGGCAAATCTACTTTTAAAAAACCTCTTTAAAGTTTTATGCAGAAATGATGTCACTTTGATAACTAAGGTGTGCCTACCCGTGGTCTTTTCAATGCCTCATATGCATGTGAAATCTGGACAATGAAAAAGGAAGACAAAGTAGAATTGATGCATTTGAATTGCAGTGTTGGTGAAGAATATTGAATGTGCCATGGATTTCCAGACAAACAAACCAATCAATCTTAAACAAATACAACTAGCATGTCCTTAGAAGCAAGGATAGCAAGGTTTGATCTGGCTTTTTCAGACACATCATCTGGGAAGACAGAAACCAAGAAAACGACACCTTATTTGGTAACTTTCAGTGAGATGGATTGACACAGTATCCACAGCAATGACTCAAATGGACAAACAATTATGAAAATGATGTAGGGCGGGCAATGTTTTGTTCTGTTATAGAGAAGGGCACCATGAGTTGAAGCTGACTTCATGACAACTAACAAAAACCACATATCTTCCAACAGTGTTTTGTCATTGTTGCTATTTTTATTTGAAGCTACTGTTTGTTGAACTCTTATTTTGTACCAAGCACAGTGCCAAGTATTTGATCTGCTTTGCTTCATTTAATCTGTCACCACCCCCTGAACTCAATGGGATAAGTGTTATTCTATCTGTTTTTGAGACAAAGGAATCAATCTTCAAGAAGTTTCAATCAGGTGCCCTGGTGCTACAGTGGTTAAATATATGGCTGCTGACCAAAAGGTTGGCAGTTTGAACCTACCAACAGCTCCACAGGAGAAAAGATCTGATGATCTGCTCCCATAAATGTTGTTGTTGTTGTTGTTATGTGCCTTCAAGTCAGACCTGACTCATAGTGACCCTTCCTTGGGTTTCCGAGGCAGTATCACTATGGAAGTAGATTGCCCAACCTTCCTTCCAAGGAGTGGCTGGTGGGTTTGAACCGTCAGGCTTCTGGTTAGCAGTCAAATGCCTTAGGCACTATGCTACCAGGGCTCCTAAATATTACAGCCTAGAAAAACCTATGGAACAGTTTTACTCTGTCATACACAGTTACTATGAGTCAGAATCAACTTGACAGCACACAACAAGATTTGGTCACATACACAAGGTCACACAGGTGTAAATAAGCAGAGATAGAACCCAAATCCATGTCTAGATGACACCAAACTTCTCTTCTGGGACTTCACAGAACTAGGCTAAGTCATCTTTCATGCATCAGCCCTTCAAATATTAGCTGACAACTCTTAACATCTCCATGGATTTTCTCTCATTTCAAACCACTGGTCTGGCCATCACTGTTCTTTTAACATGGTTTCACCTTCTTCTTCTATCCACCCATCTATCTCCACTCAATATGCCCAAAGTTAATCTACTGTACTCACTACTACTGGTGTGTTTGTGACTAGCATAGCATAGAAAGTTGGACTATCACTCCCTTCATTTATTATGCCCTATTTCTAGCAATGAGGCCATAAGTTATTTTAGCAGCCTTTAAAACCCTAGTCAACAGAATTAGCTCCTGAAGGAAAGTGCTTCTGAATTTGTCTACTGGTTAATGTGAAAATGGTCATAGTAAATGAAAGTCAAGAGGATAACAAGAGAAACAATGCCTAGTGAGGGAAATTCTTAAAGGACTCTTCTGCTATGAGAGTGGTGGTGCTGTTGACCATGAATACATTGTCTCATATGGAAGACACTACCACATACTCTAATGTCAGTGACCCAGACCTTCCCTGGAAATTCCCAAGATGAGAAGGCCATCTTGAAGCATCTGATGTCTTTACTTTTGTTAAGCTCAGCAGTTAGTGTTTTTGATGTTGGGCCCCTTAGTCCTTGTGATCCTGTGACATAATAGAATCAAATTAAAGGCCCATTTGCCAGCTTTATTGCCGATTATTTATAACACTCTAGTTCCAAAGTGCTTCTTTATAGAGTGCTTAAGCTGCCATCACTGGATAGAGCTTGCCATAAATGCCTTCATATGCATGGCACATTATGTCCCATCGCCGCAGCAAAAAAGGGAAAAGATTATTCTCAATTATTTCATATAGCCTATTTTATTATTTTATTGTAATAAACTGCCATACCTTACACCACTTTAAAATCAATAGTTTGCATTAAAAATAATGAAACACAGCTATTATTCTTGCTTAGCATTTGTGTTATTACTTTCTGATAGTGAATCTGTAATATAAAGAAGGTAATAATTATTCACTTCCAATCAATAGGAACACTTTCAAATTCTCCTTTGTGTCTCAGTGATATTGCGTCAGCATGACCTGATGAAATATGCGGGAGAAGATTTAGTTGGCATGAAAGGCGCTCTGGTGGTACAATGGTTAAGCACTTGACTGATAACCAAAAGGTTGACAGTTTGAACCCACAGAAATGACATTCTGTTCTTGTAAACATTACACCCTAGAAAATTCTATGTGGCAGTTCTACTTTGTCATACAAGGTTGCTATGAGTAAAAATAGACTCCACAGCACCTGACAACAGTTGACACGAAGTTCTTCATGCCCCCCTGCACTTGTCAGGGCATCCTGATTCTCAGAACATCCTCATTAATTCCATGAGATAACACAATAGGATAAACACTTGGATTTGGAGTCAGACAACCTGGATCTAAGTCCTAGTTTTACCACTTTGAGTACCAGTTTAACGACCTTAGGCAAATATTTAACCACTTACTACTTCAGTCACCTCAACTATGAAAAGTGTATAACAATGTGTACATTGCAGGATTATTGTAAATATGTGCAAAACTTCATATGGCATGCTGATCACACAACATGTAACATAACAAGGTCACTACAAATGATAGCTACTATTGTTATGCCATATGTACTTGGGGTTAAGTTAGCCTTTATTTACCAAAGAACTAGTGACAAGAACAGGTGAGATGGTTGGCACCATTTCTATCCTTTTGTTCCTTCATTTCGACCTGGCCTCAGAAGGTCCAGCTGTGCTTTGTGATGGAACTCAGCATCTGGACTTGAAATCTTGACAGGGGAAATTGAGCCATCAGTTTCACTGTGATGTAAGAGGCCTTTTAACAAAGACTCTTCAGCAAAGTCTTTATGGAGACAGTGCTGGAGTAGATACAAGGCTTCAGCAATAAACATCCTTTGATTAACACTCAAGTCAAATACAAGGAGAGTGGATATGGTGAATGCTTAACTGTAATTGATGGAATGGCTTTCCATTCCTGTTTAATTCAATTCAACA
>NW_006921624.1:8904696-8905976 GCF_000298275.1 Orycteropus afer afer
CCAAGGAGTGGCTGGTGAGTTTGAACCACCAGCCTTCTGGTTAGCAGTCAAGTGCCTTAGCCACTATGCTACCAGAGCTCCTCAATATAGCTCTACAAGTATAAAATCCTTGAAGAGTCCCTGCTACCCAAACACATCCGGGGTGCTCCACGGTCATTCCACTTGAGTTTCTACCTCTAAAATTTCCCGTTCTTTGCTATCCGTTCTAAGCTCTTAGAACAATACTGCATAGTATTTATACTTTTGAACCTAATGTTCTTTGTTTCATGTGTCTCTGGGCTTGCATTTGCTGTCTCTTGGATTCAAAATAGATCTATCCATCTAGAAAACTATAATCCTGGAAGACTTAGTTCAAACATCAGTTCCTCTAGGAAGCATTTCCTGATACTCCCAGATAATGTTACACTGTTGTAACTTTTTGTCTACAGGTCTGCTGTTATGTTTGTGAAATGAATGAATGTACATGCCAATGAATGAATACATGGATGAATAGAATCATATATAATATATTCAGAAAATGATAATAAGACTATTTGGGAACATAGTGAGCCAGGTTCGTGTGACAAACTGAGGAATGCAGATTTAATTTTGTATAGGAGAACCATTGAGAACTTTGAATGGAGCTGTGAACAGAGCATTGTTCTCTAAAATGATTAATCTAGCAGTGGTGTGTAGAAAAGTTTGGCAGGGGAGAACTGGAGACAGATAACTATAGATAATGAGATACTGAAATAGGGTAATTGTAGCTGAAATAAAGAGAAGGAAAAGAAAGTGGGGAGCATTTTAGAGGAAGAACATAGAGTTGGCAATGATTGATTAAAGAGTGAAGAAGAAGAATGATTGATTAAAAGAGATGAATCCCCTCTTATCCGTCTTATCGCTGTCATCATTTGGGGAAGAAACGTTCTTATACAACTCCCTCCCTGCCCCACCTTGTTTTAGAAGAAAAGTCAGATTCCAGGTCAGGGGTTGGATGAATGTCCCCCTTGGTAGGATCACTAAGAGTTCAAAGGTTATGTACAAAGGTGTAATGTTTTCTTGTACTCTTTCCCCCGTGCAGCCAGATCATAAGTTAGCTGATCAAACTCACAACTCCTTCCCCTCTCTCCTGTCAAGAACTTTAGGGCCTTGGTACTCAAAGTGTGGTTCATGAAACAGCAGCAGCAGTATCAACAGGATCTTATGGAAATGCAGACTCTCAGGCCCCACTCAGAGTCAGCATGTTGACAAGACCCCCAGAACTCCTATTCACATTACAGTTTAGGAAGTACTGTTCTATC
>NW_006921624.1:8906731-8909460 GCF_000298275.1 Orycteropus afer afer
GAATAGTCAGAAAGACTGCACAGATCCTCTTCAACAAGGAAAAGTGGAGCCAATTAACACAGATACAGAAGATAATCCTGGACCCCTGATCCTTGAAGGGAATGATATAGAAGTGGACTAAAATCCAACTAGCAGAAGAATTTGCATGAAAACACCAAAAAAGGAGATATATGGAGCTGCAGTCTGGCAGCAGTCCTGACAGCACAGACAATTTGGATATTGCCGAGTGGTGGTAGGACCTAAGAATTAGCCTAAAAATCAGCCTTGCTAGCCAGGGACTGCTCTGGTGCCTGGGGAATAAGGGGGAAGCAGTAAAGAGGAAGGCAGGCTGAGCTGTGAACTTTTGCCTGTCCAGAGGGTCCAGCCATTTTGAATGTTTACAAGTGGTTTGACCAGTTTGGATACTTAAAGTGACAGTGTTCTCTGAGATTCCAGGGACTTAAGAACAGGTTTGACTTGCTGGGAACCTCAAGGACATTCCAGATGCAGATGACTGGAAAGTTGTGACATTTCCCTTGTTACTTTTATATCCCACACCCTCTTGGTGAACAGAGGTGTGGTCATCCCTCACTCCCACCCACCTTCTGGGTCATCAGGAATCCCGTCCCAGTCTGTGTGCTCAGACGGAGCCTGGTTGCCCTGCCCGGCCCTGCCCTAATTTTTTTTTTCTTTTTTCTGTTTTTTAGTTTGTTTTTTTCTGTTTTAAAACTACTATTATTACTCTTTCCGCCATCTTGGAACCTGTAGAGGCCTGCTGGGAACAGGACTTCTAAACTGGCAAATATGTCTGGAAGGTTGTGGTCCAAGGCTATTTTTGCTGGCTATAAATGGGGTCTCCGGAACCAGAGGGAGCACACAGCTCTTCTTAAAACTGAAGGTGTTTATGCCCGAGATGAAACCGAATTCTGTTTAGGCAAGAGATGTGCTTATGTGTACAAAGCAAAGAACAACACAGTGACTCCTGGCAGCAAACCTAACAAAACCAGAGTAATCTGGGGAAAGGTAACTCGAGCCCATGGAAACAGTGGCATGGTTCATGCCAAATTTCGAAGCAACCTTCCTGCTAAGGCTATTGGACACAGAATCCGTGTGATGCTGTATCCTTCAAGGATTTAATAACTACTGAAAAGTAAATAAAGTAAAATTGCGAATTTGTAAAAAAAAAAAAAAACTACTATTATTATTATTACCTTTATCCATTTTATTATTACTCTTTATTCTTCTCCTCTCAGGTTCTAGTTTTCAGCTCTTTTTCTTTTCCCTATTCCTGATTGAATTTTTTTTTTCTTTCTCATGGTTGACACCATTCCTTGTTTTTCTTTCCATAATTTTCCCATTTATTTCTTCATTATTTTTCTCCTCTACCTTTTTTCTCCTATTGCCCTCCCCCTAGATACTGCTTTTTCCTTTTTTTTTTCTCCCTGTTTTTTTCCCCTTTTTTCTTTTTTGATTACTATTCCATGAGATTACATGGTGTATTTTTCATCCATTTGCTTTTACTTTTTTTGATGGTTATTCAATTGTTATTTTTGTCTAAATGAGTGGAAGATAGCAACAGTTCCCATACAACACAACTACACCCACACCTCCTGCAGCTTCACTTACTGACTGAGAGCCACCACTTCCTTCTCACCAATGGGCCAACAATAAACAACCACCAAGAAAAGCCTGACTCATCATTGGCTGCTCTTCACAAACAGTTAACAGAGATCTAAATACAACAATGTCATGATGTCTCGGAGACAACAGACCATCACAGTGCACACAAAGAAAGATAAAGTGGTAGAAACAAGGGAGCAGGATACAGACCCAGAACATATCTCTGAGGAAGAAGCAGCATTGGAACTCTCTGATAAGGAACTCAAAAGAATTATATTTATGTATCTTCAAAGGATTGAGAGACAGACCAAGGAAAACACAGACAAAACCATAGAAGAATTTTGGAAGAAAATACAAAGACAAAATGACAAAATAAATGAAAAAATTAGAAATGATTGTAAATCTATGGATAGAAATCCAGAAGATTAATACTAAATTGTCAGATATAGATAACACATCGAAAGGACAACAGAGTAGAATTGATACAATGTAAGACAGAATTAATGAGATTGAAGACAAATACCTGAATACTTCTTTGGAAAGAGATCAATCAGAAAAAAGTTAAAACAGAATGAAGAAAGTCTAAGGTTCATGTGGGATAATATCAAAAGGAATAACCTATGTGTCACTGAAATTCCAGTACAGGAAGAGAACAATAAAACTGCTGAGAAAATTGTCCAAGATGATGAAAGATGAGAATATATCCATTCAGAAAGTCCAAAGAACCACGAACAGGATAGACCCCAAAAGAAAATCACCAAAACATATCTCATCAAACTCATCAAAACCAAAGACAAAGAATGAATCCTGAAAGAAGCATGGGAAAAACAAAAAGTTACTTACAAAGGACAACCAGTAAGAATAAGCTGTGATTTCTCACAAGAAACCATGCGAGCAAGAAGGCAATGGGATGGTATATATAAAACACTGAAAGAGAAAAATTTCCAACCAAGAATTATTTAGCTGGCAAAATTGTCCCTCAAATACGATGGTGAAAAGAACTAGATGGTGCCTGGCTACCACTGTCATCTACTTGGAAGGGGATCTATGTAGGAGATCCTTGATGGAGAGGGAGAACAATGTGGAACAAAACTCAAAATCATTTGGAGGGAAAAACAAGGGGGGAGGGA
>NW_006921624.1:8913197-8913970 GCF_000298275.1 Orycteropus afer afer
AAGAAACAAGGAAATCAATACCATTTACAATAGCTACCAAAAAAAAAAAAACCAAATACTTGGGAATAAATCTTACCAGGGACACAAATGACCTGTACAAAGAAAACGATAAAAAACTACTTCAAGAAACCATAAGAGATCTACATAAATGGAAGAACCTCCCATGCTCATGGATAGGAAGATTGATTGTTGTGAAAATGTCAGTTCTACCCAAAGCAATCTGTACATTCAATGCAATCCCAATCCAGATCCCATTAACATTTTTTTTTTACAAAAGTAAGAGCATATGAATTATTCCCAACTCCTGTACATTTCATAGAACAGAAGCTACAATTTACAATTCTCACGTGTGCCCGTTAGTATGATTTGAATTTATTCCAGCATGAGTCCAAATACAAATGTGTAGACAAGTTTCTCTGACAAGAAGACACTTGAAAAAGACTCCATGATCCCCCCATCAGTCAGGGAGCTGGTCTAGTCACCATATCACATGGGGCTGAAGGGGTGGCAGAAGTGCTGGGGTGTGTAAAGCTCCAGGGTTTGGAAGGGACAAGGGGGACCCTCCAAACATGGGGAAACGTCTCAGCGATTCCTCTCCCTGCACTATTGATGACCAGAGCACAGACAGCCCCCCATTAAAATTTTTTAAGGATATGGAAAAAACAATCACTAACTTTTTATGGAAAGGAAAGAGACTTTGGATAAGCAAAGCACTATTGAAGAAGAAGAACAAAGTAGGAGGTCTCACACTGCCAGATCTCAAAACCTACTAT
>NW_006921624.1:8916195-8916726 GCF_000298275.1 Orycteropus afer afer
AAATTTTCTTTGTTGGTTACCAGGGGTGAGAGGGGAGGGGAGGGAACACTGTTAGATAGATAGAGATAAGTATTGATTTGGGTGAAGAGAAGGGCCAAATGTGAGTGATCAACATGGTGGCATTGAGGAAGAGGAAGACATAGAGAGGTACATGGAAGGTACAGACAACCAAGATAAACCCTTTTGCACATACAGTACTGCATTGTCAGTGAAGGCAAACGTGGGTATATGGGTGGATAGATGGTAGACAGGCTGAACTATTAGGTATGTCTGTGACGCAGGGAGTGTACGCAAGACCATGTATAGAATTGGCAGACAGTGGTCCTATAAGTGTACTTGTATGATCTGTAAGAATTCCCACGTGTATAGTAGAGCTGACAAGGGACAAGGTTGTAGTCACTTTTTGGTCACAGCCAGCTACTCAGAGGGACTGAGTAGTTGAACTGGTGAGCTCTGGAACATAGTCACAGTGGACATCAAGCTCAATTGGCATAACATACTACACAAAACATTGTTCCACCTCCTACTTTG
>NW_006921624.1:8917091-8920731 GCF_000298275.1 Orycteropus afer afer
CCTTCAGGTCCGGAACTGAACCCACACCTGTGGCTTCCAGCCAAACAAAAGACAGGCATATGAGTTGAACATTTACCTGAGGTGGATACACTCCTCGGAGAGAACAATCATGGGAGAAAGAAGGGCTGTTTATGCACAGGGAGACAGCTCAGGAGGCAGGAGTGCATGGAGGAATGGACACAAGGAAGAGGTAACTATCGGGAGGAAGTGGGAAGGGAGCTGTTGCATTGAGTTAAATTGTAGTCAATGTCATGAGACAAAGAGTATGTGAACTGTTGTATGGAAAGTGAATTTGCTCTGTAAATTTTCACCCAAATCACAATAAAAATGAAATAATAAAATAAATAAAAAAAGAAGTAGAAATTTTATTTTTTCCATTTGCTAGCGTCCCTGGGTAATGGAAATGGTTGAAGTGCTAACCAAAATATTGGAAGTCCTAGTTCAACTAGGGGCACTTCAGAAAAAAAGCTTGGTGATCTATACCTGAAAAAATCGACCTTTCATAAGCATGGAGTACAATTCTACTGTGATACACATAGGGTCACCATAAGTCAGAATTAAGTCCATGGGCAACAGTTTTTTTGTTATTGTTGTTTTTGTTTTGCCATCACTTATTGGGACCTCTGGTAGCATAGTGCCTAAGGCACTTGACTGCTATCCAGAAGGCTGGTGGTTCAAACCCACTAGCCACTCCTTGGAATGAAGGTTGGGCAATCTACTTCAGTAGTGATACTGCCTGGGAAACCCTAGGAGGGGTCGCTCTCAGTTTTATTTGACTTGACAGATACAGGTTAGTCTTTAAAAACAAGTTATAAAACCATATGAGTCAGGTCCGACTCAAGGGCACATAACAACAACTACAATATGTTAATTGCTCTCAGATTCTTGAAGGGAGGAGAGATAGATGGTGTAAGGCAAGAGTTGGATGTGTTCATGTGTCCCCTAACCAAACACAATTTAATAATGCTTAACCATCACTAAGATGGATTTCAGACCTCTACACTGGTGAGATTGAAAACATCACTGACTGAGCAAGAAGGCACAGAACAGCTTGGTTAGGAGGCGATTTCAACTCAGGCCCTCTCTCTGTTGCTCCTTTTTTTGCCAATATTGCTATGTGGCACATGGCACATGACTCAATACTGGGACTTCACCTGTTGAACTCATGGTTGAGTCTTTCCCCACTCTTCAATCTTGTAGATGAAACTATCTGACCAAAGGGTTTGCTTTATCCATATTTCAAACAACGAGGGCAAAACAACCAAATACCAAACCCACTACCTTCAAGTCAATTCTGACTCATAGCCACCCTGTAGGACAGAGTAGAACTGCCCCTGTTGGGTTTCCTAGCCTCTAAATCTTTACGGAAGAAGACTGCCACATCTTTCTGCTGCACTAGAGATGGTGCATCCAAACCACTGACCTTTGGATTAGCAGCTGAACACTTAAACCACTGTGCCACCAGGGCTCCTATTAGACAATGAAGCAGTAATATAAAAGCCCAGAAGGTAAATTCTCTGCAGTATCATCAAGAGAGAGAAAAAAACTCTCAATCCATGGTGTTGGTCTTATTGTAATAATACAGTGCAGCATTGATCTGAGTCAGGGGCTGCCGCTGCTGGTTACAAGCCACTGGAATAATGAAGACCAGATTGAATTATCTTCAGCTGTGATTAAAGATCAAAGAAGTCAGGTTTTTTGTTTTGTTCTGTTTTTTCAATAAACTAATCTTGTTTTTCTTTGTCATAAATGCCTTAGGTTTAGCTGGTTGGCTAAACTGAGACAAAAAATTGAAGCCTTTTTAGCCAAGTAGCTCAGCTGGAGAGAAAGCCAGGAATGGTCAAATGCATTTACAAATGGATGGATAGGGGCTGGGGGGCCACATCAAAGAATAGCAGGGTTTGTGTAAACAGAACCTGGTGAAGTTCACTCAGGGCACATGACCTGGCTTTTTGCAGTAAGAAACAAAAATTTTCAAGAATAATCATAACTATGTCAGCCATCATTTCCTGAATGTTTATTCTGTGCCAGGGACTGGATAAAATGCTCTAAAACATTTATCTGATTTAAATATGAACCTTGCTGTTGAGTCAGTTCTAACTCCTAGTGACCCTATAGGACAGTGTAGAACTTGGGTTTCCAAGGCTGTACTTCTTTACAGAAGTAGACTGCCGTGTCTTTCTCCCTTAGAGTAGCTAACGGGTTCAAGTGCTTACCCACTGCACCACCAGGGCACTTCTTAAGTACACATATTTATAAAATTTCAGGGAGTTTTCTGACCCCCTAAATCCATTTGGAAATTGTAGGAAGAAGCCCATCTCCAAAACTTTAAAGAAGTAACAAGTAGAGGTGGGAAGGAAACAGGACCAAACAGAAAAAGTGGTAGAAGATACTTTAAAGAAATGTTTTGGACTTGCCCTCTTTAGAGCAATATTTCTGGAGTTAGATCTCCTAAAATGGTTTTAAAAATTAATGTGTAGTACACATTTATTTGCATAATTTCAAGCTAATGCTTAAAAACCACTATCTGCCAAAACATATCTGCAAAAAATAAAGCACAATACCAATCTGTGTAGTCATGGTGGTTGTCCATTAAAATCCATGCCATGCTGTGCCTGTGGAGTGGCTGAGACAGGTTATTTCCTACCCATAAGATCATACTATCACTGTGCACTGTAATGGAACATGCCTTATTGCAGTGAAGGGATTTTTTTAATGGGTGCTCACTGAAAATAATACCTTTTAAAATATGCTGGTGTCTACAATCCTATATTTTTCTTGATTGGTTTGCAGTAATGCAGTATTTCATATAGATACAATCAGCCCATACCCTTCCCTTCTACCATCAACACCTGTGCACTGACTTGCCCTGGTCTCTCCACGTATTCCTAAACATGTATGTGCCCTTTGTGACTTCTTCATAACTGTTCTATTTGGCTCTACCCACGCTATTCTCTTTCTCTTCAAAGATGTATTTCCTTATTTCCATATTAATCTGATATCATCTGGATTATGTTGATAGTTTATATTTAAGAAAAAGTAACCTGACCTGGGTCCCACAGCCCTATGAACAGCCTTCTAGGTTGGTGAATGTTTTTAATCACCATTGGGTACTTTTATTTAAACAGTCATAGGTATAAACATAGGAAAGAGTTGGCTTGGAATTGATCATTGTACTATGTGTGGAAAACATCGATATCCTCATTGCCTAACACCAAAATGTGTGGAGAACAAAAATCAATATCAATCTATTATTGATTTTTTTTCCCTCTTTTCTGACACCAGCTACACATGCACCATTTCTTCCTCTGATCCTAAGCACCTGGAGCTAAGTTATAGCCCACACATTAAAGGCCACAGTTCTCTAGACTGCCAAGTTGTATGATGATACATTCTACCTGACAAAAAAAGCTACAAGAAGTCCTTCATTAAAGATGCCTGTTCAACTTTGTTCAACATTAAATCTTCCCTCTCACTGGACCACCAAATACTTTTTCTAGGTAACATTCTTAGATACATGTAGCTCGGGATAACACAGAGAGGTGAACTGTCTTTTTGCCCTGTCCTAGGCAGAAAAATCAGTGGAAATATCCAGAAACAGCCAAGAAGCTATAATTTCTAAGTCTTTCCTTTTTGAGGA
>NW_006921624.1:8921031-8924945 GCF_000298275.1 Orycteropus afer afer
GGAAGTAGATTGCCCCATCTTCCTTCCGAGGAGTGGCTGGTGGGTTTGAACTGCCAGCCTCCTGGTTAGCAGTCAAGTGCTTTAGGCACTATGCTATCAGAGCTCCTAAGACCTCATAATAATAGATATTATTTTAACATCCCTCTTTACTATTATGTTCTATCCCAGAACGTAGAATCATAGAATCTTTTAAGAAGGAGAACCTTCAAGACCATTTGATACAATCTTCTTTGTCCATAATACAGACAGGGACACTGAGGCTCACAGATGTCAAATGACTTCCTGCAAAAAGGGCATAGGCTCAGCATCCTCTGATATCCTCTAACTTCATGAGAGGGAGACAGAATTACCATCAGCAGCATCAGAACAAGTCTGATTTCTATGAGGCCAAAGTCAGATATGCTGCCACCCTCTAAACTTTTCACCAATTTGACACCAATCATCCCTCCCATGGCACTCTCTACTTCTCTGCTGGGTTCAATAATTCATTACAGTGGCCACACAGAACTCACAGACAATGCTCATGATTATAGGGTTTATTAGGGAAGCAACAGGTTATAATTGAGGGTTCAGGAATGCTCAGGACACAATTCTTTGATGATTAGAACAGCCTCACCCCTGCCAGGCTGGTAGGCGTGCCTCTCTTTGGCCCTTGCCTTCTCAACCTGGCCTCTGCCCTGCTCGGACAAGTGTCACAAAACTCTTTTAGCTCTGCAGGTAGGTGCACTCCACTCTGCCAGCAAACCTCCTTACCAAAGGCACTCAACTTTTCACTCCATAGGCCAGCAAGCCAGCTGGTCTGTCTCATATCAGGCTCTTGATTCTGCAGCCACTGCTACTACCACCACCATCTCTTTGTCAAGGAGGTCCAGTGCAGGGATCTTCGGTCCAAGGACATGCTCATTCCACTCCTGGCTGCTCTTTCTTGATGGTAGTGAAATCAACTTTTCCACCTCTGGATGGCTCATTTTTAAGTCTAGCAAGATGACAAAACTGATCAGTTCTCACATTAGGGTTCCATACACCTTATTTGCATAGTCTCAACCCCACAAGAGTGCCATGTAGCTTATTTACATTATTGACAAGCTGTCCAGTCCCCTTGGTGGGCCACAAGCAACTTATATTTTCATAGTTCCACGCATTCATCTGGTATCATAGTGCCTAAGACATTTGCCTGCTAACCAGAAGGCTGGCTGTTCAAACCCACCAGCCACTCCTCAAAAGGAAGGTTGGGCAATCTACTTCCATAGTGATACTGCTTCGGCAACCCAAGGAGGGGTTGCTATGAGTCGGGTCCAACTTGACGGCACACAACAACCCATTCATCTGGTAGAAGTCACAAAGACCATAGTTAGAAGAGTTATATTAAGTAATTCACTGCACCATACCTCCCCCTGTGTGGAACCCTTCCCTCTCTCATCTACCCTTTTGAATGCCTGATGTTAAGTCATTCTTCCAAGGTCAGCTGAGTTATCTTTTTCCATGTTTTATATGCCTCTCTTTTGTGTTCCATAGCATTCTATATTTCCCCAAAGGAAATATAATAGCCTATAATTGAATCGTCTACTTATTGCCTTTCTTCCCCTCTATAAACTCCATGAGGTCAGAGACCAATATCTGTCTTGTTCTCCACTCTATTCACAGAGCTTAACACATGCACAGTCCCAGAGTAGACCTTTAACTTTATCTAAATGAATTGAAGAATTCCCAAATCACTGAATGTGGAATGACTAAAACAAACCTGTTTTAATTCCATAGTCAATATTCTTTTCAGTATACTTTTCTGTCTCTGACTCTTTTGTCCAGATATGGGGAAATTCTTGAGACAGAAATGTGTAGGTGAGGTGAGAGAATTATTTTCAGGATGTTGAGGTTCAATTACAGCTAGTTGTAACCAGCAGAAAACAGATGGCAGAATCAAATTGAGTTTGGGAAAGAAAAAAAAAAAAGCAACTTTTTAATACCCTCCAGAAAGGAGCTCTAGTGGTGTACTGTTAAGACATTCAGCTGCTAACTAAAAGGTCAGTGGTTTGAACCCACAAACTGCTCCATACAAGAAAGATGAGGTGGTCTGCTTCTGTAAAGATTTACAGCCTTCAAAACCCAATGGGGGTCGCTATGAGTCAGAATCAACACCATGGCAGTGAGTTTGCTTTTTGTTTTTTGTTTTTTTAGGTCTGGCATAGGGCATGTGGTTCAGTCTAACTAGTTGGCATAACCCCACCACTTTGCCACAGATATTAGATGAACATATGAACATAGTCACGCCAGCAAGAAATAAAGAGCAGTTTGTAGTATGCTTCTAGACCAGGCCAACCTACTATAGAGTGAGCTTATAGATATGGGCAGGGAGACATTTAACTCTGAATGTTTTGACAGTAAATTTATGACCAGAAAATAGGGCCAGCTTTAGGATGAAGTCAACATTGTGGAAGGCAGAACAGAGACATTGGAATGAAACAAGGCCTTGTTGTTAGGTACCACTAAGTTGGCTCCAACTCATAGTGACCCTATGTACAACAGAGCAAAACACTGCTCACTCCTGCACCATCCTCACGATCCTTGCTATGCTTGAGCCTGTTGTCACAGCCATTGTGTCAACCCATCTCATTGAGGGTCTTCTTTTTCACTGACCCTCTTTTACCAAACATTATGTCCTTTTCCAGGGACTGGTCCATTCCAGTAACATAAAGGTGAAACAAATCAACCTGAAACCACTCTACTTCTAAACGTCTAGCCATATGATTTAGACGTCTGTTAGACATGAATCATCTCCATGATATACCAACCCTGTGTCATTCCTTATTCTTGCTTGGCTCCCTATATACTTCTGCACATATCCAGAGATTTTAAAAATCTTGCTCAAGCACTACTTCAGTTTCTGTTCCTAAAATTTATTGTGATGGTAATGGTTGTATTGTCAGTTTAGCTGGGCCATGATTCTCAGTGGTTTGGCAGTCATAATAGTCATCCTCCATGATGAGATCTGCTATGAGCAGCAAATCAGTTGATAGGGAGTTTCCTTGGGGGCGTGGCCTGTATCTAATATATATGGACATTCTGACAAAGCTCTCTGCTTTTTTTTTTCAATCTGGATTCTGCATCTGGCTCATCATCATCTGACCTCTGGTTCTTTGGACTTCAGCCCAACATCCTGCCATATTGCCTGCCAATCTTGAGGTTCACTAGTCTCCTAATCCTGTGAGCCACCAGCCTACCATCTTACTTGATTATCTTGGATTCATCAGCCTCCACAGTCCATGAGCCAACAGCCTACTATCTGACCTATAAATCTTGGGTTCATTAGCCCCTGCACTTATGTGAGTCAAGAGAAGCCTCCAAGACCCAAAGACTTGAAACTTGCCAGCCTCTACAACTGCATAAGCCATTTCCTTGAGATAATTCTATCAATCTATCTATCTTTATCTACACATGTATCACATTCACTGGTTTTGTTTCACTAGAGAACGTAGCCTAAGACACCTATCTAAGAAGTGTTTGAAACAAGACTATCATGGGGAGGGTGGTGGCAATGGCTATACCATCCATTCTCATTTTTCTGATCCCTTTCTTACCTCCTCCCAACTGCTTCATTCAATACTACAAGTTACTGTGAACATTAACTCATGTAAATAGATGTCTACTTCATTCACTTGCTGAAATGCTTCTTTAATCAGGATCAGTCTTTGTGGATTGACACCCCTTGTATATTTAAGACCTCTAAATATCAAGGACTTGGCTGGAGAAGGAGCCCATTGTCCCTGTTCTCTACAAAGACTCCATGAGAGAAATTAAGATTTTAAGGAGAACATTTAAAAAACAGACTTTGGTGTCACACCAATCATGATTTTTATCCTGGTCTTGCCTCTTTTGCAAACCTGGACAAGTTACTTAACTTCATGATCCTCAGTTTT
>NW_006921624.1:8925695-8927778 GCF_000298275.1 Orycteropus afer afer
TTTCTGTGTGCCTTATACTGGTGACAACAAAGAAAAGAGTGGATGCATAATCTCAGAGCTTCAGAACTTAATTGAAGCATTAGCCACTTGTAAGTTCAATACTTTTCTGAAGTCTCTTTCTCAAATTCATTCTAAATTTCAACAATTGTTTTCTACTCCTTAATGTATTTCTTTTTTTATTATTATTATTTAAAACTTCTACCAGTTAAATGTATTCGTTTTCCCCAACCTCCAATCTTTGTCAATGCTTGTTTCAGGACCCTGTATGTATTTATTTCTAAATATCCTTTGTCCCCGACACACTGCCTGCCATTCACCTCAAACTGATGAAGCCTGGGCATGATGTATATCTACACTAGAAAACTGGTTTTGGTTGTTACAATTGGAGTTTAAGCCTTTTTTCTTCTAATCTTCATTTATAAAATTGGAGTAATTCCCCTTCCCTCATGATGCTGTCTTTAGAATATATGGTGACCTCACGTGTGTCCGAGTAGAACTGCATCTGATTGTTCAGAGAGGTACATCACCAGACTCTTCTTCCAAAGCATTTCTGGATGGGCTCAAACACCAGCCTTTCCATTAGCAGCCAAGCATGTTAACCATTTGCAACACTGATATAGTGAGAGAATATGTGTCAAGTGTCTGAGCAGCAAGTGTCAGCAAATGTATCTTTCATTTCAAATTTCTTTTATGTCATGCATGAATCTCATTACCTTAGAGCAATATGGATTTTAACATGACATAGAATATAACATTGACAAATAACTAAACTGTATCAACATTGAAAAGGGGGAAAAAGAAGCCATTAGTTTGCAACAGTCTCTTCTTATAGGTGATCCTGAGACTTCATTTTCATAGAAATGCACCTGCATGTCTGTGGATTTTTCTTCAAGGGAAAAATATATCAGATTTTTTCTGTCATAGCCACACACTAGGATGTTGGGACAAAACTTGCCCAACATCTGCTGGGATTGGCTTGCTTCAGAATAAATGGCAGTAATGGAAGATGGGAAAAGGCCTTGGGACATTGGCTACATAAGGGTAATCAGTCAACACAAAAGTGTCCAATAGCCTGAGGGAACTGAGGCATAGTCTTGCTTGTCTTTGGTTTCCAACCCAACAGGCAGGACAGTATCAGTTACTTGGTGGTTCTCAAATCCAGGTAATCTTTCTATGCAGAGTGTGACTACAGCGTGTGATCTTGTTTCCTGCGCAAGAGCTAGGCAGTGTTGTACAGCAGCTGCTTCTCTAGCTCTAGTACACAGACAGGACACCTGGGGATCATGATAAAATGCAGATTCTCATTCAGCAGGTACAGGAGGGGCCTCAGACACTTGTATTTCTCAAGTGCTTCCAGGCTTCCAGGGGCTGCTGAGCAGCTGGGCTATGACTCACCCTTTGAGCAGCAACAGAGTGATGGAAAGAGCATGTGCTTTGGACTCAGACAGACGTGGTTTGAAATCTAGCTCAGCCACTTATTAATTGGGTGACCTCAGTCAGGTCATTTAATTATTCAGATCCTGTTTCCTCATCTGAAAAACAATTTTATGTATCCCTAAATTTTGTTGTGGAGATTAAAAGAAAATTGTTAATATTTAGCAGTGTTCTATCATAAATATATATATATAGACAGAGAGAGAGAGAGAGAGAAGAACATTTCTACTATATCTCCTTATGTTTCCATCTCTGAGCTCCCTTAGTAGCCATTCTGATGGGTCATGCCCAACATGTTGAATTGGCCATATTTTTCAAGGGACAGGGTTACCTCCTGCTTCCATTGGTATGTACATTTTGCCTCCTTAGATAAAGATAAGCCAAGTCTATGTCCTATCTCATTTGTGCCTCCAACTGAGTGAGTAATTTATGCTATAACCCACTCTGCTGATTCAGTCACCTCAAATTTAGGGAAAGGGGAAAGGGGCTGGCTTAGAGTCCTGAGCCCATGTTCCAGTTAGACTTTACCAGAGCTCTCTATTGAGGATTATTAGGTTGGCAGGTTATTAATAAAGAAGAGCTTTGTCTCTCCTATGGATATTTTTTTCCTGTTGTGTATAGTCACCTCACTTGAGAGCTACCAGGGTAC
>NW_006921624.1:8928678-8929915 GCF_000298275.1 Orycteropus afer afer
CATAAGCATGGTGCCTGCCTTATGGTAGCTGTATATGTCAAACATCATGTTAGTCATGCACACATATATTTTCTTATTTAATCTTGCCAAAACCTGTAATATAGATAGTGTTATTAATCCCATTTTATGGCTAAGGATAATGAAACTCAGATAGTACAAGGTACAAAGTAGCAGATTTTAATTTTAGTCCAAGTCTTTTGTCTCTTGTCTGATGCCCTTTCTTCTAGAACTAGGATTTTCAAACTTTTCCTTAAACAACCAAATAGTAAGTATTTTAGGCTTTATAGGCAGAAGGTCTCCATAGAAAGTACTCAACACTGACATGGTAGCATGAAAGCACCCATATGCAATATGTAAATGAATGAATGTGGCTGTGTCCCAATAATGTTCCAATGTGCTGAATGACAGAACAGGCAGCTGGCTCATGGGCCTGGTCTATTGATTTCTGTTCAGAGTTCTTTCTTAACTCCCACTCCTGATACTTGGTAAGGAGTGAAGTAAATAGGTGAAAATACCTTAGTAACCTTGGAGTTCCTAATTCTGTCCCAGTCCCTAAATCCCACACTGTGATAATTCTTGTGTTGGACATGGCCCAAATCATCACTGACTCAGCCATATCTTTTCATTTGACATGTACATTAAGGTAGAACATGGTCCACGTGTTCCTTGCTTGGCTTCATGGTATGGCCCATTATTTAATTCTAGGACTCTGGTATCATAATATATAGAGAGAATTTGAGGTCCACTAAGTAAAATAATGGATCCATTCTGCAATGACAGTTTTACAAAAAACATAGAAGTGCTGTTTTCTGTTGGACAATTTTCCCACCAGCCTTCCATAAAGGTAAAGAGCAAAATAGTAAGCCACAACTCAGGACAGGCATTTCTGCCACAGGCTGAGATAATGTGACTTAGATAGTTCCTTTGCAGTGGCAACTGGAGATGAATAGATAGTTAGCATGTCTATTAGACTTACTTTATCAAACAACATATATCGTCAATGAGCCTCTGAGAAGTGCTGGCTCTCATTCAATTCACAATCAAATCTTCTATCAAGGCCTTAGAGTACATGTAATCTCTATTGTGGATTAAAGTAAAACCCATAGACTTTAGCTACTGCATGATAGAGAGAGATAAAGATGTCATCCTTCTGGGAATAATTAAGAGCTGATCACTTATTGCCTTCCCAGTGAAATCACCAACCCGTTTCAGTACAAATATGATCAGAATATGATCT
>NW_006921624.1:8931655-8932820 GCF_000298275.1 Orycteropus afer afer
TCATAGGGCATTTTCATCCCCTTCCAACAAACTGCTGAACTTAATATAAAAATGCTGTCCCAACCACTTTAGATGAGAGAAATTGTTAAAAGGATTTTTTTTTTTCATTTTTTCCATTTGAATTGTTATTTTTTTCCTCCTCTTATCATTTTCTGCTTTGTTTCACACCCCACTGTACATCAGCCTCGTTTAAAAGAGCAAAAATTGAATTCCTAGTTACAGACAAAACTACAAATGAATCTCATTCTGAATGAGGCCAAGGGGGTGGGGGTGGGGGGCAAAGAAGAAGAAACTGTTACTGGGTGACACCTCCAGATTTCCTTTTCCTCTCTGTACCCTCTTCCTGGTCTTTCTTTGGATGATTTTGGCACATACCCCACCCCACGCCTAACTTGAAACCTTGAAACCCCTAACTCTTACTGCAAAAGGAATGCAGCCCTCACAGCTTCAGTCTTCTGGGGCAAGGTAATTATCTAAACTGGCATGAGTCCAGAACCCAGCTCCCCCATGAAAGGATTTCTTAGGAAAGATTAAGTGGTAACACGTATGTCAACAGTGCTCCCAGCTCGAAAGTAATTCTCAGCAAACAAGAAAATGGCAACAGTACCTGTTACCAATCTGAAAGCTCTCTCTGGGTCTCTTTCCACACCAGGTGGCTCAGAGCTCTCAAATTTGTTCAGGTGAAGTATCAGGGGTGACAATAGACAGGTAAGGGGGACAACAGGTTTATCCACGCTGAGCATTAGGGAAGGGGAGCCAGGGAAGCAGCTGGCTTAGAGGCGGCTCTATGAGACTGGCACATACCCCACCCCACGCCTAACTTGAAACCTTGAAACCCCTAACTCTTACTGCAAAAGACCCTCATTGGGTTTCTTAGGCAAGCTTCACAGGCCACTAGGCCTGCTTAGTCAAAGCCTTCTTCCCGTTTCCTGTAGCCCTTGGCCTTGGGAGCATGGCAACACTGCCCTCTGCTGTGACAGCACAGTCATCACACCCTGTTTGAGTTCCCAAGGACAATGGCTGGAAACATGATGGGGGGAAGAAAGCCTTGACAACTAAGCATCTTTTAGACTCAGCTTTTGTGTAGCTAGTGTGTTGAGAGTCCCCATCGCTGTCTTTGACCTTGACTGAGGGCTTTCAAATCAGACAGATAAGTGAGCCATGT
>NW_006921624.1:8933785-8949639 GCF_000298275.1 Orycteropus afer afer
TGAAAAATAAATGTCAATATTAAGGAAAGTGGTTTCCCTCCAGACAAAGTGATCTCAGCAGAGCAGAGCTGTGAAGCGCAGAGGCTCGGGAACCTACCTGCCTGAGTTCAAGTCATGGTTTCTTACATTTGATCTGTGTGACCTCAGATTAGCTATAACCTCCTTCTACTTAATTTCCTTACCCAGAAATGGGAATAATGATAATTGCACCTATTGCAGAGGGTTGATACAAGGATTAAATGAATAAACGTGTCTGAAGGATTTACAGCATCGCCTGGCCCATTTAGTGCAGAAATTAGCTGCTATTCTTATCCCAGAGCCTGTCAGTTGTCCCCTACTACCAAGCTTTGTCCCAAAGCTTCTGCTTTCTTCCTTCTGTAAATCATGAAAGTTGGAAATTTGAAGCTGAGAGGGATCTCAGAACATCTAATCAGTCACTTTCCAACTTTTATTTTATTCCTTTTCAAATAAGCATGGAACTCTTTTTGAAAATGAAAGCTTACATGGAAACACAGCATGGGAGGCAATGTAGCATTATGGTTAAGAAAATGGGCTTTGCAGACAGACAGGTCTACCTTCCAGTTCTAGTGAAGGTGCTTATTAGCCTAGTGATTCAGGGCAAATGGTTTGCCTTGGCTTAAGCCTCCATTTCATAAAGAGTAAAATGGCAATATAATTGTAAATATCTCACAGGGTTGTCATGAAGCTAAATGACTTCACACCTATTGAGTGTATAGTGCAGTGCCTACCGCATAATAAGGACCCAATAATTATTTTAACTCTTGTGATTTTAATAAGTGAGATAGAGACAAGCAGAGCCACACCAGCTGTGGCAGAGACAGAGAACTGGAAGCGTGTGGGAGCTCCAGAGGAATCCATACGACTCTGAAGAAAACAATTCAAGAGCTGCGGATCTAAAGCAACATCTGAAAACCAAGGTCCAGGAAGACCCTGTCCCTGAACACACATAACATTAGCTTTCATCAGCATCTTCCCTTACCTTTAGCCAGGGTTCCAATTCTGCCATAGTCACTTAACGGTTGTGCGATTGCACTTCTTTTCCCTTAGCCTTAAAGCCACAGCTCTGAGACAGCCTCTTTGGTTTAAACACCTTTTTCCAGGCTGGATCAAGCTGAGCAAGAGTGTGTGGCATCCCCTGTGGTTGGTTCCCAACGGGGCAAAAATATCCTGAACTTGCACTTCTAACATTTCCTGCTTCCTCCCTAAGCCTTGGACAGCTTACAGCCTGAGGGGGAATGAGTCATTTGGTTAAAAATAAAAACACTACCAACTCCTTTCTAATGGCTTTGCTCACCATGGCTTCAGGCTGGCACTGGAATGCACTCCATACAGCCATGGGCAGCCAGTGGTCAGCTCTGGAAACTTCCTACCTGAAGCCACAGCTTTGCCATCATACCATTTGCTGAATCTCAGAGATTCAGTCACTCAGCCTTGGCTAGGAGTGGATGTTGTGGGACCTGAGCTACATTGGAATGAGGAAGGAGGGGTAGGCAGGTTCCAGAGTAGAAGAGAGGTGATGGACCCAGGAGTCATTTGGTTGGGGATTGGAAGGATGACATTCATAGTCCATAAGGTACTAGTCCAACCCCTTCATTTTGCTGAGACCTAGAGACAAGAAGTCATTTGTCTAAGGTTACACTGCTAAAAGTGGGAGAAATAAGACAGGAATTCAGGACTCCTGTTTATAATAAAAATCCCAGGTGGTGCAAATGATTTGCATTCAGTTACTAGTCCAAAGGTTGGCAGTTCAAATCTACCCAGCAGTGCTATGGAGAAAAGGTCTGGCAATCTACTTCCATAAAATTAACCCAAACCCACTGCGGTCAAGTCTATTAGGACTCATAGTGACCCTTTAGGGTAGAGTAGAACTACCCCTCTCCCCCAGAGAACTGTAAAGACTGTAAATCTTTACAGAAGTAAACTGTCTCATGTTTCTCCTGCAGAGCAGCTGGTAGGTTTGAACCACTGACCTTTCAGTTAACAGCTGAATGTTTTAACAACTTCACCACCAGAGCTCCTTTCTCCACAAGATTATAATAATTGAAAACCCTATGAATTGTAGTTCTTCTCTGACACACATTGGGTTGTCATGAATTGGATCCAATTCATGTAATGGGTTTGTCTTTGATTTAATTTATAATAGTTAAAACTACAACTACCATTGCTACTATTGCTCTTACTTCTACTTGCCATTTCCAGCACCAGCAAATATACTAATTAAAATGTTTTATGTTTATTATCTTACTCAATCCTATGAGCTAGTTACTATTGTTATTCCTACCACAGAAGAAAAAACTAAAGCTTATAGAGGTTGAGTTACTTGTAGCATGTGGTAAAGGAGTAAATGAAATAAGTTTATTTGAATTCAGAGACTAGATTCAAACATGAGATCCTCAAAGTTTGGAGAGTGAGGAGTTTGTTTATGTGCCTGTGTGTGTGCTAAGAGAGTGGAGACCACGTCTTGTCCAATTATTGAATCCTCAGTGCTCAACATTGGCCAAGCATAGGCACTCCATAAATATTTGCTGAGTTTACATGTGATAACCATGGACAGCACCACTCAAACCAAAACCAAACTCACTACCATAGAGTTGATTATGACTCCTAGTGACCCCCATTGGGTTTCTGGAGGCAGTATCACTACGGAAGTAGATTGCCCAACCTTCTTCCAAGGAGTGGCTGGTGGGTTTGAACCGCCAGCCGTCTGGTTAGCAGGTAAGTGTCTTAGCCACTATGCTACCAGAGCTCCCAAGCATAGGCACTCCATAAATATTTGCTGAGTTTACATGTGATAACCATGGACAGCACCACTCAAACCAAAACCAAACTCACTACCATAGAGTTGATTATGACTCCTAGTGACCCCCATTGGGTTTCTGAGGCAGTAAATCTTTATGGAAGAGAATTGGCCCATATTCTGTCTACAGAGCAGCTGTAGGTTTGAACCATCAAGCTTCTTGTTAGCAGTCAAATGCATTAGGCACCACGTCACCAGAGCTCCTTTTGTTATTGTTGCCATCAAGTCAGACCAGTCCTTGGGTTTCCGAGGTGGTATCACTAGGGAAGTAGATTGCCCAACCTTCCGAGGAACAACTCCTTTTAGGATCTAGTTTTTTGTTTTGTTTTCTTTTCTTTTTTCGTTTATGCTATTTTGTTTTCTCTAATACAGAGCAATTAATGACTGCTATAAAACTTTGGTTCAGACAACTTCCTCTCGTCAGTTTAGAATAGCATCTTTCTTTCCCCATCAGACATTGTCTGTGCACCTGACTTATGCTTAGATGAGTGAGAGACAGTAGATGTTAAGACTAAATTAGAAATTATAAAGCCATGGCACTAGTCTTGATTCACTGTGTGATTTTGGAGAAGCCACTCATCTCTGGACTTCAACTGACCCTGTTTTAAGGAACCAGATGATATCCAAGGATTCCATTCAACAAGAGCTAAGGATGGTGTAAAACAGGATTTCTCAAACTTGATACCAGAAATATTTTGAGCTGGAGTTTTGGTGTAGTTAAAAGAACATAATGCAAGAAGTCTAGCGGTTTCTGCTTAGCTTTGACTCACTGTGAGACCTCCAATAAAACACTTCTCTGTGCCTCAGTTCTTCCATCTCTAAGGTGAAAGAGATGGAGTAATATCTGATAACCCCACCTGATATAATCATCTACAACAAGTGGGGGAAGCTCTTATATAGTACATTTCTTCCTCCTTTTGCAGTATTCCCTTTTTCCTTACTCTGCTCTCCCCTGTCTTCCTTCTTGAAGAAAGCAAAACCCAAGAGGGACCTGATGGCATGTCCAGATAAGGAAGCATCAGCTACAAGTGAGCAACATTATGGGGTACTGTGGCCACCCAAGCTCTCAAACAGTCAATCAGATGTCCACATAATGTGGGAGATGACAAAATATCTGAAGTTGTGACAGTAGCTGTGATTTCATGCTTGGCTCAAGCAGGATGGAAGCACAATTCTGAGGTCCTGCTTGAGGCAATTAAAGAAAATTTCAGCATCTGTTTGCCAGCTAATTACAGAATATCATTCAAACATCATCTGGCCAGAACCTGCTCCTGGTCCTCACTGGGCTTTGCTTGGGAGAAGTCTTTTTCAGCCTCTTCTCATTATCCTCATAATATCAGACAAATATCTTTCAACTTCTCGTAGCTTAAGCTTGTCCAGGAAGGAACTTGCTTTCTCAAGATGCCTTCTTCTGCCACTTAAATGTACACATTTTTCCTTTACCTGATGTTATGACTCAAAATTTCGAACTTCATCCTTTTTCCTACATCTTGGTGTCGCAGAGTCAGAATTCATAGCTCCCAAATCTTGCTTCTACCATAGATAAAGGATAGATAGATAGATAGATAGATGGGATAGAAAGATGGATGGATAGATAGATATGATGGCCATCGAGTAGATTCTGACTCATAGAGACTCAATAGGACAGAATAGAACTGCCCCTTAGGGTATCCAAGATTGTAAAGCCTTGTGGAAACAGGCTGCCACATGTTTCTCTTGAATTCAACCGATTGACCTTTTGGTTAGCAGCCAAGAACTTAACCAATGAGCCATCAATGGTCATAGATAGATAGATAGATAGATAGATAGATAGATAGATAGATAGATAGATAGATAGAATGTTGTTGTGAGGTGCTGTCAAGTCAATTTTGACTCATCGTGATCCCAGCTGATAGACTAGAACTGCCCCCCGTGGGGCTTTCTTGGCTCTGATCTTTACAGAAGTAACTGCCAAGTCTCTCTCTCCCACAGAGCTATGGGTGGGTTCAAACTTTTAACCTTTTCATTAGCACCTAAGCATTTAACTGTTGCACCACCAGGGTGCTTTATCTCTCTCTCTCTCTCTCTCTCTCTGTCTAGTCTTAAAAACATTCTTTAAAATTGGTAGATGTTCAAAGAAGTAAAGCAGGGGAGCACTTGCTGCTAATTCACCTCTTTGAGCCTTCAGTTTCTCAAATGTTAAATTATAACAGCTCCTATCTCACTACCTCATATGTCTGAGGTTTAATATTTTGGAGAAATCTAAATAATCATAATGAGTTATAATAATTCCTCACACTTATGTAGTGATATATGGTGATTCTAACAAAGTATTTGTCAAAGGAGTCTATTTCCTGGACTCATAAAATTTCAGAGGGGAAGTTATAGATGAACAGATTCAGTGGTTTCCAAACTCTCTGTCTGAAAGTCTCTGGCAAGGAGAACTCAGAAAGTATAATGGGTGTCCATGAACTCTTTTCAATATTTCAAAAATGCTAATGGGAAATCATATATTTCCCCGGTAAAATTGGACTTTAATTGCTTTTGGTGGGAATTTTATCAACTAAAACTGGTACTTATTGGAAAACTAATTATCCCTTAATAAAGGTAGCTTAACAGACATAATAACTTCTTGAAATATCAGGAATTGATGGAGAGAAAAATTGTAAAAGGAAAACTTAGTGAAAGAATCTGGACCACAGGTATCCCCACCTTTCACTGAAAAGGAAGATGAAGTCCAAAAATCCAAGTTGCACCCTCAAATTCTCACCACCTTTTTTACAATGCTCCTGACAAAGATTAGGCTTCACCATCCCTCTACCGGACTTTGCACTTTGCACTAGATTCCCAGGTGTCCTCGATGTCTGTCCACACTAGTTCATCCTTCACACTGCAGCCAGAGTGGCCGTTTTAGTGTGTATCTCTCCTACACCCTGCTTGACTGACATTCTCTGATGATGTCCATGCTGAAGACAAGGTTCTTCATGATCTGATCTCACTAGACCTTGTTATCCACCCATTATTCCAGCCACGCCTAATGGGTGTGGTCCCTGAATGCACCAGGCTCCCTTACTGTCCCTCTGTATCTTTGAATACACCCTTCTATCTGCATAATGTCCTTCTTCCACTTGTTTACCTGCTAACTTTGAATCATCCTTCATCACACCTCCTCTGGGAAACCTTCACTGACTGCACTCTTTCACCCCAAGATAGAGTGAGCACTTGCTCTGAGCCCTTCAACATCCTTATGCTTTCTGCTGATATATACTTCTCTTACTGCTTCACCGTCGCCCCTACTAGACATGGGATTCTTAAGTGAATGTGACTTTTCCAAGGTTCATGACAGAGTCAGAAGTCAAACGCTAGGTCTTCCATCTCCAGGTGAAAGGCGCTTGGTGCTGCAGAATATTGCAAGTGCTCAGAAATATTAAGCCCTTGATTTGTCCCTCCATCAAGCTCACATGTTAAGAAAAATTTTGTATTACATTGAATTTATTAAGGAGCAATTTTAGGACTACCAAAGAAGAAGGAGAGAGTATCTTTGGGGACATTAGCAGTTGAGTTCTGTCTTCAGAAGGGAAGCACACAGGAGAGGCTTAAGGGCTGGGAGACCCTTCTGGGTGGAGGCACTTAGAGCAGCTTCTCCCCAAAACCCTGTGCAGGTGCAAAGTAGGCCAAAGAGACTTGTTGAGGAGAGAACCCAGAAAATGAGTTAGGAAGCTTGGTTCCATTGTGTCAGGAGCAGTTGAAAGACATTCTTCCATGGCATCTTTGCTTTTTGAGACCATAAGTACATTGCTGGTCAGGGAGGCCGATATCTGCTCTCACCTGCTTGCAGGTGCACCACCTTCGAGCACCAAAGCCTTGGCATTTAAAGAGCCTTCGGAACCTCCATGTCTGGGCCTCCAGCCGCAGCTTAAAAAGACAAGAAAACCAGCAAGAAGTGAGAAGATTCTCCCCAGGCTTATATCCGGAGACCTGGGTGCTTGCAATAATTAAAGGCTCTGCACTTAATTCACAATGTGATCTTTATCTATGTTATTGGAACCTCTAGCAGGGACAATTGATAAGCCAGGCATCCATGTAATGCTGTCTCCTACAAATGAGAAAATCAAGGCCAAAGAACGTTAAGAGATTTTCCTGAGATCTGTTTAAAGTATGGCAAGTCCATATGCATGAAAAGCGCATCCACCTCAAAATCACCAGCTGCACTTCCACTTTGCTATACAATCTCCCACAAGTTCCTCTCTGATCTTCAGTCTCCTCATTTATAAAATGGAAATAAAAATGATATCACTCTCCTAGAGTTGTTGTAAGATGAAATAAGATAATACACCTAGTACAGTGATAGACGTACAACTAACACTCAATACTCAGGCTTAAGAACCTCACTTTTCTAATTCTAGAGCCCCTTAAGTTTTCTGGTCATCCTGCTTTAAATGGACTCTGACACTGGGTAAATCACTTACCTCCTTGGACTATGGTTTCCCCATCTTTAAAGGAGGTCCTATTGACCTTATGCAACCTCTCTCAACTTCAGCTCCATCTGCACTAAATCAGGAACAATAATTACATATTCTCCCTTATAGAGTTATTCTGAGGAGTGCAGTAGATAATGCTTGAAAAGCACTTAGCACGGTGCTTGGCACACAGCCAACACTAAATATAAGTTAACTATTATCACCATGGTTGTTGCTAACACTAATATTATTATTGTTAGTCCCTCTCATTATGATATGAGATGTATACCCTCACACTCAGTAAAACGATCATAACTGAATTCCAACTGAGTCAGAAGTAGACAACAAAATCTCTGTACTTTTATTGCCAAAGCCTCCTCCCGCTTCTTCCAACTCACCAGAGCTCCTTGGGAGAATCGTAGACTCTCAGGCCTGGAAAGTACTCAGAGATCATCGGCCTGACCGGCTTTCTAATATCTGAATTCTCTCTGAAATACTTCCACCCAGTGGTCATTTAGCATATACTTGAATACCTCTGATGATGGGCACCTTGCTACCTTGAAAAGTAGCTAACTGTGTATACAATTCTGTCTCTAAATTTTCCTATATTAAGTTTTTTAAATGCAAATCACAATAGATTGTTCCCTTTCGTCCCCCATCTACCCTTCAGCTTTTGATGGAGCCACAGAAGTCACACAGAATTTGCAGAAGCTGAATTTCAACCCCATTTTTCTCCAGCCTGTAACAAACTTAATTCGCATTTGTTGGTCATTTTTTTTCCTCCCTTCCTCTGAAAAAAAAAAAAAAAAAAGTGTCGTAAGCACATTTCACCACTCGGAGGAATTTTTTTTTTTTTTCCCTCCCCTTCTGCTGGATCCCATTGGGATGAAAAGCAATAAAAAGTCAGAAAGAAGCATAGGTTTGCCTTCTGGCTTTGTCATTTAGACGAATAGCACCGTAAAAAACGGTGAGTGCTATCGGTTAAAGCCAACTTCTTCCTCTCCCTGTACATTTCCCAGAGTTCTGATGTACAGGCAAACCTTTTTCTAGAGATGGATAAGTTGGTGAGTTAAAGATTTTGCATTAAACAGAAATTCTGATTGTAATATCTTCCTGACATTCCCATTTTGCTCCCCGGTTTTGTTAGTCACATAAATAAATCTCAAGGGACATATCCAGGGCGACAGGATATCTGCAAACATCGAGAGGTGTCTGCCAGTCAAAGCATAATAAAGCAGTTCCAGGGCAGCCCCTGCGGTCCTCCAAGGGGCTGCCTGCAGGCTGGCCTTCCCTCTCCTTCCCCACCCCCAACCACCAGCTTTCCTTTTTAATGCCCTTTGTATTTCCAATCAGCTTCCCCGATCTGGCGCCGGCTTCAGGAAGTCGCATGAATAGATGACATGAGCGGATCTTGTAATATTTTACACTTCCCAATGAAAAATATACTGGTTGGGAGTGTTAATATTTAATCACAGATAAAGTGTCTGAGAAGTTGCAGGAGAATTTTCCATTAAGATATGGAGATACTCGAAGAGTATTCTCACCTTGTTAGAAAACCTTATCAGGCAAGCAGACAGCATATGGCGTTAGGAAAAGATGCTGGGACAGCACCGTGGATGCCAAATTTTTTGCCCAGCTCAGGGTTAAATATGAATTGTGAGTCCAGAGTCAATGCAAAACAGAGAAAGTGCTTCTTGATCCAGCACACGTCTCTGGCCACTGCAAACACTTAGGCACTGAAGGTAGATATTGTGCCTTTGGTGTAGGTGGGAAGGGGGAAGGGCTGGACATCAGAGATGACCTTCAAATTTTCTCCTGCGAGAGTGATAGCCCCATGGACACATAATGAACCTTAAGATAGAACTGATTTAGACTTACATTGCAATATATAATTTATAAAGTGTCTTCTTGATTATTTCTTGATTCAGAAGGCTGGTTCAAACCCACCAGCCACTCCTCGGAAGGAAAGTTGGGCAATCTACTTCCTTAGGGATACTGCCTCGGAAACCCAAGGAGGGGTTGCTATGAGTCGGGTCTGACTCAAAGGCACATAACAACAACAACAACAAAAGTCTTCTTGCCTTTTGTCTCACAGAAAACACTATTATGGGTGACTGATACTATTCCCCTTTTGTGGAAGAGGCTATGAAGGCTCACAGAGTGAAGTAATTTGCCTAAAGTCATGTAGCAGATGTATGACTGGGTTTTGAGTGGAGGACTTTGAGACTCCAAACCCAGTGTTCTTTCTGTTGAGGCACATTTTCTTTCAATAGCACAAGAGAAGAGAGTCCACTGGGGTGGAGGGAGGTTGTTGTTGTTGTTGTTAAGTGCCGTGGAGTCGTTTCCGACTCATAGCGACCCCATGCACAGCAGAACGAAACACTGCCCGATCCCGCGCCAGCCCCACAATCCATGCTATACTCGAGCCCATCATCGCAGCCACCGTGTCAATCCATCTCCCTGAAGGCCTCCCCCTCTTTCATCGACCCTCCACCCTACCAAGCATGACATCCTTCTCCAGGGAATGGTCCCTTCTGACAACATGACCAAAATAGGTGAGACGAAGTCTGGCCATTCTTGCTTCCAAGGAGCATTCTGGCTGCACTTCCTCCAGGACAGATCTGTTAGTTCTTTTAGCAGTCCACGGTACTTTCAGCATTCTTTGCCAGCACCACAACTCAAAATCATCAACTCTTCTTCGGTCTTCCCTATTCATTTTCCAGGAGGGAGGTATGACAGTGATTTTAATGAACATGAGGATAATGATCATAATGTCAATGATGATGATGATGGTGCTGATAACAACACTGACACTATCTTCATGTTCTGAATACCAAGTGTCAGTACTGCTAGATACCTTCTGTGAAATTTCTCATCCAATCCTTATAGTAGCTGTACCTTGTATATGATAGTATTGTTATTTCATTTTACACGTGAGGAAACTGAGGCTCAGAGAGATCAGATAACTTGCTTGAGGTCACATGAGGAATTATTCAAAGAGTGCTGGACAGATTTAAAATGTCTGTGTTCTCACTAAGCCACAGAGAGAGAGAGAGAGAAAACAATGAGAGGAGGGCAAAAAGGAGGATTTAGGGTTAAGGCCTGGAGAGTTCAGAGGCTGGCAGGAAAATGGAGTTGCATAGCTAATCCTTTTAGAATGTCATCCAGTTAGAGATACTATAAGGCGACTGGAAACTGGCCTGGCCTAGAGTTGAGGAAAGATGTTGGAGCTAATCTGCAAAGCTAATTACGTCCAGGACATGCTTTGAGCACCTAGTGCATGCCATTCCAGTTCACCCAAGGGCAAGTTAGATGAAGAGCTTGAGAAGAGTCTTGAACTTTGTAACTAGAAACTCATTTGCTGGACTTGGTATTAGCATTTCAACAGAGTATAGGAGGTGGGATTAATTACAGTGAGAGGAGGAGTCAGAATGGCAAGTGGGGAAAGCAGGTAACAACAAACTTAGCAGAAGTTTGTGGTGAAAAGGACAGTGACTTTAAGGATTATGAAGTCAAGAGACTTTCCCCCCACTTCTTTTAAGATAATAAGTGAACATTTTCATGGGCTAGAAAAGGATTCAGTGGAGAGGGAGAGATTAAACATATGAGAGAAAAGGAATAGTCAATGGGGCGATAGGAGGCACTATTGAAGGAGTGTACTTTACTTTGAGACTTAAGACATGGTAAAGATTGGGATCGATGATGAATGAATTGCACCACATTGCTGATGTGGGGAAATTTCAGGGTCTTGAGCAGGTTGGACCTGAGTTCAAATCCTGATTCCATCATTCTAACTCTCTGATTGAATAACCACTCTGAGCATCAGGATAGGAATGCTATCATCTAACTCTTTGGATTGTTCCAAAACAGAGTTTTAAACTTGCTTGGTTCACAGCATCCCAGACAAAAAAAAAAAAAAAAAATGCATTACTGTTCCATTTATTGAGTAATTTGGTCCAAAAAGTTAATAAGTATATATGTGCTATAGTTACATAATATACATAATTTGAAAGAAAAGTAATATTATGACTTTATTCTTAAATAAACTGAATTCCTTGCTAATGGGATTTGTTCCTCAGCTGGGCACTGCACAATTCTCAGAACTTGGGATCAGATTGTTGTTGTTGCTGCTGTTGTTAGTTGCCTCAAGTCACTTCCTACTGAGGGTGATCCCACATGTGCAGAGTGAACTACTCCATAGGTTTTCCAAGCTGTGACCTTTCAGAAGTAGGTTGCTGGGCCTTACTTCTGAGATGTCTCTGGGTGAATATGAACCGTCAACCCATCAGTTACTAGTCCAGCACTTAAACCTTTGTGAAATTGGATACCCCAATCCCCATTTCTTGTTCCACATTGATCTTTGCTGCGTTCTTGCTTTTTATCACAGCAAGTACTGAAAGAGAACCAGCATCACAAATATACATCATCATTGAAAGGAATGCAGGATGATCTGATGTTGAATTTGTTAATTATCTTGAGGCAGTAGTTCCTGAGGTGTCCCACAGATACCAAATATCACTGTTTCTCTCTAGAGTTTTAAATATCCCTCAGCCTCCTCTAAGTGTATGAGGCCCCCTGGGCACATTGGCACAATTTAGGAACGAGCATTCTAAAGATTAAAATGAACAAGGATACTATGTATAGCATATAGGTCCCTGGGTGGTGCAAACAGTTAGTACTCCTCTACTAACCTATTGGCCATTCAAACCTACTTAATGGTACAGCAGAAGAAAGGCCTGGCTATCTGTAATGATTACAGTCAAGAAAACCCTATGGAGAAGTTGCACTTGGTAACACATTGGGTCTCCCTTCGTGAGTTGGAATCAATTAACAGCAGTGGGTATGACCTTAAATAATAATAATAAGGTGGCAAAAAAGCAAAAGATATGACAGGTAAATCAAAAGAGAAAATTCTAATAGTCACTATAAACCTAAAGTGCAATTAGGTTTCTCTAGTTGTTAAACTCACTGCCATCAAGTTGGATCCGACTCATAGTGACCCTTCCTTGGGTTTCTGAGGCAGTGTCACTACGGAAGTAAATTACCCAACCTTCCTTCCGAGGAGTGGCTTGTGGGTTTGAACTTCCAGCCTTTTGGTTAGCAGTCAGATGCTCAGATACCTTAGATAGTATGCCACCAGAGCTCCCTAGTTGTTAGGGAAATACAAATCAAAATAATAATGAAGTAATATTTTCACTTATCCAGTACACAAAAATTAAAGATTTATTCCATCTAGTTACTGATAAGGGGATGGGAAAATAAAACTATCTCACATTATTGGTTAGAATATAAATTGCTGCTTTTTTTTTTTTTTGGAAATTAAGCTGAAAGTATCTAATAAAATATTTTAAAAATCATATACCCTTTAGCGCAGCAGTTCCACTTGGAAGAATTCAGCATATAGAGATAAAAACACCAGTATACAGAAATATATAGCCCAGGATCTTTTTTAGATCATTGTTTATCATGGCATAAAAACAAAGCGAGGAAACCACCTGAAACACCATCAATAGTAGAATAATTCTGATACATCTATTCTATGGAGAGTTGTTTAGCTAGTAGAAGAATGAATTACATTTGCGTGTATTGATCAAAAGGGATGTCTGTGATATATTATAATTGAAAAAGGCAAAATGCAGACTAAATAGATATATTAGGATTTTTTTTTTCTTAAAGAAAACTATTTTGTACAAGCATACAGAAAAATGAGGTAGGGCAAAGTCAATATCTTTGATTGTTAATATAATTATTACTGGGGAGTAGTAGATAAAGAAAAGGGAGATTACTGGTTTTATTTGTGTTCATATCTGATTATTCAGCAGGTGTCACATTTATTTCCTTTTGAAATTTGAATAGAAATCCCAACAAAGAGTGTGTGTGTGTGCACGTGTGTGTGTGTTTCTTTTAATGTATATAACATATCTAGCACTGTGCCCAGTACAGAAAACAGGGATCTGTTATGCATTAGTGGTTGAAGCCATCACTCACCTGTTGGTAGTAGACTGGGTGTTGTTTTGGTACTGAACAGATTTCAGTGCAGCTTCCAGACTAAGACAAACTAGAAAGGAAAGCTTGTTGAACTGGTTCCAAAAATCAGCCAATAAAAACCCTATGGATCTAGTCTTGGGGGACAATAAGGCCAATCAGCATGAAATAGTCCACAAAGACAATGTTCTACACCATCATGCTTTTGGTGAGTAGTGATGGCTCTTAAAATCTTTTGAGTGGTCATCTAAGGTGCAACTATTGGTCTCTCCCTGTCTGGAGAAAGAAGGGTGAATAAAATGAAAGATGCAAGGAAACAATTAGTCCAAAGGACTAACGGCCACATAAACCCCAGCCTGCAGAACCCTGAAACTAGAAGAACCAGGTGGTACCCAGCTACCATTGCTAACTGCTCTGAAAATGATCAGAACAGGAGGTCTCAAGTAGAGTGGGAGGAAATATGGAACAAAACTCAAAATCATAAAAAGACCAGTCTTACTGGTCTGATGAAGATGGGAAACCCTGAGATACTCTTAGATACTCTCTAAGCTAGGAACTGTGTCAGCCAAACAATAGACAGACCTCTAAAGTTAACAATGATATCAGGAGGGTATGCACTCATTAGAAAAATCTAGCATATGAGATCAAGAAGACAGCATTTGCCCAAGGATAGAGCTAGGAACACAGGAGGGGATGGGAAGAAAGGGTGAACGGAAGGGGTGGGTGCAGGGAAAACGTGGCAAGAATGCTGTTACAGTGTGAGGATTGAAGTAAATGTCACAAAACAGAATGTGTAGGGAATATTGAGTGGAAAGCCAATTTGCTCTGTAAACTTTCACCCAAATCACAATAATAATAATAATAATAAAACCCTATGGATCCCAATGGTCTGATCCCATTATGAATGAGGTCACCATGAATTGGGGGATGACTCAAAGGCGGCCAACAACAACAACAAAAAGGAATGTTCTCTTAATAGACTCAAAACTACCATTGATCACAAAGATGGTGCAGAACCAGACAGTGTTTCATTTTCTTATACATAAAGTCACTATGAGTTGGACCTAACTCAACAGCAACCAAGAATAGGTTCTTGCTCTGGTTTTCTTTATGCATGCCTTTCTATTACTTTGTTCCATTCCTCTATATCTGCGTTTGCATATATACCTATTTTATCTCATCTCTCTCCATGTTTTCCACTCTGCTTCTTCCACTCCATTCTTTCCCCCTTGCTTTTATGCCAGATGGCAGGTACCCAGACAAAGAATAAAGCAGGGTACCTGTCCTTGAGGAGCTTACAATTTGCTGGGCTGAAGAGCAACAAATTTTCAGTTAGAAAGGGAGGAAGTTAAGGGAGATCCCTCCAGATGGATTTAATTTCAGTAAAGAATAGGGTAGTCATCTACTTAACATGAGAGGGAGATGAGGACTCGTGGGGAATGAAAGTGGCTTAGAATGCAACTCAGAGTCCATAGGAGATGAACGGAGGGATTGTTGTTGTTTTTGAGCTCTCCTCCCTGGGTGGTTTCGAAATGCATCTTACTGAAGGCAGGAGTCTGGACTCAAGCACCTCTGAAAGCCTCTTCAGGGTCTGATTCCTTCATTTTTCCAACTTGTGTCTAAGATGTATGGGCAGAGGGACCCTTTTTCCTACCCAAGCTGAATCTTTTCTATGTTAGCTATGTTCAGTAGCCAACTACTCAAACACATTTCCCCCAAATCCTGCCCTACCAATAAAAAGGAACCCTGGGCACCAACCAACTGCACAATCTCAGCCTGAACCTCCTCCCCATAACTCTCCTCCCTGTTCAGCACCCAGCAGACAAGCATCCCTGGGCCAGTGTGGCCTATCTTTCTGGACAATGTTCCTAGCAGAAACAGAGGAAGGGTCAGGTGGCAGAGCCTGTGGGCTGGGATCGCACAAGCTGTGTCCTAGTTTTGTAGGATAAGCTGTCAAGAGTTGCTTCATTGCAGTCCCTTCCCTCTCCTCAAATCCCTCTTCTGAGTCTGAAGAAATGGCTTTGCTAGCCCTGAGAGAAGCCTCCTACCCAGGGAAAGCCAGGCCTGAGAAGCTGCCATCAGATCCCATTGTCTGTGTCCTGGGATGGCTGCCAAGGCCCAGGCATCTTGGCTGGAGATGTAGAAGGGCCCTGTTCTGATCCCATCTGTTCAGAGTGAGGGAGAGAAGCCAGGTCTCCTCCCCCTTTCTTTTCCCCTTAAACCCCAACCTCTATGGATGAGTGGATTTTCAGAGATGAAAAACCAGAGCCCTGTCAAACAAGTCTTGCTTGACAAAGATACAGTCTAAATATAGAAAGGTTCAGCTAACTCTGCTGCAGAGCAAGCAGTCCCAATTTGGTAGCTTTGGGGAGGGTTTCTGCCCCTACCATAAGGCCTAGCCCCATGCCTATGCAGGGCAGTGAATTACTTAAACTATTTTAACATGGCCCTTCTAGCTGTAGCCTTTGTAACTCCCACCAAATGACTGGATCCAATAAATAAATAAATAAATACCAAACTCCTCATTTTCCACAGTGACCCCTCCTTGGGTTTCTGAGGTAGTGTCACTATGGAAATAGATTGCCCGACCTTCCTTCTGAGGAGTGGCTGGT
>NW_006921624.1:8950514-8955412 GCF_000298275.1 Orycteropus afer afer
GTGGGATGATTGGTGTCATAACTGGTAAAAAAAAAAAAAAGGTTGGAGGATGGAGGCATGTCTGACCTCTGCCTCAGAAATCAGCCTTGGGCTGTTGATGCTGATAAAAAATCTCCTTCCCTCTCATGAAGTTAGAGGTCAGATGCCTCTGCCATACAGTTTTTATATCCTAGGACATAGCAGATGGTCAACACATGTTTTGTTGAGTGTACCAGTTGAACCTTGCTGAACATCTGCTCCCCCTCCCACTCATACAAGCAAACATTCCTACACAACCCACTGAACTCCTCATTTTTCACCTCCAGATAGCCTTGGCTCCTCTCCTATTAGGAGCATTTTCCCCAAACTCCACTGCCTTCAAAGGAACTCCCTTGGGGTGGTAGGAGTGGGAACTAATGTATATGTTGTTCTTTTACCAAGTCAGACATTGTATGTCCACTACTTTATACAACCTTCCGATTGAATGTATCTATTAACTCCCATTTTATAGATATGAAAACTGAGACTGACAGTTGAATTGACTCATACAAGACCAGAGAGTAAAACTCAGGCATTCTGTCCCTGCTCAAGAGGGCCTCATGCAAAGTGCAAGGAGGGATTCATATTGCTAGATGCCACTCTATGACCATGGCTTCCTCCAGATCTCTACCTCCACCACAGGAGTGCCAAGACCCTTCTTTGGATTAGCTGAGAATAATAGAATCATACTTCTTGGAGAAAAAAAATCCAAGGATGCATCAAGGTTACATGATGTTATAGCATGGTGCCTAAGAGGATGGACTCTGGAGTCAAGCTTCTGGAGATTTTAATCCCAGATCTGCCATTTATTCATTGTGTGATATAGAAAATCACTTATCCTCTCTGATCCTTGGTTTCCTCACCCAAAAATTAGGGACAATAATAATACCTTACATCCTGGTTGGGAGAAATCACTGAGATATTCCAAGTCACATGCTCAGCCTGATGCCTGGCACACAGTAAGCACACAAGTGTCAGCTCCTCTCCCTACACACTGGTAATTAGAAGTACAAGCTCTAGAGTCACACCACTGGGGATGAAATCCTGGCTCCATCATTTTCAATTGTATGATGATAGTCAAGTTAACCTCTCCGAGTTTTAATTTCTCATCTATAGAATGGGCATAATAATTGCATCTTCTTCATAGATTATGGTAAGGAGTACAAAAAGTAATGCAAATAAAGTGCATGGGTACCTGGCATGTAGCACATTCCCAATAAATGGCAGCTGTTTTTATATTGATTTTTTTTTCCATTTGAATCCACACAATGTTATATGATCAACTATTTAATAGAAACAGCTTCATTGGAGGGGTCCTGGGATTTTGGCAGAGAAGGCCAAGATCTTGGTGGGGATCCAAGGAATTGGCTTTTCCCCCAGAAGGGAGGGAAAAGTGGGACGGATATATTGAGGCCAGGCTTTTCTGCTCTTGGCATTGGACCTAACGGCTAAACTCCCCTCCTCAATGATTGGCTCACACTCTGGATGTACGGAGGATCGGGGGCATGGTCCAACTTCTAGGCTGAGCACCCTACATACACATATGCATACTCTCCCACCAACCTCCAGCTGCCAGATGAAGGTGACCTAGGATATCTGGGGTAGAGGAGAGCTTGGAGAGTTGGGGACAGAGAAGCAGCATGAAGCTGGTTAGTAACTGACTACTCTGGTGGAACAGACCTCTCCTGGGGACCATAACTCTGTCCCTGGAAAAAAGAATAATGGTTGCAAGGTGGCTGAGACTCCTGCAGCCCACACCTGGGGCTTGGTAGAGGAAGCAAAGCTGACTCCCTGCCTTCTGTAAATCCTCAGCCTATCCAAGGAGCTCTGATAGCATCGTGCCTAAGGCACTTGACTGCTAACCAGAAGGCTGGCGGTTCAAACCCAGTAGCCACTCCTCGGAAGGAAGATTGGGCAATCCTACTTCTGTAGTGATACTGCCTCGGAAACCCAAGGAGGGGTCACTATGGGTCGGGGCCAACTCGATGGCACATAACAACAACAACAACATCCAAGGAAAAAGAACTGCATAGTGAAAAAGAAAGGGGTAGGAGGAGTGAGAAAGGAAACTGAGAAGGAGGCCATGGGGCTTCCTTTAACTGAGCAGCCATCCCAACCTGAAGCCTGAGCTTGTACCATCATGGACATATTCTTCATCTTAAAGAGGCAGCATCGTGCAGGGGGAAGATGATGAGCTTTGGAGCCATCCAGATCCCCCTGGATCATATCGGGTCCACACACTTTGGAGTGATGTTGGATAACTCAATCTCTTTGAGCCTCAGGGTCCACATTTGTAAAATGGAGATACCTGTTTTTCAGAGATATAAAAAATAAATGATTTCATTTCTATAAACCTATTTCCTACTGGCTCATCAAACTCAGCTCAGGTGGCCCTTGGAAGCCTTCCTGACCATGAATGTTGCTTAGGCGCCCTCCATGCTCTGCCAAGCTCTTACATGCCCCGCTGTCATGACACTATCCTTTGTTACTGAGTGCAATTTCATGTTTACTTGTTTGTTTCCTGTATTCGGCTATGAGCTCCCTGAGGAGGGAGAATGTCTTGTTAATTCTGGCATCTAGTGTCCAGCATGATTCCAGGAACATGCTGAATGAATTAGCTAATGTAATTGAGTAAAAATAGGTCTAGTTAGGTAGGTTTTGTGTCTATGGTATTTGAATGCCAACCAGAAAGTTGGCAGTTCAAACCCACCAGCTGTTCCATGCAAGGAAAATGAGACGATCAACTTCCATAAATATTTACCACCTTGGAAACCCAAGGAGATCACTATGAGTCAGAATTGACTTGATAGCCATGGGTTTGGTTTTTTGGTTTTTATTATAGCCAAAGCACTCTTCAAGGCACAATGGAAGGACAGGCTGATGAATAATTTACTAACTTCTTGTTGTTGTTAGTTGCTGTCAAGTTGGCTCTGACTCACGAGGACCTTATGTATAAATATAGGACCAAAGGTTGCCTGATCCTGCACCATCTTCACGATCACGGTATGTTTGAGCCCATTGTTACAGCTATTGTGTCAATCCACATTGTGCAGCGTTTCCCTCATTTTTGCTGACCCTCTTCTTTATCAAATATTATGTCTTTTTCTAGCAATTGGCCTTTTATGATGACATCTCCAAAGTAAGCAAGGTTCAACGTTCTCTCTTTTAAGGAGCATTTCCATTATATTTCTTCTAAGAATGATTTGTTCTTTCTTCTTGCGGTCCATTGTGCAGTAAATATTCTATCTCTCCTAGGGTAATGCACTTTACATTAATCATGTAACCATTGTTATGAACTTACCAACCAGCTGATGGCATTCTCATTGGGCACATGAAGAAAGCAAGGCTCAGAGAGAGGAACTAATTTGCCCAAGGTCACAAAGCCAATTTGCCCAAGGTCACAAAGCAGAGTCATAGATTGGAGTCATAGCCTGGCTCCAAAGTTTATGCCCTTTCATCAGGCCCTTTCTGACGCAAAACTGAGGCTGCTTGAAAATGGATGACTCCAAAAGGGAAAATTTTAAAAAAGCAGGAGTGGAATTTTCCAGGGCTTACTAGATTTATACTGCACAGAGCATTTTGCTTCTCTTTCTTACCCATGTGTTAGGCTAAGAAAACACTAGCTAAAGTATTTTGGACACTTGGGTGCCAGAGGGTGCCTGATGAGTTAAAATCCCGTATGTCAGGTGCAGATATTCTTCCTGGTCCTGATTACAATGGAGGTGACTTTGTAGTCTTAGGAGTCTCAGGGGGGCCTGGGGCTGTATGGATGCAAAGAGGAGAAAAGGGAGAAAAATGTCCTTTTGCTTTTCTCAGAAGGAAAATATTGCCAAGATCCTATAAATTGACCAAAGTTCAGGAGGGAAAAATGCCTTGCTGTGGGCTGCAAAAAAATTCAAGCATCACTCAGGTAGGGAAAGTCCAATGTTGACTGAGCTGTTTTTAGGCACTGAGAACTTTACATGCATTATCTCTTCTAATTCTCACAAGCCAAACCCATTGCAGTCAAGTCAGTTCCACTTATAGCCATCCTATAGGACAGAGCAGAACTGCCCCACAGGGTTTCCAAGGCTGTAATCTTTATGGAAACAGACTGCTACATCTTTCTCCCATGGAGCAGATGGTGAGTTTGAACCTTCAACCTTTTCGTAGCAGTTGAGCACCTAGCCACTGAACTACCAGGGCTCTTTTTTCTCATAACAAGACTACTCATTTTACAGATGAATACAAGAAGACTTAGACCACAAGTCAGGCCGCTAGGATGTAGCATACCCAAGATTCATGTACAAGCATATCCAGCTACAAAGGGCCCTTGTTCCTCTAGGAACAAGATAATGGGTAGAAGCACTGCCACAGGAATAAGGCAGAAGCCTAGAAACTAAACATAAGACTCAAAGACCAAACTAACACAAATATGTTTTGTTTTGTTGTTTTGGTTCCACTGACAAAACCCCAGTGTATTAGAATAGTAATAATTCTAACCTCCTTACACCCTGCCCTTCCCTCTCTGTGACCTAAGAAGAGCATCTGGTTTTATGGCCATGGAAATTTCCTTCCCCATGATCCCAACCAGTTCAAGCAACAAGACAAACAACACACGACCCTAAAGATATAGGATGCTCATCACCAACCTATTTCTAACATATATATACTCCCAAACTTCCAAATGCAGGCAATTGAACCAATAAATTTTGGCAAGGTCATTAATATGTGGAAGCGATGCAGCAATTTTAAAAAATTATGTGATCATATATAGGGACATGATCACATGTTCACAATATATATAGGGAGCTCTGGTGAGATAGTGCCTAAGGCATCTGACTGCTAACCAGAAGGCTGGTGGTTCAAACCCAGTAGCCACTCCTTGGAAGGAAGGTTGG
>NW_006921624.1:8955812-8957485 GCF_000298275.1 Orycteropus afer afer
GGCTGTGTTCACGTGGAATACATGGGAGGACTGTCTGAGTGTCCTATTATCTAGTTATAGTACAGAAATCTACCCTGTGGATACTGAGAATCAATGTGGCTCACCACACCAAAGAGAGTCAGGGCATAATGATAATGTTACTACCAGCCATGGATTGCACACCATGTGCTACATGACTCATAGAGTTCAAACGCCATCTTTACATAATACCTTATTATTATTGTTTAACATATGCAGACACTGAGTCTTAAAACCAAAAATGAAATTCACTGCCATCAAGTTGATTTTGACTCATAGTGACCATGTAGCACAGAGTAGACCTGCCCCGTAGGGTTTCTCAGGCTGAAAATCTTTACAGAAGCAGACTGCTTCATCTTTCTTCCATGCAGCGGATTCTGGGTTTCAACTGACGATATTTTGGTTAGCAGCTGAATGTCTTAACCACTGTGCCATCAGAACTCCTTACAGAAGGGAAATAAGATGCTTAGCAGCACATATCGAGACAGTGGCAGGGTTGATCTTGGAACCTGGGCCTGTTTAGCTCCAGAGCTCAGTATCTGTCCACCATGATGATATCCTGGCTTCCTCTTTGCCTACAAAAATTCTTCCTACTGAGCTTACTGCAGTGCCCAATATTTTTTAATAAACATTTTAAACTTTAGAATACTTCTATGTTTTCATAAAAATTGCAAGGATAGAACAGCAAATTTCCATATACCACACACTCAGTTTGTCCTATTATTACCATCTCACATTGTAGTTGTTGTTGTTGTTATGTGCAGTCGAGTCGGCCCGACTCATAGCGACCCCTCCTTGGGTTTCTGAGGCAGTATCACTAGGAAGTAGGATTGCCCATCTCACATTAGAATGTCATAATTAACACAGCAATGTCGATGCATTATTAACTTTAACAAGTTACTGTTAAGTCGATTTTGAGTCATGGTGACCCCATGTGTGTTAAAGTAGAACTGTGCTCTGTAAGGCTTTCTGGGGGTAATTTATATGTAAAGTAGATTGCTGAGATCTCTCTTCCAAAGTGTCACTGGGTGGACTTGAACTCCCAACCTTTCAATTAGCAGTCCAGCACATTAACTGCACCACTAGGGATTCCTATTTTTAGCTCACATCCTTCTTCAGATTTCCCTAGTTTTTACCTAATACACATTTTTCTGTTTGAGGATCTGAAATTACACTTGTTCATCAGGTCTCCTCTTTACTGTCCCATATTTTCACTCTCCTTGTTTTTGATGACCTTGACGGTTTTGAGGAGTGCTGGTCAGGAGTTTTGTAGAATGTTCTTCATTTTGGATTTGTCTGAAGTTTTTCTTATTATAAGACTGTGGTTATGGGGTTTTGTGAGGGAGTAAATTACCATTTTCATCACATCCTATCAAAGGTGCATGCTATCAACATGACTTATCACTGATACTGTTAAATGTGGTCACATGGCTGAGATAGTGTTTTCAAAGTTTCTCCATGGTACAGTTACTTTTTTCTTCTTTTCACATTGTAGTCTTTGGAAACAAGTCATTATACACAGCTCATATTTCAGGAGTGAGGAGTTAGGTTCACCTCTGTGACAACAGCATGTGTGTGTGTGTATGCGCGTGCACACGTATATACATATATACATATGTATATATATATAAAACCAAACTCACTGCTGTGGAGTT
>NW_006921624.1:8974350-8975683 GCF_000298275.1 Orycteropus afer afer
GTTGTTGTTGTTATGTGCCGTCAAGTCAGCCCTGACTCATAGCAACCCGTCCTTGGGTTTCCGAGGCAGTGTCACTACGGAAGTAGGATTGCCCAACCTTTCTTCCGAGGAGTGGCTGGTGGGTTTGAACCACCAGCCTTCTGGTTAGCAGTCAAGTGCCTTAGCCACTAGGTTACCAGAGCTCCCTTCCTAAGCATTAGTAAGCTGAAATGGACTCGTTTTGGCCATTTTGAATCAAATAACCATATGATCTACTATACTGGGAATGACAGATTGTAGAGGAATAGCATGACATTTATCATCACAAAGATTATTTCAAGACCTGTCCTGAAGTAGAATGCTGTCGGTGATAGAATAATATCCATAGGCCTGCAAGGAAGACCAGTTAATATGACTATTATTCTAATTTACACACCAACCACCAAAGCCAAAGATGAGGAAATTGAAGATTTTTACCAACTTCTGCAGTCTGAAAATGACCAAACATGTAATCAAGATGTGTTGATTATCACTGATGATTGTAATGCAAAAGTTAGAAACAAAGAAGAATCACCAGTAGTTGGAAAGTATGGCCTTGATGATAGAAATGACACTGGAGATCGCATGATAGGATTTTGCAAGACCAACTTATTCATTGCAAACACCTTTTTTCAACAACATAAATGCCCCCTATACATCTGGACTTTGCCAGATGAAGTACACAGAAATCAGATTGACTACATCTGTGGCAAGAAGCAATGGAGAAGCTCAATATCTTCAGCCAAAACAAGGCCAGGAGCTGATTGTGGAACAGGGCATCAACTGCTCAGATGCAAGTTCAAGTTCAAATTGAAGACAATTAAAATAAGTCCACGAGACCCAAAATATGACCTTGATTATACCCTCCTGAATTTAATGACCATCTAAAGAATAGATCTGATACATTAAACACCAATGACCAAAAACCAGAGGAATTGTGAGATGACATCAAGAACATCATCCATGAAGAAAGCAAGAGGTCATTAAAAACACAGGAAAGGAAAAGACCAAAATGGATATCAGAAGAGACTCAAATGTGCCCTTAAATGGAGAGTAGTTAAAGCAAATGGAAGAAGTGAGAACATAAAAGATCTGAACAGAAGATTTCAAAGAGCAGCTCAAGAAGACAAATTATTATAATGAAATGTGAAGACTTGGTGTTAGAAAACCAAAAGGGAAGAACACACTTGGCATTTCTTAAGCTGAAGAACTGAAGAAAATAAATAAGCCTCAAGTTGCAATATTGAAATATTCTATGGGCAAAATGTTGAATAATGCAGAAAACATCAAAAGAAGATGGAAGGAATACACAGAG
>NW_006921624.1:8977453-9003119 GCF_000298275.1 Orycteropus afer afer
GACCCCTCCTTGGGTTTCCGAGGCAGTATCACTACGGAAGTAGGATTGCCCAACCTTCCTTCTGAGGAGTGGCTGGTGGGTTTGAAACGCCAGCCTTCTGGTGAGCTGTCAAGTGCCTTAGGCACTATGCTACCAGAGCTCCCAAGTATGAGTTGTTATACATTTTTAGTAGATGTTCTTTATCAAAATGAGGAAGTTTCTCCCTATCGTAGTGTGCTGAGAATTTTGGTTAGTTTATCATGAATGGGAATTAGATTTTGTCGAATGCTTTATTAGCATAAATTAATCTGATCATGCGACTTTTCTTCTTTAGTCTGTTGACATGGTAGGTTATACTGATAGATGCTTGAATCTCGAACTGGGCTTGTATCCTTGGAATAAAATCCCACTTGGTCATGGTGCATAACTTTTTTTATATGTGGTGGAATAAATTTGCTTATAATTTGTTGAGGATGTTTGAGTCTCTGATCAGGAGAGACACTGGCCTATAGTTTTCTCTTCTTGTACTGTCTTCATCTGGCTTTGATATTAAGGAAATGCTGGCCTCATAGAATGAGTTAGGCAGGATTCCCTCCGGGTCTATTTTCTGGAAGAGATTTTGGAGGATTGGTATCTTATCCTCCTGAAGCGTTTGGTAGAATTCACTAGGGAGACACGTGGGCCTGAAGCTTTCTTTTTTGGAAGGCTGTTTATTGTTGATTAAATTTCTTTAATAGATATAGGAATATTGAGGTTATCTATTTCTCTTTGTGTGAGTTTTGACAGTTTATGTCTTTCAAGAAATTGGTTCATTTCATCTAAGTTATCACATTTGTGGGCATAACACTGTACTACTATTTTATTATCCTTTCTTGTGTCCATGGAATCAAAAATGATCACTCCTCCTTCACTTCTGATATTGACAATTTGGGTCTTCTCTCTTTTTCTAGTGGCTAGCCTGGCAAGGTTTATCAATTTTACTTATAATTTCAAAAACCAGCTTTGGGTTTCATGGATTTTGTCCATTTATTTTCTGTTTTCAATTTCATTGATTTCTGCTCTAATTTTTATTATTTCTTTTCTACTGCTTACTCTAGGCTTAAATTGCTCTTTTTTCTCTTGTTTCTCTTTTCTCTACTTACATTATCCATCTGTTCTTTCATTTTGTGTATTTTTTTCCACTAGTCTTTAACACGTTTATCATAGTTATATTAAATTCTCTGTGATATTTCAAACATCTGTGTCATATCTGAATATGATTTGATGCTTCCTTTATCTCTTTACACTGTATTTTTTTCTTGCTTTTTGGCATGCCTTGTAATTTTTGTTGTTGTTGTTTAAAGCCAAATATGTTGAATCAGGTAATAAAAACTGTGATAAATAGGCTTTTGGTATGAGTATCTATGATAATTGGACTAGGAGTTGGGCTGTGTTTACTTTTTAACGTGGCTAGTGCCTAAGGCATTTGACTACTAACCAGAAGCCTGGCGGTTCAAACCCAGCAGCCACTTCTCGGCAGAAAGGTTAGGCAATCTACTTCATAGTGATACTGCCTTGGAAACCCAAGGAGGGATCACTATGAGTCAGGTCCGACTCCATGGCAGTAGGAATTAATAGGTGCCAGAGTCTTCAAATTACTCCAGTGTCTTTGTTTTTGTGCCCCCTCTTGAATTTGGACATGACCGAGTACCACTTCATAGAGTTTGTGTTTTATAGCTCTTTCAGCTGTAATCCACTGTCATTATACTGTAACCCATTTGGTGTGGCACTATGGTATAGGGCAGAGGGAGTTTATTAGTTTCCTATTGCTCCTGAAACAAATTAATGTGAAATTTGTAGCTTAAAACAGCACAAATGTGTTTTCTTATAGTTAATGGAGACCAGAAATCTGTAAACTGTTTTATTGAGCTAAAGCACTGCTGTTAACAGCCCAGGTTCCTTCTAGGGGAGAGTTTGTTTCCTTGTCTTTCTAGCTCTGGAGACCACCTGCATTTCTCGACTCATGACCCTTTCTTTGATAACTCCAATCTCTTGCTACCATCATCTCATCCTTACTTCCTCCTTGGACCTTCTTATCTCCTTAAGAGCTCTCGTAATTATATTTAGGGTCCCAAATACTCCATGATGATCCCCCATCTCAACTTAATCACATCAGCATATCCGTTTCATCATATAAGGTAACATGTTCACAGGTTCTGAGGATTTGGATATGAATATCTTTAGGGTGTCATTACTCAGTATACCACAGAATTGTTCTATAAAATTCTGATTAAATCTCAGTGTTTTATTGGGGCTGTGTCTTGGGGCTGTGACTTTCACAAGTGTTTTTCCAGCGATAGAGTTTCCTGTTTCTTCCTAGCTGCCCCCATCCCTTCTCTTGCTAAAGCATTCTTAATCAATTTCTTTGAATTTCAGACCATTCTTAACACTGCTTTTATTTTATTTTCTACAGTGAATAATAAAACTACAACTTGAGATTTGACAAATCTAGTTACTAGTGAATGTATACTAATTGAGAATTTTTTTTAACCTTTTCTTTTCTTTCACAAAGTCATGAGAAGATGTGTTATACTTGAAAATCTCTATTGTATATATATATGAGTTAGCAGCTGCTACATAACAAACTATCTGAAACTTAACACCCTAAAACAACAGCATTATTATTGCTCCTGGGTCTGTGGATCAGCAGAGTGGTTCTTGTCTCAACTTGCCTCATTTGTGCACCTGGAGGCAGCTGTAAGTTAGTTAGGCAACTCTGCTAACTCTAAGTTGATCTTGGATGGCTTCAGCAGGGCTGTTCTCCATAGGCGTCAGATTCTCTAGAAAGCTAGCCATGATTTTTCACATAAGAATGTCAAGGTACTTACTAAAAGAAAATGAGTCAAAGTACTCCATGGGGCCCAGACTTAAAACTGGTGCACTCTTACTTAGACCACATTTTCTTAGCCAGTATAAGTCACAAAGCCACATTCAAAGAGAAGGAGAAGCGATTCTGTCCCTTGATGGAGGGAATACCAAGTTCTATTGCAAAGGGTGTGGATACAGGGAAGGGTGAAGAACTGTGGCCATTTTTGTAATCACTCTACAAGTTTGTATTACTGGAATTACTTCTCCTAAATGATCAAATGGCTTTTGGCATTGTATCAAATACATGCTGAGGTTAGGACTGATAAACATGTAAAAGTGAGACCTCTTTTACAATCAAATTATGTTCAAGAAAGGTATTTAATAACAAACTTCTCCTAAGCAAGCAACCGGGGTTTCCCAGGCTCTGATGCGCCAATGAGGTATGTACCTGCTGAGCAGCTCACAAGTTCCCAGGTAGATAGCCCTCTAGCAATACATCTATTAATTAATTAAACAATTGTGTATGTGTCTGAGATTGAATATTTTATTTTCTCTTTCTGACTACCTTTGAAAACCGAGCTAATGACCAACAGGACTTTCATATACATCTCATCATTTGATCTTGAAACCAACTTTCCTAGCTGAGGAAAAGCTACCAACCACATATGTCGCACAACTGGTGAAGCATGTAGTGAGAATCTCTCAGAAATGTCCCAACTCCTAGGCTCACACTTAGGGCTTTGTCTTCCTCTCAAGCATCTTCCTCTGAATTTCAGGCAATAGCCAAGTTTTCACTTGAATCAACACTTCCCTGATGGGCCACTGTCTCAGCTACCACGTTTTGCAGCCGCCACCGCTATGGGCTTTACAATGTATTTTTACAGACTGACTCATTTACTCCATTATCCCAAGTGGGCCTCTGGGAATTTTAAGGGAGAGATAAAGAAACACAAAAATAGACAACAAATCCAAATCCAGTTACATTCTGTATAAAGAAAAGAATTCATTTCCCCCTCCTCCTACCCAGTAAAGATTTGAAGCTATAAAGAACCTTCATTAAGCTCATGTCTTATCCTCATTAATTATCAATAATAATAATCAGAGCTGGTGGGTCAATGCCTCATGGATTAAATTATGAACTCGATGGTGATGATGTTATTATTGTTCATAATGATGATAGTGTGATTAGATGCTTCTTTTATATTTTCACATGATATTCCGAAGCTCCACTGATTAATTCTCACAGCACACCCTATATACTTAACTATCTTTACCCCTATCTTGCAGATGGTAAATTAAGGCACACAGGTTAAATGCTTTATCAGTATCACTAAGGCGGATACTTTCTAAGCATTAGTGTCTGAACCCTATATCCTGGGGAAGGGACATGGAGGAATGAAAAGAACAGGGCTTTCAAAATCAGACCAACTGTGATGTGAAGGCTGTTATGTATTTTGTTTTTGTTTTCCTTTTACTGTATTTTTACTTCCAGCAAGAGATTAACCCTCTGAGCTTCAGTTTCCTCTTGTGTAAATAAAATGGCAAGGATATTGTTCCTGGCACATGTTATTGTTGCTACTTACTGTCTAGTAAGCTCTGACTCACAGTGACCCTGTGCTACGTGCAGTATTATAAAACAAGGTCTGACCCTGTGCCACCTTCATTATTGTGGTCATGTTTGGGTCCACTGTTGCAAGCATTGTGTATTTTGAGGGCCTTCCAACCTATTGGAAAATATTCTCTCATGAGCCATAGGGTTTCCGTTGGCTAATTTTCAGAAGTAGATCACAGACCTTTTCCTAGTCTGTGTTACTTTGAAAGCTCTGCTGAAACCTGTCCACCTTGGATGACCCTGCTGGTGTTTGAAATATCTGTGGCATAGTTTCCAGCATCATAGCAGCACAGGCCACCATAGGACAGTAAACTGATAGTTGGGTGGTTGTCCTGCACATAGTAGGATCCAAGTAGATGCTCACTTTCTTTTCTCCCATTCAGTACACTCATGAGGATTGACTGAAATTGCCTTGTTTGGCAATTATAATAGTTTAGAACTTAAAATAATAGTAATAATAATAATAATAATAATCACTCTTTCAGTACTTATGATGAGCTAGGTATTGTTCTAAACACTTTACTTCTGTTTAGCTGTTCCTCAAAACATTCCTAGGTGGCAAGCATATTATTGTCCTCAATCTGCAGTTGAAGAAAGGAAGATACATAAAGGTTACATTCCCCCAAAGTCTACCAGCTACAAAGAGTAAGATTTTAACCCAGACATTCTGGCTCCAGAGTCAGATTTTAAGGACCTTTCTCATTTGAAAGCTTTTGTGAGTTTTCTTCATTCAAATAGATCTCTATAGCTCTGTTATCATACGTGCTTGATGTTCTGGTTACCTAGTACCTCTCTAACAGAAATATCACAAATGGGATGGCCTTAACAAACAGGAGTTTATTCTCTCTCACAGTTTGGAGGCTTTAAGTCCAAGTTCAAATTGCCAGGCTCCAGAGGCTGAGTGAAAGCCCCTTAACCTTGGGCTTCAGCTCTGCCTCTTGTTCCTGGCCCACTGGAGCTAGAGGCTTCTCTTCACTCAGGCAGCTACTGGTTGCTAAGGCTAACAAGCCCAAGGTCAACAAATAAAATGGCACAGTCCCAAATCACACAGTGGGCCATTAATTCAGGTCCATTGTAAGTCCCAAGGTTGGCAGAGCATGGCAGGCTGCTGAACAACGACATGGCTATGTGCACGGTTCAAGCATGCCATAAGCTAGAGACTATCCCCAAGGCTTCTCCTTATATACAGGAAGCAGACCACATCCCAAAGGCAGCTACTCAGCTGCTTGTTACCACAATGGAGTTGATTGCCATTCTCATCATGGGGAATAACTACCACCAGTGTTACCCACTATGGAGTTGATTGTCATTTTCATCATGGGGAATAACTACCACCAGCTGCCCAGCCACTCAATCGGGCCCAGCCAAGTTGACATACAAATTTAACTACCACATCTGAGATAAATTTGTCTATTTGTACAGAAAACAAAATATTCATTCATCCATTTATTCAACATGTATTTATTAAGCACCTGAAAGCCACCAAACTAACTTGAGAACTAGAAATCAACTTAGATGTCAAGAGACCTTAATGAAAAGACTACAGAGGTAAGAACAGGGACAAAGGAACCCACAAGGCACTCAGGGATGAGCAATAGCCATATAGTTGAAGGAATGAGGGGAGAAAACAGTGTTCTTGGAGCCTTTGAAATATGGGACTGTGGAGTTGGCCACTGGGTAGATGGCACAGTTGTAGACGGTCATTGCTATTGCCAGGGAAGAGCAGGATAACAGGGAGGGAGCAAGAGGAGATTATACTGCATCTCATATCATCCTGGCCCTTGCAAGGCACTCCATCACATTCTATTTCTCTTCCAGCACATTCCTAAGAATCTTGACTTAGGTGGAAAACTCTTCAAAAAGAGTAACTCTTAAAGTTGCTAACCACTTAGACTACTCTTACATTATTTAATCACTCATTTTCTGCATGTCTTTTCTGTGCAAGACACAATTCTCACCATCTAAGATACTACTGTTGGTCTCTTCCCACCTAGAGCAAAGGAGAATGAACAAAATCAAAGACTCAAAGAAGCAATTCATCCAAAGGACTAATGGTCCACATGAACCTCCTCTAGCCTGAAACCAGAACTAGATAGTGCCCAGCCACAACTACTAACCCCTCTGACCAGGGACACAATAGATGGTCCAGGTTAGAGTGGATGAAAAGTGTAGAACAAAATCCAAATTCATTTAAAAAAAAAAAAAAAGGATAAGATTTACTGATCTGAGAGAGACTGGAGGAACCTCCAAGACTGTTGCCCTAGACAAACTTCTAACTTGGAACTGAAGCCATTCCCAGAGATTATCTTTCAGCCAAATAATAGAATGGGCTATAAAATAAACACCACCACCAGGGAAGAATATGCTGGTTAGAACAATCAATGATAAAAGGCCAAAAAAGGCAACATCTGTCCATCTGCCCCAAAACAAAAATGAGAAGATAGAGTGCAGCAGAGGAACTGGGCAACTGGAAACAGGAAACCCAGGGTGAGAACAGGGAGGGTACTGAGTATTGTGGAGATCACAACCAATGTCACAGAACGGTTGTGTATGAATTATTGAATGGAAAATTAATTTGCTACGTAAATTTTCACCTGAAACACACACAAAGAAACAATTCTCTATGCAAGAACAATTTTTCTATAAATGTGAGCTTTAGGCCTACATTAGACTAACCTTGGATGATTGCTTATAAAACAGATTCCAGGAGGCCATCACAGATCTACTGAATCACAGTCTCTATAGGCGGAGACCAGGAATCTGTGTTTCAATTAACACCCCAAGTGATTCATCTTCATGGTGAAATTTTGGAAGGAAGATTGGGCAATCTACTTCCTAGTGATACTGCCTCGGAAACCAAAGGAGGGGTTGCTATGAGTCAGATCTGACCCAGTGGCAGTGAGTTTATTATAGCACTTATAAGCTACAATTCTGTCTTCCAGGGTTCTGAAGATTAAGATGAGAAGTAAGTCATGTGCCCGATTTAATGTAAAAAAATATGAAGTGATTAAGTATTTTAAGAAATGTTTTTTTTAAAAAAAATACTAGGAGAGATTATATTTCCCCAAAAGAAATCAGTGAATTTTACAGGTGGAAGGTGATACAAGTTTCCCCCTTAAGGTATAAGTATGGTCAAGACTTCACCTCTCCTTTGTAGCTTTGGCCAAAGGCCAGTCTTTTGAGAATCATAGGTGGTTTTATTTGCTCTGGCATCATGGCAGCAATAAATCCATCATGAGAATTCTGGACCTTTTATTTTAATGTCCAGAATATTACAAATTCAAAATCATTTTCATTTAAACTATTGTCAGAGCTGTGAATTCCAAAATCCTACTCTAAAGTTCAAAAGCTAAGAATTGACTTCTCTGTCTGCAGAAACACTATTCCTCAGGAGGGTGGAGGTAGAAGCCCCTTGTCCTGTCCAGGGAACAGCCACAGGATGTAAAGCAATGAGAAGTGAGAGCATGTCAACTCCACATATTCTCCCACAGTAACGATTTTTAAATAACAATTTCCTCATTGCATCACTTGTAACCCTCCATCATTTTAGCAGCTCTAACACCCTAAATAACCACCTCCTATACTGAACGTCATGATCATGGTGATAATAACTGACACTTCCATCTCTTAACCTATCCTAGGTGCTAGTTTATATGCTTCCCGTATATGACCTCATTCCATTTATTAACTGAAACAGTGAAGGAATAATGAGGAGGGGCAGAGAAGCAAGACCACAGGCAACTGCTACCTCCAATTCAGAGATAATGTGCTCAGAGGTCTCCTCCAGCAAATTTCCTTCTCCTTGTGGCTGTTGGCATCTTAAATCACCCATCAAAAGCTCTGGAATGCTCTTGCCATCTTGGTGAAAGTGGTATCCATTAGGTCCTCCTGTATATCTTGTTTCAATAGATAAGAAATATGCTTTTAAAAAAAAAAGTAGAAGAAATTTCTTATATCATCTAGGCGATAAAGTAAAATGTTCTAAATGGGGAAGAGGTTTATTTCTCAACAAGTGACCCTGTTTAATATGCTTTTTAAAAATATATAGAGTGCTAGAAGGCTAAGAAAATTTCTCATTTCTGGTTAACAAAGATGAAGAGAAATACATATGCATCGAGGCTGATATTTCCTCAGATTTTTGCCAATAAAACATGAATCCCAGTATTGCTCTTCTGCCTTGAAGTGCGTGTTTCCTAACTCCCAGGTGAAGAGGAGGATGGATATAATTGGAACAGCTGAAAATATGGAAGAGGGCATTCCAAAAGGAACTTGGACAAAACCATCATCTCCAACAACATCAGCACCATCATTTACATTTCATTGGATTTTACTATGTTGTAGGCAGTATACCATCGCATTTATTCTGCAAGAAAAATCCTACAAGCATTATTCTAACCGTTTTTAAAACAGTGAACCTAAGACTCAAAGAAAGGAGCTCTGGTGGTGCATGCCTAAGGCATTTGACTGCTAACCAGAAGAATGGGGGTTCAAACCCATCAGCTTCTCCATGGAAGGAAGCTGGGGCAATCTTGCAAGTTTGGGGAACTCTGGTAACATAGTGCCTAAGGCACTTGACTGCTAACCAAAAGGCTGGCAGTTCCAACCCACAAGCCACTCCTCGGAATGAAGGTTGGGCAATCTACTTCCATAGTGATACCTCCTTGGAAACCCAAGGAGGGGTTGCTATGAGTTGGCCTGACTCCATGGCACACAACAACAACAAGGCTCAAAGATGTTGAGTTACTTGCCAAAGTCAAACAGCAAGTAAGTGACAGAAACAAAGCTTGTTAGGTGCCATGGATTTGTTTCTGACTCATAACAACCCCACGCATGAAACACCGCCCAGTCCTGTGCCAGCTCCACGATCCTTGCTATACTTGAGCCCATCGTCGCAGCCACTGTGTCAATCCATCTCATTGAAGGCCTTCCCCTCTTTCGACGACCCTCCACCTTACCAAGCATGACATCTTTCTCCAGGGAATGGTCCCTTCTGACAACATGACCAAAGTAGGTGAGACAAGTCTGGTCATTCTTACTTCCAAGGAGCATTTCGGCTACACTTTCTCTGGGACAGATCTGTTAGTTCTTTTAGCAGTCCATGGTATTTTCAGTGTTCTTCACCAGCACCACAACTCAAAAGCATCAACTCTTCTTTGGTCTTCCTTATTCATTGTTCAGCTCTCACATGCATATGAGACAATTGAAAATATCATGACTTGTGTCAGGCTCACCTTAGTCCTCAAGGTTTGCTCCTCAGCACTTGAAAGAGGTCCTTTGCAGCCAACTTGCCCAGTGTTATACATAGTCTAAAGTCCTGACCGCTGCTTCCATTGGCGTCAATTGTAGAACCAAGCAATGTGAATTCTTTGACAACCTCAATCTTTTCTCCATTTATCATGATGCTGCTTATAGGTCTGAAACAAAGCTATGTCAGTCTAAAGCAGCTTCTTTAAACACATAATTCTACCCTTCTACACTACCAACTAAGGGGAATAGTAGATTGCAATTGCGCTTATATCAATTACTTTATTTTGTGTAGACTATCTGCTTTTCATTAATTGTTGCTTTCTATTCTCCTGAATCTAACATCTTAGAGCAAATCATCATTTTCCATGATCTAAAATTACGTACTTTAAAAACCTTAACCCTTGGTATTGGTTCAATGACAGATACATAGACCAATGGAATAGAATTGAGAACCCAGATATAGATCCATCGACCTATAGTCAGCTGATCTTTGACAAAGGCCCCAAATCCATTAAATGGGGAAGAGAATGTTTGTTTAATAAATGGTGCTGGCAAAACTGGAGATCCATTTGCAGAAAAATGAAATAAGATCTGTACCTCACACCACACACAAAAAGGAACTCCAGATGGATCAAAGACTTAAATGTGAAACCTAGAACTATACAGTTTCTCAAGGAAAATTTAGGCTCAAACTTAAGGGCCCTAATATTTGGTATAAATAGACTACCAAGCATAATTCAAAATGCACCAACAGCAGAAGAGAAGCCAGATGATTGGGACCTTCTAAAAATTAAATGTTTATGTGCTTCCAAAGACTTCTCCAAAAGAGTCAAAAGAGAACCTACAGATTGGGAAAAAATATTTGGTAATAACATATCTGACAAGGGACTCATCTCTAAAATTTATAGAACAATCCAGCACCTCAATAACAAAAAGACAACCAATCCAATTAAAAAATGGGCAGAAGACATGAATAGACACTTCACCAAGGAGGATATTCAAGCGGCCAACAAACATATGAAGAAATGCTCACGATCATTAGCTATTAGAGAGATGCAAATCAAAACAACAATGAGATACCATCTTGCTCCAGCACTAGTATCAAAGTTCAACAAGACAGAAAATAACAAATGCTGGCGAGGTTGTGGAGAGATTGAGACTCTCATACACTGCTGGTGGGACTATAAAATGGTACAACCATTGTGGAAAGCAGTATGGTGATTCCTTCAAAAGTTGGAAATACAAATACCATTTGACCCAGCCATCCCATTACTAGGTATATACCCTAAAGAAGTGAGAGTCATAACAAGAACAGATATATGCACGCCGATGTTCATCGCAGCACTATTTACAATAGCCAAAACTTGGAAACAACCTAGATGTCCGACAACTGAGGAATGGATAACCAAACTTTGGTACATTCACACAATGGAATACTATGCAACGCTAAAGAATAATGTAGAATCTGCAAAACACCGCATAACGTGGATGAACTTGGAGGACATTATGCTGAGCGAAATAAGTCAGTCACAAAAGGACAAATATTGTATTAGTCCATTATTGTAAACGTTAAGAAAAGGTTTATATATTGGAGGACATTTTCTTTGTTGGTTACCAGGGGTGGGAGGGGAGGGGAGGGAATGCTGTTAGATAGATAGAGATAAATATTGATTTGGGTGAAGAGAAGGGCAATGTACCAAATGTGAGTGACCAATATGGCAGCATTGAGGATGAGAAAGACATAGAGAGTTACATGGGCAGTACAGACAACAAATATGAACCCCTTTGCATATACAGTACTGAGTTGTCAGTGAAAGCAAACATGGGTATAGGGACGGATAGATGGGTGAACAAGCTAAACAATTAGGTATGTCTAAATGGAGAGTGTATCCAAGATCATATATAGGGTTGGCAGACAATGGGCCTATAAGTTCATGTGAATGATCAGAATTCCCAGGTGTATAGTAGAGCTGACAAGGGGCAAGGTAATGGTCATTACTTGGTGACAGCCAGCTACCCAGAGGGACCGAGTAGTTGATCCTGTGGGCTTGGGACCATAGTCACAGGGGACATCAGGCTCAATTGGCATAACATACTATACAAAACATTGTTCCACCTACTACTTTGGCGAGTAGCGACTGGGACCTTAAAAGCTAGGAAGCTGCCATCTAGATGCAACAACGGGTCTCTCCTCGTCAAGAAGAAAGAAGAAAACCAAAATGAATGGAAACAATCAGTCCTAGCGACTGGTACACCATCCGATCTGCAACCTATACAACTATGAGACCAGAAGAACTAGATGGTGCCCAGCTACCACTGCCATCCACTTGGAAGGGATGTAGGAGATCCTGCATAAAGAGGGAGAACAATGTGGTACAAAACTCAAAATCATTTGGAGGCAAAAAAAAAAAAGAAGGTGGGGACCAGGTTTGCTGGTCCAATAGAGCCTGGTGTAACCACTGAGACTATGGCCCCTAGTTGCCCTTCAGGTTTGGAATTGAACCCACAACTGTGGTTTCCAGCCAAACAAAGTACAGGCATGTGAGTTAAACATTTACCTCAAGTAGACACACGCCCTGGAGAGAACAATCATGGGAGAAGGAAGGGCTGCTTATGCACAGGGAGATAGCTCAGGGTGCAGAAGAGTATGAAGGGATGGACACTGGGAGGAGGTAACTATGGGGAGGAGGTGGGAGGGGAGCTGCTGCATTGTAAATTTTGGTCAATGACATGAGACAAAGTATATGTGAACTGCTGTATGAAAAGTGAATTTACTCTGTAAATCTTCACCCAAATCCTAATAAAAAAAAAAAACCTTAACCCTCATTTCTCCATCACTATGACTTTTGAAAATAAGAAAGTTTGGGTAGGTTTATATTCATTTGATAATGTTACATGAGTGAAGACATTGTACCATATCATGAGTTTTGTATGTTCAATGTATATTCAAAAATAACAACAAAAAATAGGACCTGGGGCAGGGGATCAATCAATTGTGATCTGATGTTGTGGAAAGACTATTTAATGTTATATTCTACACCACCACCACTACCTATAGTTGCCATTGACTTAATTCCAACTAATGGTGACTCCACATTGTTAGAGCAGAACTGGGCTGGGTAGGGTCTTCGATGGCTGTTTTTCAGGAGTAGATCACCAGGCCTTTCTTCGGAGGTACCCCTGGTGGACTCAAATCTCTAACCTTTTACTTAGCACATTAACCACCTGTAGCACCAAGGGACTCTATGCTAGAGTCAAACAAATAATTCATTTGAACTTCTACTATTGAATTTGAGGAAAATAAATATATATATAGGCTTTTCTATATGGTCCTCATTTAATTTAGAATTTAGTATAAAAATAGTAACAATTAGGAAACCTAGTTTCTGGCCTATGTTCTCCCACTGATCAGCTGGGGGACCTTGGACAAGTGACTGACACAAAATCAATGATGAATAAATGACAGTTGTTTTATTAGTATTATTGAATTGTCAAAGATGCCTTAGTCACTGTATTAATAAACTAAACCAGTTTTATTTGATAACTTCTAAAATATCTTCCTGCACATATTTTCTAGAATTCTAATTTTTTGTTATGAGAAAATCAATCTGAAGTTTTATCACTGGGGAAAGTTTCTGCCTTAACTTCCAAATGTTACTCTTATTATTAACCATAACTTATTTTTCTCCCATACTTGAGCCAATATTTCTTCCCTGGTTCCATTACTTTTAAGGTGAAATTGACACTTTCATGGCCTAATGAGTGGAGTGTGAAATAATTAAATGCGACATGACCATTGCCTTCAGACTGAGTCCAACTCTCCAATAGTGAGATTGATTTTCCTCTAACTTATGACAAGATACGGGTCTGACAAGTTACCACCCAAAAGAGGCTTTTCAGAGAATTTAAAATAGGTGAAAGGTGTACTAAAAATTATCTTTTATTGTACAATGTAGCTCACATAATTCAACTATAAACATCATCTACATACAGCCAGACCGTCATTTGGACCAATTGGGAGGACAAATAACCAGTTACAGTTGAATAAATTCCAGCTTATGTGACCCCTGAGTATCAGCGTAGGACTGCATGGTTTTCAGAAGTATATCACCAGGCCCTTGTGAGGCTAACCTTTCATTTAGCAGCCTAGAACAGAGGAGAAGGTCAATCTAAACTTGAGAAGTTCACAGTGTAGAATTCAACTCAAGTTTCTGTGGGGACATGCTTATAGAAATACAATAATATTCATTCATAACTAGCATATAATATGCCAGTTATAATGTAACAGTGCTTGAAAATTATTCTCATAAGGAGTCTAATTGTTCTGTGTACTCTTGATCATAGCTTGCTTGGCAAACTTTGCAGATGATGCAAAGGGAAATTTTTTTTTTGTATTTGGAATTAGTGAACCCCTGAAATGATGGTATCAGTTGACATAGCTTACACTCAACTCCTTGTTTTTCCATGTGGAGGAAACTGACATATTTATTACTTCCAAGGAAGGAGAAGTAACTTATCAGATTGGTGAGTTGTGGAGGAAGAAATGAGCATCCAAAACTCAATCTGCCTCCTCATCAGCTTGTTTGTTTTTCCCCAAGATGTGCCCATCTGCCTGCAAGTAAGGTACACTCTTAGCTGCTGTTTTTTGCTATTTGCTAAGCTTACTAGGGCAAGTTTTCTCTCTGTGGGTGGAGACTTATTATGGTCCATTGTACCAGGGACAGGGCAGGTGACCTTAACTAATTCAGGGATGAAGTACTGGCAGGCCCAAGAGCTTCTGCAGTATCTGACCTCCTCTTCTGTCTCCAATGTCTGTCTCTCAATTGGTTCTACACATGGGTAGAAAAATACAATGTTATTTCTTGGAACAAGCATTATGTTCCACAGTGGTATCCAGGGCAGTACATGGACATTAGCTCACTGTGTCTCCATGAGAACTTGTTGTTGTTGTTGTTATATGCTGTCGAGTCAGACCCGACTCATAGCAACCCCTCCTTGGGTTTCTGATGTGGTATCACTACGGAAGTAGATTGCCCAACCTTCCTTCCAAGGAGTGGCTGGTGGGTTTGAACCGCCAGCCTTCTGGTTAGTCCATGTGAACTTAGAAAGAGCAAATATTTATGTTTTTGTACATATTAGATTAATGTAAATGCCATGAGATTGAGGGTTAGGAAATCCAGGTTCTAGTTGAAATTCTACCTCTAAGTCAGGCGACAGCATAGTTTCTGGAGCCAAACCTATCTGGGTTAGCATCCTAGAACTGCCAAGTAGTGGCTTTACTAACCTTGGGCAAGTTAAACAACTTCCCCGCAGCTTCTTTTCTTTCTCTGTAGATGGGAGAGATCAACGCCTACCATATTAGGCTGTGGCAGAGATAGAATGTGGTGTGTGCAAAGTGCTTGGCATATTGCTGGCATATAATAGTAAGCATTCAATGTATTAGCCCATCAGAATTGCTATCATTTTGCCTTGGGGAAATTACTTGCCCTCTTCAATGCCTCTGTTTCTTCATCTGGAAAAAAAGAAGGGACAAGACTCGATGTATATAAGGTCCTTCCCCCTCTGACTACCTGTGAGTCTACTTTGCAGGCTCTAGGAGTAAGAAAGGTGGGGTGTGTGTGTGTAAGAGAGAGAGTTTGTGTGTGTTTCTGTATGGCGTATGTATCTGTGTTTCACAAATAGTTGCTTCCTTTCTAAATCTTCAAAATCTTACCATTACTGGAAAACACCAACAGAGGGCATCAGGATTTAATCCTAGGTGAGTTGCTCCTGAAGGCTGAGGTTCTGGTTGTCTGACAGGTCTCTAGACAAAGCTATTTCCCCACAGGAGCTCTAAAGATTTAACCCTGATTCTGACATTCTAGTAACCTCAGCCCCTTCCTTCCCGTCTGGCACTGGGGTACATGCTTTGGCTTCTGCTTCTAGAATTTCTCCCCCAGGGGTGTCTGCCTTTGCCCGGGACAGGGGATGAAAGCATTTTGTGGAAACTGAGCAGCAGTGATTAATGACATCTGAGCTCTCTTTGCTGAGTGCCTCTCTTTGAGCCACGTGTGCTAGGGAGCCTGATCTACCCAAGGGCTGTTCTCTTGTCTAAAGTGATGCTGAGTGACGCTGGAGAACCTTCCACTGGCATGCAGAGTGGGCCAGCTGAAAGCGAGAATAGGGTGAGCAGAGAGACCAGTCTGCACCCTGTGTACTTGCATGCAATTCCCTGTAAGAAGTGTGGCAAACCAGCCAGACTGCTAGTGCCTCAATTTACCTCTTGTTAGAGGGGCAATTGCACTTCACTCCAGGAAGACTGCAACATCACACTAAGAAAAGGAGTCATTTGAAGTCAAATGTCCTGGTATGATTTCTGCACATACTAAGTAGGTTTTTGTGTTCATGTTCCTTAAATTCCTGGACTCTCATTTTCTCCTCTGCAAAATGGGAATAATCCCATCACAACTTGCTCTCCAAAAAGTGTGGAGAGAGCAGGGGCATGAAAAAACATTTTGGAAAAGTAGGAAATGTCTGCAGAAAGAGTAGCCTGTCATCACCACTGTTAGTCATCCTTGCTTTTATTCTGGTGGTGACAGCAACAGAGCCATGAGTAGCGTCAGGTTGTAGCTGTGCTCAGGGATGTGGGGTATTATAGCTGTCAAGAGCACAGGCGATGGAGTCAGACAGTCTTGGTTTACATCCTACTTTGCCATTCAACTTCCACATCACTTACAATCTATAAAATGGTGACACTAGTAGTAGCATCAACCCTGCTGTGTAAGAAACATGCCAGATATTGTAAAGCCCTTAGTGCAGGTCCCGAAATTGAGTAAATGCAGAATAAATGGTAATTATTATTGTCAGCATAGTAAGTATCTCTTCCTAATAAGAGAGCCATTCTTGAAGGATAGTCTAACACCTCACATTTAGAGAAATTTCCCTGATTACTGCAACTCCCAAAGGGCCATCTTTTCTCAAGCTGCCTTAACACTTAAGATTTGGGCCAGCATCTTCCAGTCAGACCCATCAACACCTCATAAACCTTGGTGCTTTTTAACAGAACCTTGTGAAATTCTGTACCCATTTGGAATCTTGGGCCATGCAATATGGGCACTGTGAAGCCTTCCCCCACCCCCTAGCACCCCCAAAATATTTAGAATCTCATCTAGCATTGGAGGCTTATCAAGTTCCTTGTCTCATTCGATCTGACAGAAAAACTGAGGACTAGAGAAAGGAAAAGGAGTTCTGGTGGTGTAGTGGTTAAGGCATTTGGCTGTTAAACTCAAGGTTGGTGGTTCAAATCCACCAGCTGCTCTGCAAAAGAAAGATGATGCAGTCTGCTTCTGTAAAGATTTATAGCCTTGGAATCCCAGCGGGGGTCACTGTGAGTCAGATTGACTCAATGAGTTTGGTTTGGTTTTTGAAAGAAAGGTAAGGATGAATCAAGTCACTCATCAAAGGTCATGGCAAGACGTGGATGAAATACCAATCGATCTATTTTGGTTGCCTCTTCCCACTGCACTAAACTGACTTTTAAAAGGATGGAAGTGAACTGCATCAGTAAACTCCTAACAGGGCTTGAGGCTTGGAAAGCATGCCAAGACCCATCTCAAATATTCCCATCTCCAGGCTGACCTTCCCAGGCACTATCCCAGCACAAGGCAATTCTGCCAACATTTCTAGTAATATACTTTGGAAGGTAATCTATTTCTGTATCTGTGAAGGAAAAAATAAAGGAAGGGAAGGAGGGAGGGAGAAAGGAAGGGCGGAAGGAAAACTTAGTAAATTCCCTTGTGACAGGCACTGTTCCTGGCACTTAACATACTTATGTTATTTCATTTCATCTTCACCACAATCTCATTAAGTAAGAGTTGACATCTCTGATTTACAGACAAAAAAATTACTGCTTAGAGAGGCTAAGAAGCTTGTGCTGGGATTATCACCCAAGCCTATCTAACTACAAAATCTGTTGGGCTTTCAAATTTATGCCACCTCAAATGGAAGAACAAATATTTTCAAGGACATAGATTTGTCAATCCCTGACACCAGACTTTGGGTTTGGAGGCATATCCTTGGCTCCCATTTAAGACACTTGTGTGTTTATTCATTTGTTTAGTCCTTCATTTATTCACTTATTCTACCATCTATTCATTCATCCACTTAACAAGCGTATGTTACATACTTACCACCACAGAAGATGCGTAAGACTTGATGCCCCTTCTTTGCACCCAATCTCGGCATGGGAGATTTGGCTATTTTGTGCCTGCAAATGCATGTACAATGTGCGTGCACAGAAAACCACAAAGCATCTGCATTTCTCTGCAGCTATGCAAATTTCTCCCGGCCCACACATCCATTCTGGCCAGCTCTCTGCATCTGGTCTTTTTCCAGAAAGTGGTCCTAGGAGTAGGCATGGGAGAAGCTTTGGGACCAACCCTTGTGCTTGTTTTCCTAGGAATTATCCATACCTTTGCTGCTGCATGTGCAGGCTGCAGATGATGTTATTCTCCCAGATGCTCCACTCCAAAGGGGCTTCAATGACGACCATGGTGCTTGTTTAAGTTACTGCAGGCTGATCTTGTGGGTGAAGAGAACTCAGAGCCAAAAATGAGGACCGTATCAGAGCAAAGTTCCTCTACACAGACCTATACAAGGGCATCTTCTTGTGGTCTGCAGAAGGATTTCATCTAACAGGGTACAGAGACAAGAATAGTGAGCAGTTTTTCATTTCTTAAAAAATCATGAAAGAAAAGAAACAATAACAATGATAATGATTAAAAATATTTATCCTACTAGAGCATAATTACTTCTTCTACTTGTCTGCTCCTTCACTCATAGTTAATAAGAATAAATATTTAGTTTGTCAGACATTGTGCTAAAATTTTTACATTTATGTCTTACACTAGTGCTATGAAAAACCTCTGTTATTATGCTCATTTTAAATGTTAGAAAGTTGAAGTTTGGGAAGACTTGGTGACTTTTCCTAAGTCACAAAGCTAACACATGGTAGAGTCCAGGCTCTTAACCACTGTCTCATGCTGTGTGTCCCTCTCCTCCCCTGTGCCTCTGTTTTCTCATCTGTAAAATGGGACTATTTTTGTTGGACTCGATCAGAGATTCCTCTACTTGGCTGATCATCAGCAACCTCAAGATTCTTTGGAATACTGCCTAAACCCAAGCCTCTAGGATCTTGAATCGGGTTTAGATGTGTGCTTTCACAACTTCCCAGGAAATTATGAAGACAAGCTAGGTTTGGAGACAACAATTTCAGGAGATCCTGAAGGACAAAACCAGGTCCTGGATTGTGCACTTCTAGTATCCCTTTTAGGAGTTCTGGTGGCACAATGGTAAAGTGCTCTGTTGCTAACTGAAAGACTGGTGGTTCGAACCCATAGGGGATCTGTGGGAGAAAAGGCTTAGTGATGTGCTCCCATAGTGATTACAGCCTAGGAACCCCTATGGGCAGTTCTGCTCTGTCCTATGTGTTCTCTGAGATGAAATTGACTATGCAACACACAACAATAACAGTATCTCTTTCACCTCTCAGCTAGGACATAAGGAAAGGAGGGACTGGCTCCATGGAGACAGCTGAAATAGAGCCTGGAGCCAGTCTCAACTTTCCCCATCGTGGGCCTGCCCATAAATCTCGGCCTTTCAGGAACAAAACCAATGCAGATTGGAGGCATTTTTCCCTCGAAGCATCTAATGTCTGAATGTGTCATGCAAATGGAGCAGCAAGACCGTACAAGCTTCACTGGCTTTACATGGCAGTGGCTCGCCCAGACTCACCAGAAATTAATTACCAGCCTTGCAAACTGTCTGTGCAAAAGTCATTTACTCTGAGCACCTGAGCGTTGGACCACCTAGAGAGTCAGCTGTTTCCTTCTCCCACCCTTACTTACCCTCAATCTACGTGGGCTAGCCTCATCTTCCTAGATTGTTCTCCCAAAGCACAGTGATTGCTCCGGGATGAACCAAGAGACCCAGGGTTCAGTTCTAGCTCTGCCATTCACTGTCTGTGTCCCTAGACATGTCAGTTTTCTTTCCTCACACCTCTATCTTCACCTTGCTTCTTGGGCTTCAAAACGTGTAACAAAGCTGAAACTTGTTGCTTCAGCTGCGAAGTTGCCTCAGGTCACCATAAAGTCAGTATGGCTTAAGGGCAGAAACTCCAGAATCAGACAAACTTGAGGTCAAATCTCTTTACTATGACTGACTGTGCAACCTTAGACTAGTTAACTTGTGCTTTAAGCCTTTGGCTCACCATCTGAAAAGTAAGGATAATAAAGGTACCTACGTTACCCAAGGAGGGGTCACTATGAGTCGGGGCTGACTCCACGGCACATAACAACAACAACAAATGTTGTGGAATTTTTGAGAGGATTAAATGAATAATGTACATAAAGTGCTGGCATATGGCAAGTGCTCAATAAATGGTAATAATCATTGTTATTAATGGTTGAGACCAGCATGTAAATAGATAATTATGTTCATGTCACAGTGCTTGGACAGAAACTGTAGAGATCTGTGATGGTCCTCAACAATGTCCAGGGTCACAAAAATTTCCCTAATGGGGACTAAGATCCCAAGCCAATGTGAAGACCAAGTAGTGGCTCTCCGAGTGAAAGAGGAGCAGACTTGCCCAGGCAGCATGAATTCCCCCTGCCAGTGGTTTAGATCCATCTCTCCCTGGGCCCCCCTTGCCTCCCTCTCATTCCTGGTATACGTGTCCAGACCTTTCCACCCCAAGGCATTTGTGCATCTACTTTCCCTCTACTCTTACATTCATCACCAGATAAGTTCTTATTCATTCTTCCACCCACCCGTCTCTACACTTCTGAAAACTTTTTTTCCTTTAGCCACCATCCCTGGTTTCCCAATATTCTGTCCAGAAACTTGCACTCACTTTTTGAATCCAGTAGAAGTCCCTGACACTGAGCTTTCCTGGTAAACAACTTGTCTGCCCTCTTTAGGTACAAGCCCCTCTGTTCTGTTTTTAGCTGCTCTGGGTAACTGCTTGCTCCCATTCTGGTCCTCACCAGCTCCTCCAGGACACCTAGCACCCATAGTCATATCCTCTGGGGTTAACTCATTCTGAGTGAAAAGAAACTAAGAAGGGTCCTCCTGCATCCAAGAATAGCAAAAGGCATTTGGAAAAGCTCTATTTGTGTTTTATTTAGTCAGCAAATATTTATTTCACCAGGCATTGTGATTAGAAATGTGGTATAATTATGGAGTAAGCTTACATGATCCCAACTGTCGGGTACTGAGGATGCAAATCGGAAGAAAGAAAACCAGGAGGAAGAACTCACAACTTGGAGTGATAGCAGAAGGCCAGGAGGCTGTTTTGGCACAGAGGAGGGGCTGCTGCCTCAATCAGGATTCTTAGCTGAAAATAACCTTTTTAGTTAGTGTAGGCTGGAAAAGAATTCATGAAAGGAGTGGGTTAAAAGTAACTCGGAGAGCCAGGCTTTCTACACCACACCACAGGAGCAATACCTAAATGATAGTGTGGGAGTGTGCCAGAATCCACACACACACACTACTGCTCCTGACAAAAGACACCACAGTGCATACCACTGACCTTGGGTGCTAGGACCCCAGAACTTCCACTAGCCCAAAAGCCAGATGCTCAGGTACCAGGCTTCCCAGGAACAAGATTTTGCGAATGCCTCTTGCCTCATTTGCTGACTTCCTAATCAAGGTCCAATGTGGGTATGACTGATTGGTCAGATTGAGCCTAAGTTGTTGTTGTTAGGTGCCATCGGGTTGGCTCCGACTTGTGTCAATCCTCTGAAGCACTGCCCGGTCGTGTGCCATCCTCATAGTCCTTGCTATACCTGAGCCCACCATTGCAGCCACTGTGTCAGTCCATCTCATTGAGGGCTTTCCTCTTTTTCACTGACCCTCCACTTTACCAAACATGATATCCTTCTCCAGGGACTGGCCCCTTCTGACAACATGACCAAAGTGGGTGAGACGAAGTCTGGACGTTCTCACTTTCAAGGAACATTACAGCTACACTTCCTCCAGGACAAGTCTGTTCTTCTAGCAGTCCATGGTACTTTCAGTATTCTTCACCAACACCACAACTCAAAAGCGTCAACTCTTCTTTGGTCTTCCATTCGCCAGTGAAAATGAGAATAAAGTAAGCTATTGCTCAACCAGAGACTGATCAAAAGTTACTGAGCAGCCAACAATGTAAGGCAAATGTCCATTACAGATATCTGCTAGATAACTGGGGCAGGGGATGAAGAACACAAAGGAACATGAAATACTTCTCAGGCATAATGATATCTCAGCTGAGCTATGAGAGAAGAAAAGGAGTTAGCCAGGTAGTGATGGGGCTGGAGAGCAATCAAGGGAGACAGAATAGCAGGGGCATAACTTGTTTGTTCTGTTGTATGTGGGGTCACTATGAGTCAGAGGCAATTTGACGACACCTCACAACAACAACAGCCTGGAGATGAGAGAAAAATGTTGCCTCTAGGAAAGGACAATAAACCAGAAAAACCAAACTCTCTGCCATCGAGTTGATTCTGACTCATAGCAACCCCCTTTGGGTTTCTGAGGCATCCAGTCTTCCTTCCACAGAGTGCCTGATGGGTTTGAACCACTAACCTTCTTGTTAGCAGTCAAATGCCTTAGGCACTATGATTCTGCTGTCAAGTCAGATCCGACTCATAGCAACCCCTCCTTAAGTTTCTGAGGCCGTATCACTACAGAAGTAGATTGCGCAACCTTCCTTCTGAGGAGTGGCTGGTGAGTTTGAACTGCCAGCCTTCTGGTTAGCAGTCCAATGCCTTAGGCATTATGCCACCAGAGCCCCCAGGCACTATGATAGATTAGTTAAATCACAGATTTGGAAGGGGGCATGGTGAGAGTTGAGACTGGAGAGGTGAGTGCAGCCAAAGAGCCAAAGCTTGAAATCCCCTAAACTAAGAAAGAGGAACACAAATAAGGAAGCCTATGTTCTCCACAGGCAACAGAGAAGGAAGATTTTTACACATTCCATGACTGTTCCTGTAAGTGTCTCTGATGTTCATTTCTTCTTTTATTGAAGACACATCATTGCAGCTCACTTAAAAACTCCCTGTAAGTAGAAATCCCTCACCATTATGGAGAATTTCTCCCATAAAATCACACAGGCAAGGCTGTTTATGGAAGCAAGAACATTCTTTGCAGAGGACGTCATTTCATATTCATGATGGAAACATCATCAAGCTCCCTTTAGAAATTACCACGAGAGATGGATTCCTCTGCCTCCCTGGTCTGCAAGGCTCGCCCCACCCACACCTCTGCACCTGTGCAAGTTCCAGCTCATGCCCCACCTCCTCCGTACAGACTTCCTCCGTACAGACTTCCTAAGCTGCACCTATTCTCAACACCCTTTTCCCAATCCAATTTCCTCTGGCCTTGAGTACCCAAATGCACATAATTTTCTCAGGTGCACATATACGGTCTATTATCATACTGTCTTACAATGAAAACCAAAAGGAGCTTTCATCACTTTTCCCATGTAGAGATTCCTTTTTTTGTGAGATGTTTCCTGAGGAGGAAGCTGGAACATAATCTGAGTGCTTAACATTACTGCTTTATGGAAACCAAAAGCTCCTAACCATGGCTCCTTTGCACCTGATGGAGTAGTAATACTGAAGACTCAATGCCAAGTTGATGTGTGAACCAATTCCAGCTGCCTCTAGGAGGTGCCCTCTTCCTGAGACAGGGAGACATAACAGGAAGACAGGAGACATAACTGCTTGCAGGAGCATGCCCATCTCTCCCAGAACCTGCTGCTCCAATTACCCATCAGGGCAGATCAGGGGGTCCAGAAAGGAAAGAGCATTGCTCCAAATGCGAATCTTTTCTGTTTGTGAACTTGTGTTTGGTAGGAAGGAGTGAACAGGTGTTTACACAAGGCACTTTTTTCTTATTGATGTCTCTATTTGGTGCGAGGGAAGAAACACTAGCTGTTTAAGTCACAGTGGACCGGGACAAGCCAATTCCCTTCTCTGAGTCATTCTTTAGCTTCAGAGTGAAGCAATGACAAGGAAGGCATGTTATTTCCTCTAAACAATGCAGCTACTTAGGAGGTTGAGTTCACAATCCTTCCTTCATCTAGGTAAATGGACAAACATCTGGAAAATTGGTCACATAAAGACACTTGAAGGAGCCCAGGTGGCACAGTGGTTAAGCACTCAGCTGCTAATCAGATGATCAGCAGTTCGAACTCACTAGCTGCTCTGTGGGAAAAAGATGTAGCAGTCAGCTTCTGTAAAGATTTACAACCTTGGACACCCTACGGTCCAGTTCTCCTCTATCCTATAGAGTTGCTGTGATTCAGAATCAACTTGAAAACATTGGACTTGGTAAAGACTTTGAAGTTGTTTTTACTCAGGACCTTTGTGGTGCATCATGTTGTTGTTGTTGTTATGTGCCGTCGAGTCGGACCCGACTCATAGCGACCCCTCCTTGGGTTTCCAAGGCAGTATCACTACAGAAGTAGATTGTCCCATCTTCCTACCGAGGAGTGGCTGGTGGGTTTGAACTGCCAGCCTTCTGGTTAGCAGTCAAGTGCCTTAGGCACTATGCTACCAGAGCTCCCATAGGTTGGTTTAAATCAAGGAGTCTGGAATTTCATGGAGATCTGGCTGTTCTCAGTTGGCTTCATGTGTTCTGAGAAGAGATATTGTGAAGCCACCAGGATCCAAAGCTACTTTCTCATCTTTTTTTTTTTTTTTTCTCCTCATTTCTCTTTGTGCCTCAGCTTCTTCTTCCTGTCACAAGCCTCCCTACCTTCTGCTTGTCCCTGGATCATGGTGCTTAACACAACCGTAACTCTCTATTCCTTTTTCAGAAGCAGTGGCCAGTGATAACTGACTCAGATGTTTAGTCACCCAGACCCAAAACCCTAAAAGAGCAATCTGATTGGCCTACTTGTTGTGTATGTGCCTGGCTGCCCATGTTCCAATCAGCTGTAGTCTAAAGGGCTCACTGAGCACATAGCACAGCTGTACTCATGTACTCATTGATTGCAACCACAAAAGAAGTTCAAGTCAACTCCAACTCATGACAATCTCGTGTGTTAAAGATAATATAAAGGTAGCTTCTTGGAAAAGGAGTATGGAAAGAGAAGACTCCTTGGCGAGATCAATTTTGGGAGAATAGAAGGGCTGTGTGTGCACAGGGAGACAGATCAGGGGCAGGAGTGCATGGGAGGGAAGGACACAGGGAAGAGGTAACGATGGGGAGGAAGTGGGAAGAGAGTTGTTGCATTGTGGGGAATTGCAGTCAATGTTATGAGACAAAATGTGTATGAACTGCTGTATGGAAAATGAAATTGTTCTGTAAACTTTCACCCAAGTTACAATAAAAATTTGAAAAAAAAAGGGGGGAGGGGTATGGACAGAGCAGGATTTCAGAGCTGGATTAGTCATCCGTTTCCATACAACAAATTTCTCCAGAACTTGGTGGCTTAAAACAACAATAAATATTTATTGTTCTTCCATTTCTGTGAATCAGGAATTCAGGAGCAGCTTAGCTAGGTGGTTCTGGTTTGAAATCTCTCAAACAGTTGCGATCAAAATATCAGCTGGATCTACAGTCATCCTAAGGTTTGACTGGGACTGGACCACTTCCTTCCAAAGTGGCTCACTAACACGCCTGGCAGTTAGATGTTATTAGCTAATGTTGGCTGTTGTCAGCAGGCTCCACTTGTTCCCCTTGTGGGCCTCTTTATGGGCTACTTCCTCACGACATGGCAGCTGGCTTTCTCCTGAGCTATTGAAGAAGACTAAATAGAAGCCACGGTGTATTTTATGACCTAGCCTCCAAAGCCATCCTATTGGTTACACAAGTCATCCTTTTTCCTTGTGGGAGATGACTATACAAGGCTGTGAATAGCAGGAAGTGAGGGTTTGGGGGCACCCTCTTGGTGGCTGATCACTGTAAGAACCAACACTAGCCCAGGCTTCTAGAGACAAAGATGCAGCATCTTCA
>NW_006921624.1:9004869-9019177 GCF_000298275.1 Orycteropus afer afer
GATGCCTTGCTGGCCTTAGGTTTCTCAAAAATCTCCTACCTCATAATAAATTTCACTTTTTGCTTAAGTATGTGTCTAGTTTCTGTCATTCTGGATAAAATAGTTCTAAATAATAGCATTCATGCAAAAGGAATTAATTTGCTCAATTTATGGTTCCAATAGAATTGATATTGGCTTTCTTACAGAAAGAGACTATTTTATTATTGAGAGACATAGGAACATATCTAAGAGTATAGATTTAGCAGTCAGAGTGTGGATTCAAACCCTTGGGCAAATCCCATAATCTCTGTGTCACTCAGTTTCTTTAGCAAATGCTGATAGTACCTACCTCAGAGTGTTTTTGTGAGGATTAAATGGGTTATAACATGATCAAGGTCGCTTACCACTATGTCATCTTATAGAAAAAAGAGTCACCTGAGTTTCTATCCTTAACTTCAATCTAGACTTCTTAAATGTCAATTCATCATTATACACTTACATCTCATTGCCATTGAGTGAATTCCAACTCCTGGTGACCCTATAGGACAGAGTAGACCTGCCCACCAGGGTTTCCAAGGCTCTAAATCTTTACAGATGCAGACTCACATCTTTCTCCCACTGAGTACTGGTGGGTTCCAACTGCTGACCTTTCAGTTAGCAGGTGAGGACGTTAACAACTATACCACCAGGACCCCTACACATACACAAGAGCAGAAACACACAAACAAAAAACCCTTTGAGCACTGAAAAGAGCCTTTGTTCCTCATGATAAGGGAATGACTTCAAAGTAATCAAAATTTCATATTGAAATTGGCTACCACATCCACGTGTAAGGCAGCTAAGACCTTGAAGTTCAAATGGGGAACCCCAAGTGAAAATTTATGTTCATGCTCAGAAACCTCAGAAATAGGATTGATAATTGAGATTCTGGCTGAAGCAGAGTGAACAAAGATGCTCTAATTAAATTTTGCATGAAAGCTAATTAACCCATTTCTGTGTTTTCTTCCTTTGTGTAATAGGGGAAGCACGTTATTGGTATTTGTATATTTGCAACCTATCAGTATGTTGTGTGTGATTTTTTTCCCATTGAGTAATGTGGGAGGAGTGTGGTGCCCTCTAGGGTTCTCCAAGCCATAATTCATCTGTCTGAGGCTTCAGCTTAGTTTTGACATTAGCTCTGGAAAGCCTGGGTATGCTTTGCTCTTCAGGCACATCACAGAAATCGTTCAGAAGGGCCACTACCACTAATCACATCTGTCTCATGACATGGTCCTTCAGACCATTCCAGAGCTGTTAAATGGAGTCACCTTGAGGAAAGAGCCAGGCCACTGATGTTCAGCATGGGCAGCCCACCTGACTGCTCAGGGTTCAGAGAACTCTCCTTGTGATGGTGCTAAATGATTGACAGTCAGTGTGAGTATTTCAGGACGCCTAGTCCTCCCACCCACCCCAGCCATGTGCCAAAGGTATTTGCTTCCTTGGGAAGGAAATGATTTATCTGTGGGAGAACACTGTTTCAGCAAAGTTTGCTTAGGAACAGCGTCTGTTTCAGCAAGCGAGATGTGTGTGTGTGTGTCTTTGTGTGTATGTGTGTGTGCACATGCCCAAAGCAGCAAGAGAAAAAGATAAAGACAAATGAGAATGCTATAAAAAGGCATTTCTTTAGACAAACAGAAAACATAGGTTGCTGAAAGGTTTCAGAAAACATAATGAATCGGTGCCTCATTCAGCATAGCTGGCCTTCCTTTCTTCTTCAGAATTAGTGAGGCTTCTTTATCATTGGCTTCACTGTGTGAAACATCACAGACAGCAAGCACTCTTAGAGAGAAACAAGTGTGAGAGAAGAAGAAAAAGGGAGACAGAAGAGATTGGCGGGAGGAGTGTGGGCAGGGGAACAAAAAGAATGCAAGTACATTTACGTTGCAACAAATTTGAGGTGATGGGCTTATAAGGACTAAGTGCAGTAGTGTCACTAGTTACAGTCTGCATATAGGTGATTTGACGTTAGCCAGATTACCTGAACATTAACCTTCTCAATCTTTGACTTAATGTTCAAATTTGTGGAAGAAAATCTGGAGGGTTTTGAGTTATAGTAATTTTCTTACCTGGTTTTAACATAAGCCAAGAATGTAACTAACCAAGTGTTTTTAACTATAGATGAATATGTTGTTGTTGTTATGTGCCGTTGAGTCGGACCCGACTCATAGCAACCTCTCCTTGGGTTTCCAAGGCAGTATCACTACGGAAGTAGATTGCCCCATCTTCCTTTCGAGGAGTAGCTGGTGGGTTTGAACTGCCAGACTTCTGGTTAGCAGTCAAGTGCCTTAGGCACTATGCTACCAGAGCTCCTATAGATGAATATAGGTTTACGTTATTGCCAATTAATAATTTGTTTCTAAAATCCACCCTGACATGAGTTATTAAATCATAAGAATCTCAATTCTATTAAAGACATCACTTCCATTTTAGGCCAATCAGGGAAGATTTGACCCTCGAATTAAAGATCCCATATCAAAGGAACACATACACACAGAGTTTCTCTATTATTAACATCAGTTACACTTAAGACTCCAGTAAATATTCTCAGATAGGTAAACAGCAGATGCTACCTTGAACATATTCGGACATATTCTCTCACCATCTAGTGGAGGATATGCCTACACTATACACTGGGCTGGAATGTTTAGATTAATTAGCAACTAAGTGGGCTGGGTCCCATCCCTGATTGCATAACTATAGGTGTGTGACTTAGGGCAAGTCTTTACCTCTCCGTGCCCTTGCTGTCTCATTTGGAATGTGAGCATAACAATGTCTTCCCCACCTACATCACATTATTGCTATGCTTGTGGAAGTTCTTTGAGAAATTAAACCCCTGACAAATGCAAGTTTTTACGTATTTGCACACACAAACACAATCCATGGTCATGAATGCATAACAGACAGCGTGTTGAATATGCCGGAGGTGTTTCTTGCTTTGAATGCCTGTGCCTGGAGATCCTCGTCTACACCAACACATAACAGATGTCCTCTGTGAGACGTAACCTAGGTGACACTCTGCACATTAAGCTGCACCTGTGCTCCAACACAGACTGTGGTGTGTAGAGAACTGTTTGGCAAGTCAATGTGTGTCAAGGCCAAGGGAACAGACATGCAGCAGAAGAACCCAAGTCTTTCTGTCCATCAGGGCCAAGCTGAAATGTCACTTTCTCCACACAGCTCTCCCCGGCTCCCCTCTCCTCCTGAAGGGATTAATGATTTGGATCTGTACACTTGTTTCACTTTATTGGTGCAGCCTTGAACTTGAAGCATCCAAACCAACCCACAGAGCATTCAACTGGCACCAAATAAATAGGATGCCCAGCCCTTTCTGAGTCTGAAAGCTCAGTTCTCAAACTCTGACCCTGACCCTGAGTTATTCTTCAGATTAGATTCCAGCCTGTTTGTATTTTCCTAGCTTCCCATTTCAAGTCCATAAATAATTACCGAGCACCTGTATTTGCTAGGATTGTGCTAAGTAATGTGATCCACCCAGGAGCAACACACACGTCTCTTGCCCTCATGGGGATTGGAATCCAATGGGGGTCATAGACAGTGAAACAATTCCAATGTTCAAACTTAGGAATTTATGGAGAAACTTCCAGAAAAAATGATATCCAGTCTGAGACCTGCAGACTGAGAAAGTGTTAAGCAAGTGAAAGTAGGGTTAGGGAGGAAGAGAAGGCAGAATGTTCCAAGTAGAGAGAACCGGATACATTTAAGGAAAGACAGGTTGTCTGCCTAGAGGGAAATGAAAGGAGCTCTGGTGGCACAGTGTCTAAGGCATTTGACTGCTGACCAGAAGGTTGGTGGTTCAAACCCACCAACCACTTCATGGGAGAAAGCAATCTATTTCTGTAAAGATTTACTGCCTAGGAAACCCAATGAGGTCACTATGAGTCAGAATCAACTCAAAAGCAGTGAGTTTGTTTTTCTGAGTTAGGGAGGAATAAGAGCTTGGCAAACAGGTGGTAAGCAAGCGTTAGCTTCTTATTTTATTCTTCTTTATCTCCACTTCACCTTATAGTTGGCACTTTCACACTTGACATTGGGCTCCATCCTTTAACTATGACTTCAGCTCCAGCTCCTTCCCCCACAGTTCATTCATCACCTCCCCAGTTTGGTCCAGTCCTGGAATCCCTTCTTCTTTTTTGGGCCCCAAAGGACTGATTTTCGCCTGGACTTGCAAGTGGAAACAAATGGGTTTCAATGCTTCTCTTAGATATGATTTGTATCCCAGCAGTTTTCTGATTTCAGGGTCTATTCTATTTTCCATCAGACTTCCAAGGTTCAATTGATCTTTGTATTCCCCTCTGTGGGCCTTACATTTTTACCCCAAGAATTTGGTCTTTACTCTTGGTTCCTGAAACACAAACTCTCAAGCCTTGCAATTTCCCTAGAGATTTAAGTGTATTTTGTTACCTACAGGCCTCTAGACCACACATGGCAGTTTATGCTAATGAGGTAACTCCAGTAGGGGCTGGCCAGGCTCGAAAGACAGCCTCATAATATCAGCTGACCTGAGGTGAGGTAGCCTGATTCTACCACTCTTGTCTTCATAGTGAGGCCCCAGTAAAGGCTCTGGACATGGAAGCTCCGTGGGCTTCTTCATTGGTAAAAGATGATACAATTGGGAGCATAGTGTGTGCCTTTCTGGAACATGGACATTTCACATTGGGAATCCTCCTAGACCTCACCCTATATGTCTCTTCATGTGTATCCTTTTTCCTATAATAAAACTGCAATCATAAGTATAGCAATTTCCATGAGTTCTGTAAGTTATCCTAGTAAATTATTGAACCCAAGGGAGTAGTGGGAGCCAACATATCAGAAATGAGAAGGCTAGGGATACCTGGTATCCTGAGGTGCTAAAGGGAACCCCTGAATTTGTAGCTAACGGATCAGAAGTGAGGGTGTTGTAAGTACCCCTAAGCTTGCATCTGGCATCTGAGGTCTTGGGCAGACTTGGTAGTCTAGAGGACTGTGTTTTTTATCTTGTGAGGTCTGACCTACCTCCAGGTTGTTAGAGTCAGAGGAAAAAGGGCTGTATGCGTTGCTGGCCTCAGAAAAGAAGTGGCAGAGAAGAGGAGAGTGGACATGTAATGAATCCTTACAGGCATAGTGGTCAAAGCATTCGGCTGCTCGCAGTTAGCAATTCAAACCCACCAGCCACTGCTCAGGAGCAAGATGAGTCAGTCTACGTCTGTAAAGATGTATAGCGTTGGAGCCCTGTGGGGCAGTACTACTCTATCTTACAGGTATGCAATGAGTGAAAATCAACTCAATGGCAGAGAATTTGGTTTTGGTGCAGTTGGAGTTAGAAAACTGGGATTTTGGTAATTTTCCATGCACACCCCAAGTTCCTGGGACAGTGCCCAGCACTGTTGTTTTGTTTTAAAAAAATAAAATACATATTTCTATCATGCCACTATCTGTTTTAAAATCCTTCTGTGATTCTGCACTAATCTTAGGACCCTATTCCTGAACACAGTTCACAAGCCTTTCCAGTTCTGATCCTTCCTAAAACCTAGTTTTACTTTTTACCTTTCCCCTTCCCTCTTGCTCCCACAGCTACACTGGCCTGTCAGTCTCTCTAGCACTTCTCGTCCTCTCCTGCCTTTGAGCTTTGAAACCTGTGGCTCCCTCTGCTTCCTTGCCCAGCTCTGCCTAGTCCTTCACTCTTACTCATCTTTAACATCTCAGTTTCTACACCATTTCCACAAGAAGGCTTTCTCTGGCACTGACTTACTTGCGTCTGCTAGAACATGGCACTTATGCTTTATTCAAATTCCTTATTGAAATGTTTGTCTCTTGCTAAGGCTATCTCAGCCCTTGCACTACTGACATTTTGGAGTGGATAATTTTTTGTTGTGGGGGGCTTTCTTGTGCATTGTAGGATGTTCAGCAGCATCCCTAATCTCAACCCACTAGATGCCAGCATCATTCCTTCCAGTTAGGACAGCAAAAATGTTTTAGATGCTGCCCTGCAACTATCCCTGCGGGACAAAATCATCATCTCCATTTGAGCAACACTATGCTAGGCTCTTCAGAATTAAGGAGCGTGTCTTATTCTATACTGTGCCCCAGCCTGGACTGGAACCAAAAGCCACTATTTATATGTTGCATGAATGATTAGAAGTTCTGGTGGCATAGTGCCTAAGGCACTTGACTGCTAACCAGAGGCTGGAGGTTCAAACTCACCAGCCACTCCTTAGAACGAAGGTTGGGCAATCTACTTCCATAGTGATACCACCTTGGAAACCCAAGGAGGGGTTGCTATGAGTCGAGGCTGACTCCACTGCACATAACAATAACAACAACTTACAACTCACACTGAACGGATGAATGAATGTTAGGAAGAAAGCTATCTTAGAAGCAATGATAGTTCAGAGTCCTGTGTTTGCCTTTAATGAATGGGTGGAGCCAGCATGAACATAGTGGTCCTCTCACTTTGGAGCCTGCTCTCCTCTCTGCCTGTTACATCTGTCCTGGTAGGCAACAGACTATCTAGACATCTACTTCTCTCCCAAATACACCTCCTTTGACTGCCCTGTCCACCCATCTCCCCTCTACAGAACAGAAAAAAGGTTCTGGCTCCCTGAGCTTCCTGCATCAAAGAAGTTTAAGCTTTTAATGTGAATCCTGATTAATTAACAAGAGCACAGGACTTACATGCATTTCAAGTTGCTTTTATCTCTGGAAGAAAAGAAGCCTTTTGGCAGATATTTTCTGTTCACTGTCTAGTTCAACATTTCAAAGGGCATTCTTTGATGGGCTGAGTGGGTTACAGTTTTTGTATGTGTGAAGGGCAATGACTAGTAATTAAGGGATAGATCCCTTTATGTCAACTTATGAGAAAGAAAATCAAATTCAATCTCAGTTTCATCCAAAATTGATTTGTGTCATAGCAAGAAAGGAAGGGAACATGTGGTATGGTCATAGCTGGATCTCTTTGGCTTACAACGAAGAGCTAGCATTCATTGAATACTTGCTGTATACTATATACCAGCTCTCCCATCATCCCTATGAAAGAGGCAATATACTTTCATTTTATAGATAGAAAAAGCTGAACTCTAGAGATGTTAAGCAATTAGCTTAAATATAGCAAGTGGGCCAGGCATATTTGGCATATGGTGGATCTGACAATCTTCTGTCCTCCCGACTTCGATTCCCTTAGCACCCATGTGTCTTCCCTTGCTCACCTATGCCAACTAGAATGCAACAAAAGAAGGGCTTCTTTTATCTTTGTATTCAAATCACTCATTCATTCCTTCAATAAGTCAATGTTTCATCCACTCAGGGCTCCTGTAGAACTCTGTACTCACCCTATCATAGCCCACATCAATGTAATGTTTTCTTTCTTCATAATGTTTTACCCTTATTCCCAACTAAACTATAAGCTCCAAAAGAGAGTGGGCACCTTGCCTTTCCTCTGAAATCTGTATGCTTAATATTTCACCCAGGGGATTGGGTTCAAGAAATAGCTGTTGAATGGAATAATTACTGAAGACCAACCACAGTAAGATTGCTAATTGCTTCCTAGGCCTACTTACACTTTCTTCCTTAATAACATGATTCTTGCCTTTATCTGGAAGTCCATCCCTCCATCTAAAAGACTAAAAAGACATTGCCAGCTCCTTTATGGTTAAGAGTGACTGAGTAACTAAGTCTAGTCCATGAGATATAAACAGAAGTGCTATTCAGCACTTCTAGGAAATTTTACCCTAAACCATCCTACTATGTAGATCATGCGTGTTATGGCTGGAACTCAAGCAGCCATTTTGGACCATGAAGACCAGAGCCACACCCTAGGAATTAAGATGCAGAGGTGTGGAAGCAAACTGGGTCCTTGGTGGCCATGGAGCTGTTAATACACCCCTGCACTGCTATCTCCAGCTTTCTTTTATGTGAGAGACAAGTAGGTTTCTATCTTATTTAATTCACTGATTTTGAGTATCTGTTATTTGCAATCAAACTCAATATACACCGACAGAACCACTAAGGACAGAAGACTGTTCTGGGGATTGTGAGGCATGCTGATGTACAGTGCCCCTGCCTGTATGGAGATAAGCATCTGTAGAAGGGCTTTGATGCATCCATATGTGATAATTATTTGACACTCTTCAGTCCAGCCATTTTAATTGTTTCTGTCCAAACAGTAAACACCACAAGAAAAGGATGGAAGTGCTCAGTGAGCTCTGAATTGGGAGATATCACTTACAGTTGGGGGGAGCATGAAGGGTTTATGAAAGAGATTTCCCTCGCATTTGCCCTTGGACATTGATGAGAATTTGGATCTGCAAAGAATGGGATAATATTGAATACCCCAGGAACAGAAAATACAGGGCATTTTTGGGGAGAAGGCCAGAGATTCTATCATAAAGAATCCATGAAGAAAGTGTATCATGTAATATTTATGAGCATGGGCTCTGGAGTTAGACGGCTTGGGTTTGAATTTGAGGTCTGCTGTTTACTGTTCTATTGGCTGAGTCATGTAACTTCCAAGAGTCCTATTTTCCTCATCTGTAAAATTAGGGTAGTAATTCCTACCTTCTAAGTTTATTGTTTGGGAGCTCTGGTAGCATAGTGCCTAAGGCACTTGACTGCTAACCAGAAGGCTGGCAGTTCGAACCCACCAGTCACTCCTCGGAAGGAAGATGGGCAATCTACTTCCATAATGATACTGCCTCAGAAACCCAAGGAGGGGTTGCTATGAGTCGGGTCTGACTCAACGGCACATAACAACAACAACAACAACAACAACAAGGCTGTTGTTAAGGAGCTCTGGTGGTGCAGTGCCTAAGGGATTTGACTGCTAATCATGGAAAGAAGACAGAGCAATCTATTTTCATAAAGATTTACTGCTTTAGAAACCCAATGACGAGTCAGAATCAACTTGATGACAGTGGATTTTTTGGTTTAGGGTTGTTGTTAGAATTGAACAAGTTCATTTCTATAAAGGGCTCAGAATAATGCCTATCCCAAATAAGCATTCCCTAAATTCTAGCTAGGAGCCTTGGTGGCATAGTGCCTAAAGCATTTGACCGCTAACCAGTAGGTTGGTGATTCAAACCTATCAGCCACTCCTTGGGAGGAAGACTAGGCAATCTACTTCCATAAAGATACCACCTTGGAAACCCAAGGAGGGGTGGCTATGAGTTGAGATTGACTCAACAGCAGTGAGTTTGGTTTGGTTTTAGAAATTCTAGCTGGGAGTCCTGGTGGCACAGTAGTTAAGCACTCCACTGCTAACCAGAAGGTCAATGGTTCAAAGCCTCCAGCTACTCCATGGGAGAAAGATGTGGCAGTCTGCTTCTATTAAGATTGACAGCCTTAGAAACCTGTGGTGCAGTTCTACTCTGTCCTATGGATCACAATGAGTCAGAATCCACTCAAAGGGACTGGTCTTTGGTAAATGCAGATTGGAGTCCCTGGTGGTACCAACAGTTAACACACTCAGCTGTTAACTGAAAAGGTTAGAGGTTCAAGTCCACAAATAGTCACCTTGGAAGAAAGTCCTGGCAGTCTGCTACCAAAATTTCAGTTATTTAAAATTCCATACAGCATAGTTCTACTCTGATACACAGAACTAGAATTGGAATCGACCCGATGTCAGCTTTTTTTTTTAAAGATTACCACCTTCAAAACACTGTAAAAGTAAGTTTAAACCACAGTAAGCAAAGTCACAAATGCCAGGTTAAAGATTTAGATCATTATTTTGTGAGCCAAGTTGTGATGGCATGACCATAATCACTATGTTTTAGGAAGTCTTAGTGTGTCACTTTTACCATATCATTAAGCTTTCTCTCCCACTCTACCCCCTCAGCCTGACCTGAGTGCCTAGTTTTCCCAGGGTGCACCAGCACTCAGCAGTCCCCAAAGGTCCGTCTCCTGTCTCTGTCCTTCTCTGCCTGATAGCTGACTTGGCAAATCTGGCTGCTTTTCAGAGACCTAGAAAAGGAAGCCCTCTGGCTCACAGCTACTGGGCCTACTTATTCCTGTGGGATTTGCTGAAGAGTGTGATTTCTGTCTCCCACCTATACTTCTCCTGCTCAGATTTCCCTAGCCCTTACCCTCTCAGGAGTGGTGTTATCAATGTTGACAGTCTAACTCCCAGTCCTGAAATATAGGTCATTGATTACATCATAGCTGTGTGATATGAGCCATATTTTTCCTCCTTGGTGACAGTGGGAACCTTGCCACTTCTGTGAGTGCTTGCAGAGGCAGTTGGCTGTAGAATATATATATTTACAGTGTGTTATAAAGACTGCCACTGCACAGATGTACTTCTGGGCCTGGCAGCCAATTGAGGACCCCTTCAGACAGCAAATTGTGCCCCTCTATTAATAGCTTGCCAATAACTGTCTAATCTTCCATGCTAGTTGATAAAAGATGTATTGGGTTCTCTTGTCCAGATTCCTGGCTGCCACGCTCTAAGTCAAAGTGATATGCCACCTGTGACAATTTAGCAGCTACCGTGAGGGTTGTTTCTGCCTTTCTACCCCACTTCTTTTTAACTTGCATTTTTATTGATATTTTAAGCATCTTCCACTTAAGATGTCTGTATGTGGACACCCAGTGAGTCACAAATCACAGCTGCAAAGAATATTAATATATAGACAATATCAAGCCAGGGGCCTGCCTTGGTCCAGGTAAAAATAGATTAAGAGGAAGAAGGAAAAAAGAAGAAGAAAAGAAACTCCCTACACTCAATTTTTATTCCTTAGAAAGATAACATGGCAATGAATATTCATGGTGAGAAATGTGAGGCTTCGGCCTCGGAAGCATAATTATTGTTGTTATTTCGAATTTCATTAGCACTTTATATTTGTAAAACCCATTTGGGTGAGTAATTTCTTTTTTTTCCCTCTCCTCCCTTGCCTTCCATCTCCATGTCTCCATCCCTCGCCAAACTCCCTGTCCGCTTCCAAGAGCTAAGTCAGACACTGTCATTTTTATAGAAGTAGAAAATCAGGAGTGAAGAGGGAACTGACTTTGACACAGAGACAACCAGTCATGGCGATGGAAATAATGACTCGAGTGAAGCTTGTTCTGCAGCTGTCAGAACACCCACGTGCTCACAGTGGAGCTGCCTGTTCCCGGTGCAAGAGGTCCACATTGTGCCCATTGCTTTGTGTCCTCAGTGCAGCAAGAAGCAAGTGAAAGCAGTGATAAATGGTCTTCCTTAGCAGGCTGCCTCCACCTGTGATGGATGAGCTTTCATTCTGCAACTTTTGCTAGGATGAACTGGGACTTCTCTGATTGGTTAAGGAGGTATGAAAGGGAGCTACCATTTATTGAATAGATAGTAGGTGTCAGGCATTGGGCACGTTATGTATGATTATTCCCACTACCAGATACCTGTTATTGTGGAATAAAAGACCCCAAGACTCAGCACTTAAAATAACAAACTATTTATTACTATTATTTCTATGTCTGTGGATAGACTGGAGGATGGCCAATCAAGGCTGGGCTCATCAGTGTGTCCACAAGTCTACTGGGATAAAGCTCTCATCTGGGTTTGGCTGAGGCACCTCAGCTGGTGCTAAATCACTGCTCCTCATGTTTCTCATCCTCCTTCTGGGATGAACAGACTGGCCCAGGCATGTGCTTCTTCAAGTGACTGCAGAAGCATACAACAGCAAGCAGACACATACAAGGCTGAAAATGGGAACACCATCATCCTATTGTTCAAAACAAGTCACTTGGCCAAGAACTGATTCGCTAGTTGCTGTTGAGTACATTCTGACTCATAGGGACCCCATAGGGCAGAGTAGAACTGTCCCATAGGGTTTCCAAGGCTGTAATCTTTATGGAAGAAGCCTACATCATCTTTCTCCCACAGAATGTCTGTGGGTTTGAACTACCAACGTTTTGGTTTGTAGCCAAGCTCTTAACCACTACACCACCAGGGCTTCTTCACCCTGTTACAAGGGGTAAGGAAATAAACTCTGCCTCTTTAGTGAAAGTAACTAAAAAGTCACGTGGCAAAGAGGGGAGGTGAAAAATTGGACCATAATATAATCTACTGAGTTCTCATTTTTCATATGACTAAGTAAGTATTTTGCTTGACTATTGTATGGTGATGTCAGAATGTAAACCCAAGTCTTTTGGACTCTAAGGACATTTTCCTTCTTCTTTCCCTATGTTGTACAGGTTAGTCCTAAATGACACATTTCCACTTCCATCACTGTATTTCAATTAACAGAGTTTCTTGAAGAGGAACCTTCCAGAAAAGTACCCTCACCCAGTACCTTTTCTTCTTATGGAACCAAAAATCATGATTTTGATAAGGAAAATGATGATGATAATGTTACCTTATATTTATTGTATGTCTAAACTTGACTATGAGAGGGAGAATGGAGTAATGGTTATAACCAGGAGCTGTGGAGTAAGACAGCCTGGAATCAAATCCTGGCCCTGTTACTTGCTAGCTGTGTGACTCTAGACAAGGAATATCACCTTTCTGAGCTGTCATTTGCTCATATGTGAAATAGTGATATGTATAGTTCCTAGCTCTTAGAGTCACTAACCCACCAGCCACTCCTAAAAAGGAAGGTTGGGCAATCTACTTCCGTAGACATACTGCCTCGGAAACACAAGGAAGGGTCGCTATGAATTGGATCCGATTCGATGGCAATGAGTTTGAGTTAGAGGCACTATTTGTCTGTCATTTTGTCAAACTATGGTGGGCTTGCATGTTACTGTGATGCTGGAAGCTATGTCACTGGTATTTCAAATACTGGTAGGGTCATCCAGGGTGGCCAAGCCTCAGTGGAGCTTCCAGATTAAGACAAACTAGGAAGAAGGACATGGCCAGGTCCACTTGTGTGAAAGGACTGGCCACTGAGAACCTTAAAATAACAGGGAAACATTGTCTGATATAGTGCCATATATTAAACCTCCCAGGTTGGAAGGCACTCAAAATACGACTGGGGAAAACTGCCTCCTCAAAGTAATGACCTTAATGAAGGAGATGGAGTAAAGCTTTTGGGACCTTCATTTGCTGATGTGGCATGAGTCAAAATGAGGAGAAATAGTTACAAATATCCATTAAGAATTAGAACGTGGAATGTACAGAGTATGAATCTAGGAAAATTAGAAGTTGTCAAAATGAAATAGAATGCATAAAGATGCATTTCCTAGGTGATTGTCAACTGAAGTAGACTGGTACTGGCCATTTTGAATCGGACAATCATTTGGTCTACTATGCCAGGCCTGGCAAATTAAAGCAGAATGACACAGCAGTCATTGTCAAAAATAACCTTTCAAGATCTATCCTGAAGTACAATGCTGTCAGTGATAGGATAATTTCCATATGCCTACAAAGAAGGCCAGTATTGTTATTCAAATTTATGCACAAACCACTAAAGCTAAAGATGAAGAACTTGAAGAAGATTTTTACCTAGTTCTGCAGTCTGAAATTGATCAAACATGCAATCAAGACATTTCATTATTACTGGTGATTGGAATGAGAAAGTTGGAAACAAAGAAGAATCATTAGTAGCTGGAAAACATGGCCTTGGTGATAAAAAATGATGCCGAAGATTGCAGGATAGAATTTTGAAAGACCAATGACTTACTCATTGAAAATATCTTTTTTCAACAACATAAACTGCAGCTACACACATGGACCTTGCCAGGGGGAATACACAGGGATCGTATCAACTACATTTGTACAAAAGGATGCTAGAGGAGCTCAATATCATCAGCCTGAATGAGGCCAGGGACCCACTGTGGAACATACCACCAATTGTTCACATACAAGTTTAAGTTGAAGCTGAAGAAAATTCAAACAAGTCCACAGGAGCCAAAATTAGACCTTTACTGTATGCCACCTGAATTCAGAGACATTCTGAAGAATAAATTTGATGCACTGAACACCAGTGACTGAAGTGGGAGATGACATCAAGGACATTACTCATGAAGAAAGCAAAATGTTATTAAAAAGACAAGAAAAGAAGAGAAGACCACAACGGATGTTGGAAGAAACTCTGAAACCTACTCCTGAATGGAGAGTAGCTACAGCAAATGGAAGAAATGATCAAGTAAAAGAGCTGAACAGAAGATTTCAAAAGACAGCTCAAAAAGACAAAGTAAAGAATTATAATGAAGTGTGCACAGACCTGCAGTTAAAAAATCAAAGAGGAAGTACACTCTCAGCATTTCTCAAGCTGAAAGGACTGAAGAAAAAGTCAAGCCTTGAGTCCAACATGGAAGCATTCTATGGGCAAAATATCAAACAATGCAGGAAGCATCAAAAGAAGATGGAAGGAATACACAGAATCACTGT
>NW_006921624.1:9023112-9024847 GCF_000298275.1 Orycteropus afer afer
GAGCTGTACTTAAAATTAAACCTTGGCGCTGATGATGTCTTCCATGATTTAAGAATTTCAGGAGCTAGCTCTTCATACATGGAGCTCTTCCACTTGTGAAATGGAATTCATCAGCCACAAGCTACCCTTGGAGTAAATAGATGAGGTAGGCAGGAGAAAGGGACAGAAATGCTTAGTAATCAGGAGACTTTCAGAAAAGGAACTCATACAGATTTTTATCAAGGTCCAGGCAGAGTCCTTGGTGGATGTTGAGGTCAGACTATGGAATATGGATGTCATGGATGTATCTAGGTTGCTGATTCACAAATGTTAATGGCATTTAGGTTCTGCATGTTGACAGCCTCTACATAATATAGAAAGGGAAGGAGGTATCATTCAGCACTCAGAAAATGACCTAGCAATTACTATGCCCATAGATTTTGATTTTACCCCTTCGGTCAGTTCTGCTAACTCATTTTCTTCAAATAGATGCAAATGTGTCCCATCTGTCTGGGATTGGCTCTTAACCTGAGATAATGGGGAATCAGCTGCGAGAGAGGGATCTTTCTGCTCTTTTCTATCCATTACCACTTCTCTGATTATTTTGATGCCCTCGCATTCAATTCAAGGATAATCAGAGTTTGCACACTGACTGCATTCTGAATGCCTGATTCTCAACCTTCCCAAATCACCAAGGAGTAGCCAGAGTCAAGTCTGGTCTGTTCACCACTGAATACCCTTCCTCCAGCACAAAGTCCGACATAAAGTAAGTATTCAACACATTATTATTGAACTAGTGGGTACATAAAATCAGAGTGTTGTCTCCCTGGATCTTGAATCTCTTTTTTGCTAGAGCTCTTTAGTCATTTCTATTCAACCATCCATCCATTCATTCATTTAACAAATATGCATTAAACTTGTGCCTTGGCACTCAGCATGAGTGAATACAGACCAATCAGGCTGTCTCTAGCTTCAAGAAGCTCAGAGTACAGGGAAGGCGTTAAGACTTTGTATCCATCAGTCATCAACACAACAAAGCTGTGTAACAAAACCACACTAAAACTCAGTAGCTGAAAATGACATTCATTTATTCTCCTTCAACTATTTGCAAGTTGGCTGGGGGTCTCTTCTGATTGAGACTGAGCTTAGCCAGGCTTGTATCAAACTGCAGGTGAGGTCCAGATCTGTCATGTCTCTCATGCCACCTGTCTAGAGCACTAGGCAGGAAATGTATCTCTCAGAGAAATGGCAAAAGCACAAAAAGGCAAGTCCACTACACATGCCTTTGCTCATATCATGACCATCTATATCTCATTGGCCAACACAAGTCACATAGCCAAGCCCATCATCAGTGGGCTCTGGAGTAGTTTCTCTACACACTGTGAGAAGAGGAAGGGAGTGAATATTTGGTGAACAAGAATCTAAAGCCTCTTAGCCTTGAATGCAAATAACATCTGTGGTAGAAAACACTAAATGCTATAGAGTACAAATAAAGAATACAGATATGTAAAAAAAAAAAAATGATTATTACATGTAAATAAGACAATGAGAATCAGAAATGGTTTCATGGAGGAGAAAGTGTTTACCTGATTCAGAGAGGTTGTATGCGCCATATGCATGCAGGATGCTGGCTAGGGGAAATACTCTAGACACAGGTAACAGGGGATATGTGAGTATGTACGGGAAGAAAAGACAAAAACTGATGTCAGAAGAGAGTGAAACTTGCCCTTGAATGGAAAATAGCTAAAACAAATGG
>NW_006921624.1:9025347-9039006 GCF_000298275.1 Orycteropus afer afer
AGAGATCCATATTTGTACCCATTCCAAAGAAAGGTAATCCCACAGAATGTAGAAATTATCTAACAATATCATTAATATCATATGCAAGTAAAATCTTACTAAAGATAATTAAAAAACATTTACAGAAGTACATTGAGAGAGAATTTCCAGAAATGCAAGCTAGATTCAGAGGAGGACGTGGAACAAAGGGTATCATTGCTGATGTCAGATGGATCTTGACTGAAAGCATGGAATACCACAAAGATGTCTCATTGTGTTTTATTGACAATGCAAAAGCATTCAGTTGTGTGCATCATAACAAATTATGGATAAAATTGAGAAGAATGGGAATTCCAGAACACTTGATTGTATGCACACAGGACCTGTGCATAAATAGACCAGGAGGCTGTTGTTCAAACACAGCAAGGGGACACTGCATGGTTTGATATCAAGAAAAGAGTGCATCAGTGTTGTATCCCTTCACTATACTTATACAATCTGTATGCTGATCAAATAATCTGAGAAGCTAGACTATATGAAGAAGAACATGACATCAGGATTGGAGGAAGAATCGGTAACTAACTGTGATATGTTGATGACACAACTTGACTTGCTGAAAGTGAGGATGACTTGAAGCACTTACTGGTAAAGATTGAAGAATACAATCTGCAGTATGGATTACACCTCAACATAAAGAAAACAAAAATGCTCACAATTGGATCAAGAAGCAGCATCATGATAAATGGAGAAAAGGTTGAAGTTGTCAAAGACTTCATATTACTTGGTTCTACAATCAACAGCAATGGAAGCAGCTATCAAGACATCAGACAACATATAGCATTAGGCAAATTGGCAACAAAAGACCTCTTTCAAGTGCTGAAGAGCGAAGATGTCTCCTTGAGGACTAAGGTGCACCTGACACAAGCCACGGTATTTTCAATCGCCTCGTATGTGTGTGAGAGCTGGACAATGACTAAGGAAGACCAAAGAAGAGTTGATGCTTTTGAGTTGTGGTGCCAGTGAAGAATACTGAAAGTACCGTGGACTGCTAAAAGAACTAACAAATTTGTCCTGGAAGAAGTGCAGCCGGAATGCTCCTTGGAAGTGAGAATGGCCAGACTTCATCTCACCTACTTGGGTCATGTTGTCAGAAGGGACCATTCCCTGGAGAAGATGTCATGCTTGGTAAGGTGGTGGGTCAGTGAAAGAGAGGAAGGCCCTCAACAAGATGGACTGACACGGTGGCTGCAGCAACGGGCCCAGGTGTAGCAAGGATTTGGGAGCTGGCATAGGACCGGCAGTGTTTTGTTCTGCTGTACATGGGGTTGCTATGAGTCAGAGATGGCTTGATGGCACCTAATAACAACAACATGTACAGGGACTAGCAAGGACTTTTATTGCAATGAGGACATAGATTGGAAGAAGAAAAATAATAATATAATAGATGGGAAAGTTTGTTTGGGAGCTTGAACATGCCATGCTAATGGGTTACATAAGACCTAGAGCAACAAAAATTAGAGAACAACAAGTGAGAATTAAAGCTAACAATTTTTTTTTAACGACAACCAAAAAAAAAAAACGGGTGCATAGAGCACTGGCAAGGTAGGTGTTAGACAATATATTAGTTTCTGAGAATCTCCATAGATGTCAGGGAGAATGAACTACCAGTAGGCCTAGGTGATAAATACTAGACATTACACTTTTTTCAAGTATTATTTTTTCCCAGTGAATCTTAGTGGGCACCTCAAACCTCAAGCTTAATGCCACAACTGCAGTATATCTCTTCCTTGTGTAGCTTCCTCCGACTTTCCCATGTTGTCACCTTGAGCAGAAACCCTCCTGCTTTCCCAGGGGAGGGTAGCTAACCAGCTGTTGGCCAGCTGCTGGGAGAGAAGTGGTGCAGGTGAAAGTCCAGAAGACTCAGTGCCGAGAAGAGTGTGTCCCTATCTGTGAAGTCTCCTCAGTCCTCTCCCCATCCACCTTCAGTTTAATATGCCATCAACTTTTGCAAGAACATGAGAATGCAGGCTTTGATAAAAGATATTGTTTTTAAATTACAAAATAAATTTGATAATGTATGAAGGCATGCATTTGTTCATTTAGTCATCAAAGATTTATTTAGCACTGACTAAGTGGCAGAGAGTATTTTAAGTGCTGGGTGCACAGCGGTGAACAGATGGAAGAAATCCCTTTTCTCTTAAAGCTTGCATTTGAGTGATGGAAGACCAACCATCCATCATCAATCAATAAGTCAGGTACAGTGCAGAAAATGTGTAGAGAGAAATGCCGGTGAGTGAGCAAATCCTTTAGATTAAAGGGTCGTGGAATTCATCAATGAAGAGATGGCATCTGCACGAAGATCTGAGCAATAAGAAGGAACAAGGTAGCACCCCCTCTTTGCCAACCATTGTTGTTGTTAGTTTCCAAAGACTTGATTACCACTCATTGTGACCCCATGTATGCAGAGTGGAATGGCTCTTTAGGGTTGTCAAGGCTGTGACCTTTCAAAAGCAGCTTGCCAAGCCAATCTTTGGAGAAGCCCCTGGATGGATTCAAACCAACAGCCTTTCAGCTAGTAGTCAAACACTTAACCATTTTATGCCACCCTAGGGACTCCTATGCCAGCTGTAGGATATGTGATTCAACCTTCCCTGGCCTCAGTTTCCTAATTGGTGGTCCCTGGGTGCCATAAATGGCTTGTGCTGGACAACTAAAGTAGAAGTTGACAGGTTTGAACCCACCAGTTCTGCAGTGGAAGAAAGGCCTGGCAATCCGCTGCATTAAGGTTATAGCCAAGAAAACTCTATGGAGCAACTCTACTCTGTAATGAATGGAATTACCATGAGTCGGAAATGACAGCAATGAATTTGGTTTTGTTTGTTTGGGTGTTTACCTCAATTTCTAATTGGTACTAAAGGAAAAATAATAGTACCTCCTTCATAGGGATCATATAAGGATTAAATATCTCATTATTTGCAAAATGCTTAGACTAGTACCTGGTATATTCATAAGGACTGTAGATGCACGCTCATTAAATGGATAACCTGCTGCTGGCATCAAGCAGCTCCAGTCTAAAGATGAGGACACACTAACAAGTACTTTGCATGCAGCATGATCTGTGTTTTATTCCCAATAAGCGCAAGGTGCTAAAGGTGGACACTGGAGGGGTGCCTAACAGTCTGGAGTATTAGAGAAACCTTCCTGGATGGAATGACATTAAATCAAAGCAGAGAGAAGGGAAGTTAACATTTTTTGAGTCCATAGTTCTTAGTACGGGAGCTCTGGTAACATAGTGGCTAAGACACTTGCCTGCTAACCAGACAGCTGGTGGTTCAAACCCACCAGCCACTCCTCGAAAGGAAGGTTGGGCAATCCTACTTCTGTAGTGATACTGCCTCGGAAACCCAAGGAGGGGTCGCTATGAGTTGGGTTTGACTCAATGACACATAACAACAACAACAGTTCTTAGTACTAGGCAAGTGCTCTTATTACTTATGCTAGAACCCATGACCTTATCCTTCGTCTCTGCTGCCACTAGTTGTAGGGTGAAAGAGGCCTGGGCTGGAATTCTAAGACTTGGTTCAGGTCCCAATTTTCCACTTGCTACTTGCTCAACCTTTGATACATCACATCATTGAATTTTACTTTTGTCATTTGTAATTTGACTCTAAAAATGCCTGTCCTGCTGGCTCACAAGACTGGATGAAGTCCAATATGATGATGATATATGTAGGAGCTCTGGTGACATAGTGCCTAAAGCATTTGACTGCTAACGAGAAAGCTGGTGGTTCAAACCTACCAGCTACTCCTTGGAAGGGAGATGGGGCAATCTACTTCTGTAGTGATACTGCCTTGGAAACCCAAGGAGGGGTCATTGTGAGTCAGATCCAACTCAACAGCAGTGATGTATGTATAATTATATATATTATATAATTATATATGGACATAGCGATATTTGTAGAAGCATTAAATGTAAATGGAAACTGTTAACTATTTTTGTTATTGTGTTTATTTTAATACCCAGGCAGAGTGCAGTGGAAGTAGCTGACGGGACAGTCATTCCTTAATGGCTTCAAATACTTAGAGTATTTTCATGAAATATTCTCTATTTGGCCTCTCCAGAATACAGAATTTCAATAAATAAGAAGTGGTAGGTTCAACAGGGAAGATATAATTCTATTGGTCAAAGCCAACCAAACGTAGAATTTTTCAATGGAGATAATGAACTTCCCATCTTCAAAGTGTGCAAGCTATAGGGCCCCATGGTGGGGGGGACTGGAAGGAGAGTCTGTATCCTGGGGAGGTTTGCACCTGCAGGACTGTGATAGACTCCATGTTAGACTCCTTTTGTCCTCTCTCGCTGTACTCAAATCCGTTCTCTACCAAAAGCCAAAGCAGCAATTTTTACATGTATATCTGACTCTACCACCCTTATTTAAAATTGTCCATGGCTTTCCATTTAAATTAGAATTAAATCCAAACTCTTTACCATGACCTACATACACCTGAATAAGTTAAGCCGTACTACCTTTCTGAGACTTATCCTTTTCTCATTTTCCCTCTCAACTCTCTAGCTACACTGACTTCCAATGATTGTTTTCTAGAATTTGTCAAGTTCTCCCTTAGGGCTTCATGGGTACTGTTCCCTTGCATGAAATCACATCCCCACCCAATCCTTGACATGACAGTTCCTAGTTATCCTTCTTTGTTTCTTCTTAATTGTTACTTTTTCAGAGATCTATTCTTTGGCCTCAAATCCATATTTATAGCCCTCTCATTATTCTATTTCACAGAACCATACTTTCTTATTTTATCGTAGCACACTTGAAGACTTTCAATTATATATTCACGTCTGATTATTTGTGTTTTGACTGTAAACAGAATGAGTGCGGGGACCATTTCAGTCTTGTTCATCATTGTTAATACAGTGCCTGGAATGCAGTAGGTGCTCAAAGTGGGAGAGAAGAAGGAAGTAATGGTGGGGAGAAGGAGAGATGGAAGGAGGGAGGGCAGAAGGAAGGGAGAAAGGAAGAGTGGGAGGGAAGGCTGGAGGGAGGAAGGAAGGAAGGAAGAAAACAGGAGAGAAAGAGGGAAGGAAGGAAGGATGTCAGGACTCTTGAGTTTAAATGTTTTTTCTTTTACTCTTGTATACCAGAGTCTCAGAGGATTTCACGCAGACTTCACTGAAAGTCTCTGTCAGGTACAGTGGAGACTTTAGGCTGAGACTTCAGCATACAAGGAACCTGCAGTCACCCAGCTTTGCTGAATCTGCAGATTGTCACACAATAGTAATCACTGATAGCTTGATAAGTGGGTCAGCAGTGGCAGTGGCCTCTGCCTCCTGAGATATGTCTGGGCAAGGCCTTGGGAGTTGGCATAAAGCTCCTTAAGATAATGGAAGAAACAGTGAAAGGAGTTCTTGGAGTTGGAATTAAGACAATGAGACTCCTTCTATAGTAAAATGTACAGAGGTTGAAGTCAGGCAGTCTTGGGGTTATACCTCAAATGATCCATCAGGCTAGCATATGACTTTGAGTATAGTTGAGACAAATAGAGAGCATCATTCCTATTTTATAGATTAAAAATTGATGTTTCAAGAAATCACTTGCCCGAAGCATCAAAGCTGGCAAGTGGAGGAGCTGGGATCTGAACCTTGGTTTGCCTGACTCAGAAGACTGTTAAAAAACGTTACATGAAATTAAAGGCAACATAATGCAGCAACATACATTAACCAACTTTAAAGACAAGACACAAACTGTTAGAAAGCATCTGTTCCCTCTCTATTATGCTCAAGGTCATGCAAGTATTAAATGTCAGAGCTGAAATTCAAAACCAGGGCTGTCTCATAATAAAGACTGGGATCTTCACATTCATTCTTCCAACTATTCATTCATTCGCTCCACAAATATTCACTGATGGCCTGCCAAGTATCAAGCAATGGGACAAGGCTGACAAGATTGTTCCCCTTATGGAAAATACAGTTTAGGGAAGACAAAGGAGGAGCCAATAAGACTGTGAAACAAGACTCTGAAGACATACCAGCATTAATATTTGTAAGAAGCAGAAGACCAAAGGAACATTGCATGTTAATACGTGTTAATCATGAAAGATGATGAATGTAACAAAGGAGGAAGGAAACAAATAAACTCTATCAATTGCCTGTTTTCATCCCCATTATAAAAATAAAGAAACTCTGAACACTTACACACTATTCAAACCAAACCAAAGCCAAACTCATGGCCATCAAGTCGATTCCTACTCATAGCAACCCCCATTGGGTTTCCAAGTCATAAATGTTTACGGAAGTAGATTGCCTCATCTTTGTCCCATGCAACTGCTGGTGGGTTTGAACCGCTGATCTTCTGGTAGCAGCCAAATACCTTACCCACTATGCCACCAGAGCTCCTTATACCCTATTACATCTACTCAAAAAAGAAGGATTTTATTAGATGTGAAGTGCTCAGCATGTTGCAGACCATACATTTTTTTGTGTGTTCTAATTTCTTTACATGTAAAGCAGGAATTAAAAGTCCCAGCCTCACTGGGTTCTTGGGTGGAGTGAGCAAAAAAATGTGTTTTGTGCTAACACATGATAGACACATAGCCAGTGTTCCAGAAACAGTCACTCTGATGCTGACATCTCCTTTATCTCCTTTATCAGTTCCAAACATAATAGTCATAATGTGCTGCAAAAGGGAAAATGACTTAGTACACTGTAGCAGAGAATAAAACTTGTACTTTTCATCAGCAATATATTCTAATGCACCAGGTTAGCAGTTCAGCTCGAATAAATACACAGCAAATACTGCAAGGATTTTTTTTTTTTTTAAATAAAGCAGGGCCTTAGAGATAAAAAGTTCCAGAAAGGAGGAGCCAATGAGACTGTGATAGAAGACTCTGAAGACATACCAGCATTAATATTTGTAAGAAGCAGAAGACCAAAAGAACATCTCATATTAATACATGTTAATCATGGAAGATGATGAATGTAACAAAGGAGGAAGGAAACATGAAGAGGTTAAAGGATTAAGTAGACAAACAGGTACAGAGAGTTGGGTACCAGCAAATGAATGATGGGAATGAATTAAAGATGAGTGGAATTGCAAAAGAAAATGCAAAAGGATGAATGAGAAAAGAGAGTACTGTGAGGATTTTGACTGGATAGTCTAAGAAGGATTTGGAATGACTGCACTAAATCACAGAAAAGAAGGGGTTGATTTAGAGAACCGGGGACAGGGAAAGTGGGAGGTAGTGAAAGGTATGAGCTGGAGAAAAAAGATAATAAATTTGAGAATTGTTAAGGGAAAGAGTCAGAGAAGTACTGGGTTGAAGCAGAAATCAGTCAAACAGATGCCAAGTGGAAATGAAGAAAGACAACGGTGATTAAAATATTCTTTCATTCTTTACGAAAGAGAAGTTAGAGACAATGGTAAAAGTTTGCTCTAAATGAGACATAGTGGAAATGTTCTGGGAAGGGAAATGACAAATAGAGGGATGAAAGCAGAGAGACAGAGAGGTCACAGAAGGACCAACTGAGTAGAATTTGAATGTAGCAATAAGCTACTATTACTGAGAACCTACTATGAGCCAGACAGTGCTTGTTGTTTCACTAGTACCAGCTGGCACATTACACTGTCCTATTACTCCCACTCACAGGTAAGAAATTCAAGTTCAGAGAGGTGAAGTCTCACTAAAAATCACCTAATAAGTGATAAGGAGTCTCTGGGTAGCACAAACACCTAACGCCTCTCACCTTCGGACAGGTACCTTGGAAGACAGGCAAGTTCACCTGCTTCCAAAATGTCACAGCCTTGAAAACTCTATGGAACTGTGCCACTCTGCACACTCGGGATCACCACAAGTCAGAATCAACTCAACAGCAACTAACAACGACAGTAATAAGTGGTAGAGAAAAGGACGGTCTGAATAAAAAAGAAAGTGATAGCAGTAATAGATATATTTATAATCAGCTATTTCAGATCCCTCTAAAATAGAAGGAAAAAGCTTCAGAGCTGACTTGAACCTTATAATTGACCCCAAGCCAGCTGATGAAGGTGGACTCTGCATGAGTCAAGATGCTGATGGGCTGGCAGCACTAGGGCTAAAGGACAGTCCCAGAAAGTACCTGGAGGAAGGTGGCTGAAGGGAAGGAAAAAAAAAACAGGGTCTGCTTGGGTGATGAATGGCACCAACATGCTGCAGGGAGAGAGGCAGGATTAAAAGGATGACATGAGTTACAGAGAAGGCAATGATTGGAGTGCAAGAAAACAAATGGTGGAGATTCATGAGTACGAAGAGGATTGATGGGAGATTGGGCTTAGATAGAGTAGAGATGGAGCAGAAGATAGCACTTTCTCTTCCTGAATTGGAGTTTATTTGTGTTATACAGATCATTGTGAGGCTTAGAGAAGAAAACCTTTGTTAGAAAAAAAATCACTTGAATCATGGAAAGCTGGGAAAAGGAAAGAAGGATGATACACTAGTATATTCACTGCACAAGTACCACCAGTGCCTAGCATAGTGCCCGTCTCAGAGGAGCAAGTCAGTGAATACATGTTCATTCATTGACCAAATACGTCCTTTGTGTCTGCCCAGTACCCGTGACTGTGCTAGCTCATGGGTGCAGGGTGCTAAACCAGACTCATGTGGTCTTTGATGTCTTGAAGCTTACAGTGTAATGGAGAAGACGCATCAAGCCAACACATTAATAGGTAAATATTAAAACACAGAATGAATGCAATTCAATTTAACAATATAAGGGGATGTGAAAGGACACAAGAGGGAAAATCGAGGGGGGCGAGTTGAGATGGAATAGTTAGGTAAGTAAGGAATCCTGGTGGCACAAAGTGTAAGTGCTCGGCTGCCCGGTGAAATGTTGGCGACTCAAATCCACCCAGGAGGTCTGCAGGAAAATGACTTGGTGATGTGCTTCTGTAAAGATTACAGCCTAGAAAACCCTTTGTTGCAGTTCTGGTATATCACATGGAGTCACTTTGTGTCAAAAATCCAATCCACGGAGCCTAACGATGATGAGTTAGTCAAGTAATCTTAGGGAGAGGGCTTTATTAGCTAAGGCCTATAGAGGTCGCCATGATTTGGGGATCAACTCCACAACAGCTAACAACAACAATAGAAAAGTAAATGGTAAGTGGGTGAAGACTGGAGGGAGTTCCCCCGGGCAGGAGAAGGAGTCTTATGAAGATCCTGGGGCAACAAGAGCTTAAAACATTCCAGGAACAGGAGAGAGACCAGTGGGCCTGGAACAGTGTTGGGAACTCTGTGACATGAAGGTGGAGAGATCTCACAGGGGTCGAAATCACCATGACTTTTCAGGACCATTATGGGGATTGAGTAAGATCATGATAACGAAAATATTCACCACACACAGACACACATGTGTGAACCTAATATGTCCTGGATATTTTCACATGCATGTGTCACTTAACTCCCATAATGATTCTGAAGAGTTAGGCCCACTTTCCCCATTGTGACAAATGACAAAACAAAAAGTCTTATGAGAGCAGTGTTAATGGAGTGCCCCAGTAGGTAACCAGCAAAGATGATATCTAAACCACTTTGCCCCCCAACCCCTGCTTTTTTAACTACACCAGGCTGCCTGAGTCAAGTGATCTGAATAGAAGGAATTTTGTAAAGCAGAATAGACTACGGAGAGGGAAGATAAAGGAAAGAAAAAAAACATACAAAACTACCTAGATAGACAAATATGAAAGATGAAGCAGAAAGAAACGTTTGCTGGGTGGACTGGAAAGAAGTTAGAATGAATGAGAAGGAATTTCTGATCAGTCGAGTCAGAGGTGAGTGCAAAAGGGGACCCTAGATGGCAAATAACAACAACAACAGAAGGAACTCTGGTGGCATAGTGCCTCAGGCATTTGACTGCTAACCAGAGTGGTTGAAACCCACCAGCCACTCGGAAGGAAGACTGGGCAATCTACTCGAGGGTTCGCTAGGAGTCAAGACCGACTTGAGGGCAGTGAGTTTGTTTTTTCTGGTTGAGAGAATAAATTAAATCAATAGTGAAATGTGATTAAATGAGAGGCTGAGCAAAGAGGAGAAAGGATGAGGGGACGAGAGGAGGTAGCCTTCAGCCGTCCAACAGAGAATTGGATGGAAAACTACAGCCTATTAGGAAGGAGCAGTGCAGGGTCAGTGCAAGGAGGCAACCTGCTGTGACAGATGGAATAAGAATTGGGGAGTCAGAGGGACTAGTGTTCCATCGTGGGTAACTACAAGATCAAAGTCAAATTTCTTAATTTCCCTGAACCTCAGCATCCACATCTATCAAATGGGAATGGCGATCCTTGTTTCAGACGTTGCAGGGATTATACATCAAAAGCATAGTTTCAATTTCCTGAGCACCTGCTGTATGTTAAGCACTGTGAAAAATTATTTCTGAAGGTTCACAACCACTGTAAGGCAAGAACTGCTTCCGTCATTCCCTGATACGCTACATCAAGTTCTAAAGTCACAGAGTATGTGTGCAGAAATAGGAGTTCTTTTTCTCTGGTTCTTCCAGACTTGACATTGCCTACAAGATACAGCTGAAACTCCTCAAAATGAACACCAATTTCCTCACCTGGCTTTTCCGTCTTGTCTTTAATCACTCCCTCTCCCCCTCATTGAAGTTTCTCTCTCTCTTTTGTAAGCTTTGCCCTCTCTGACCTCCATTTGTTTCCACATCCTGTAATCTCCAATTGTGCTTACAGGTAGGAGTCTAAGTTGCAAGCAACAGCAACCAATTCTGGATAATTGAAACAGAAGCAGAATCCATTAAGGTGATATTAGATTATTGAGAATCTCCAGGAGGGCGCAGGATCGAGTCCATCCAGTCGAGAGCATCACTCCCAATCACAGCACAGAACTGGGCTACTGCAAATATTGTCACCACTGCAACCAGGCATAAATGAATAGGACAATTCACACTTTGACACCAGTGATACTGGGCTTAGGACACTTCTGTCAGAACTGTTTCCTCTATCAATGAAACATGAATATAACTGCTCCAACTGTTGACACTTTGGTCCTCATAGGAATTCTTTCTGATTCAAGCCTCCTTCCTAGCATCTGGGATGGATGAATCTTACTGGTGAAGTCTGAGTTATGTGCCCAAGCCCTAGCTGCGGTGGAGCCTGAGAAAGTATCTTGAAATTTCTGCTTCTTTGGCGGGAGGTGGACTGTGCCTCTGAGCATCAAGCATTCTTGGATGCAGAAAAGGGATTCAGATGTTGAATTTGCAAAGCATGCCAAATGCAATCTCTAACTTGGAATGCCCACCCCCAGGCTGCTAGTCCTTTAAGGCTCAACTCCAGTACCACCTCCTCTGTGAAGCTTTCTTTGATTTCTCCAAGCACAAGTCTCAAACACCTCATCTAGGAAACACATGTCTGCCTCCCTGACTAGTGCCCGAGATATTTCTGTGCACATCTCATCTCCCCTCATGTCATTACAAGCTCTCCAAGGGCAAAAGTGTGCTTGTCCATCTATGCATCCCCATACAGTGCCTGGTAGGAGCACTGGATATTTGGTGGTGAATGAATGAATGAAAGTGTTGGTCTCATTCGACAGTACTTTGTACCAGAGGTCCATGACGGACTTGCACAGACTCTGCCTTACATAAGGGAACCCTTTTTTCCTGGTGTGCACTTCTATAAATGGACTATGTCAGCATATTTGAAGAAAGAGCCATAGAGAATCAGAACTCCCCATTGCAGAGCATAGTGGTGGATTGTAAGGGTACAAAAGAGAGACTGAGGGAGGCAGGGAGACATATTTTGGAGGAATAAATGAACTGGAGCAGACATCAGCCAGGCAGGAGAAGGTTTAGAACTAAAGGACTTGAAAGACCAGATTTCTTCCCCATGTTTGGGTCCACAGATTAGTAAACTGAGACAGGAGAAACATCCCATACAAATCTCAGAACAGAAACAGAACCAACTGCTCTCAGGCAGATGTGCCTTTCATGGCAGGCATCTCCGACATGCAGGGTTTCCCAAGGTCACCAAGGACAGTGTGACTTAATGGAAACTGCCAAAGCTTTGAAGCTTGGAGTTCAAATCTCAACTCCGCCACTCATTAGCTGTGTGACACTGGAAAGTCCCTTTAGTTCTCTGTCCTCTTGATCTCAGTTTGCTCATCTAGAAAATGGGAATGATAATATCTCTCATTGGATTATGGTGATGTATTAAAGATAACATCTGAATTTCTAGCATTTGGAGAATGTTTAATAAACAATATTATTAAGTTCAAGGTCAAATTTTTTGCAAAAAAAAAAAAAGCAAAAAGATTTTGCTTTTTTCTTATTTTTCAGTTTTTTGCCTTTATTCAAAGTTATATGAGAAAAAAAGAAAGTCATGGGTGTGTTTGTAGGGGGTGGGCAATTCAAGTGAAGGGTTAAGGAAGGGGAAAGGAGGCACAAGAGGGAAGAGCTAAGGAGAGATGTTGATGTGCTGAGCCTGGACAAAAGGTGCAGGTAGACCAGTCTGACAGAGACGGAAGTGGCTCACAAACCATAGGGAGGAAGCATTTACAAGATTAAAGTCAAGGTAAGGAAGAAGGAAATGAGTGGAGAGATAAAAGAGAGGACAGAGGAAAGATGAAGAAATGCAAGAAAGTAGGAGGGGTAGGGGCGGCAAGCACTGGATGCCTGGAGAAGTGACCATCCCTGGAGGCTCTGAGGTATGTGGGTCGGAGGTGGAACCAGCCCAAGGCCAAAGGCTGCAGTCAAGCGTTTGGGGAGCAGCCGGAGGTTTTCAGCTCTGCTTTGAATCTAGGAAAAGAAGGACTGGGAGTGACGAGGGTGAGCAGACCCCTCTTCTGGGAATGGAGCAGAGGACAAAGGACTTGGAGGCCACGGATAAAGGGCACAGACAGTAGGTTTCTACCTTGTGCCCTTTTCAGGAATTTCACACTGAGCCAGGCAGCCTAGTAAAGCAGCTCCAAGCTGGGAGCAGGGATCCAAAATAAAAGCGCTCAAGTGGGCTGGCAAGCAAGACAGCAGCTAGGGGGCTAGTACAGTCTGGTCGGAGTTGGGGAGTAGAGGGCAGAGTTGGACGCCCTCTATACACTAGCAGTTGTTGCAACCACCGAGGCCAGGGTGCAGGGAAGAGGTGGGGTCCTGGCCGTGGGAGAATGAATGCATGAGCTGTGCCCAAGTGATTGGGGAGGGGATTCTGAAGCCAGAGGAGTTATTTCAGTGACTAGAAAAGGGTAGGCAATTGACGACAGGACTTGTTCTTGGGCCTGAGGGGAGACAAGTTAAGGCTTGGCCTTGGGGGCGCCCCCTACTACCGAGAAGGCGGGGACTCAAGCAAGGCAGGGCTAAGGCGTGCCCCCAGGTGCTGCTCCCGGGCTGAGCCAGGGGTGCGGTAAAGCCTGGCTAGGTGAGAGCGCCCCGGGATAGGGGAAGACAGAGGGGTCCCGAAGTCTTAGGAATTTAGAGAAGGGTGGTGTGGCTAAGATCATTTGGGGGCAGTACTGGGGGATCCTGGGAAAGCGGAGGGGGCGCGGGGGATTCGCACGAGGCCGGGCGGAGCCTCGGGAAGGTCCGGGGTCTGCGGAGGGAGCCGGAGAAGGGGACGGGCGGCGGGGCCCGGGAGGCAGCGCGGGGAGGGGGGGGCGGTCCAGGGCCGATCGGGAGGCGGAGCCCGAGCTGGGGGCTGC
>NW_006921624.1:9039505-9051490 GCF_000298275.1 Orycteropus afer afer
ACGAGCTGCCCGGGCGCATCGCGGTGCAGGACGACCTGGACAACACGGAGCTGCCCTTCTTCACCCTGGGTAAGTCTGGGTGCCGCTACACGCGGGGTCCCAAGGAACCTTGCGCCCCTAAGTGAGACCAGACAGGTGAGGGCGCCCTGGGGGTCCCGGCCCCCGCTGCCCGCAGTGGGGTTGGAAGAGGGCAGTTGAGGGGCTCAGAGGGCGCACAGGTGGTTGGAGAGGCGTGTGGGGCAGGAGGTCCCGGAGAGCGCACGGCGGGAGGCCGGGAGCGTGCCACCCCGTCTGCAGTGGGGAGCGATCCGTCTAGGACTCTCCGTCGACGCTGACTCTACCCGGATCCGCCTCGCACGTCGGGATCCACGGATCGCGACTGTATTCGGGCTGGGGACTGGGAGCTGTCCTGGTCTCTCGAGCTAGGTCTGGGTCCAGCTGCCCATTGCTCCTGGGGCATGCGCCCGTGGTCACCGCCGCCTCGATCCCACCTCTGAGTTGCTGGTCCGCCCTTATGGACAGATTTTCTGGAGAATCCGAGCGAAGTAGCTCCACGTAGAATCAGCCAGCCGTGAAAGCTCTGTTTTTTGCTTGGGCCGCGTGACCTTGGGCAAGTCGCTTCCAGTTTCCGGGCCTCAGTTTTGGCCATCTGTGAAATGGCGCTGGGGAAGATGGAGTCATTTCTGAGGTCTGGGGTTCTGAGCACCCGGGGTTCTCCACTTTTAGACGCTCCACCTTCCCTTTATCCTCTTTCATTTTGCTACCCCCCTCTGAGGAGAGCAGCTTTGTCCTCTCAGCGCACTCACTTGGCTAACAATAATAATAACTTAAAGACAAGAAGAAGGGAGAAGAGAGGCAAAGGGTGGAGGCGTGGTGGGGGGCTCCCACGGAAAAGTTAATCCGAAAGTTCCCCAGCAGCCTGCAGTCTGCTGGTTCCCGGCGCGAATCCCGGAGGAGTCGGCCCTTCGGTGGAGCTGTGGGAAGCGCGGCTGGTTTCCCACTCCGGTAATTGATAGCTTAATTATCTCCGAGAACATTTACAAAAATGCCATTCTGCCTTAGCTCTCCCGCGCTCACTGCTCGCTGCTCCCTCGCCCGCTCTCTCCTCCCCTCTTGGGGCGCGGGTCACGATTGGTTGCCAGCATCTGGCCCACAGCGGCGCCTGAGCTCGCCCCGCAGACTCCCCAGCTTTTGCCTTGGGTGCTTTCCTTCGTGGGATCGGGCTCTGGGGTCGCGGGGGAACAGGCCTTCGCGGTCAGCGCCTTCCGGATGCCAGCCTGAATCTCCGAGGTTAAATCCTTGCCCGCCAGAGAAGCTCCAAAGACTAATCAATGAGTCGACTAGACTCCCGTCCTGGGAGCCCTAATATTTTTAATGTATTTTTGTGACTACCCCTCCCCTCGGCCTCCCTCCTCCCCTTCCTGCTGAGGGCCCCTAGGGATTTGAGCGGACGCCTATCCCCCTCACTATCTGAGCTTGAGCTTCCAGGTTTTCTGGTCCCTAGCCTCTCCCCAGCTGGCTGTAACCTGAGCGTGCTGGGCGTTCTGGGAGGACGAGGCGGGAGAGCGCCTTGCAGGCTGCCTGGGGACTTCCCGCGGCGGTGCGTCTGGCGTACGACGCACACACAAATACACTCAAGCATAGATCCAAGCAGATACACGCGCGCACACACACACAAGCTAGCGCGCGCACACAAACACCTATACATACACCAACAACCCTTCCCACGTGCGCCTGTGGGCTACTGCTTTCCCAGGAAGGGGATAGGGGTGAAGGTGGGACTCCTGAGAGCTCAGAGCTAACCTCGGGTTCCTCCCCCTACTGCCTCCCGGGGGAGAGGGTTCCCCGCCGAGACACAGCGGACGTCCCTTCACCAGCACTTCCAGTCCCTCCCCTCTTCCTCCACCCCCGTGGTCTCTTTATTCCGGGGCACTCTGAGAGATCTGGGGTAGGAAGGGCTGTTCAAATGACGGAGAAAGGCTCCTTGGGTGCAGTGTTCCTTGGAAGGCTGTAACTCAGGATTCCAGTTCCCCTCGATGTGGAGCGGCAGCCAGTTATAAGGGGTGCTCCTTAGAATTCCTGGAGCTGACAGTGCACGCCTTTTTTTTTTTTTTTTTTTAACTTTGGCTTTCAGCAGAAAATGGGTGACGGGGAGCCCAGGGCATGTTGAGTGAGGAACTGAGCGAGGACCTGGAAGTCTTGAAGCCCCTGGGAGCCTTTCGTTAGCTTGAGAGTCTCCTCGCGCTCTCCGCTGGGGGAGTCTTTCGCCTTCTCTGACAAGCGGCCGCTGAGCCTGGTGACTGGGGACTGCCTGCTTTGGAGTAATAGGGTGCTGTCCTTCTCGGCTTCTTGGTTTCTTGCCTCTTCCTTTCCCCCTCAAAGCCCTGGACTGGCAGCACAAGGCACTCCCGCAGGGGATTTGGCTAGCGAGGTAGTCACCAGATGGTCGGGTATAGCAGGAGCTGTGTAGGGAGATGTGGGTTTTCTATTTGTGTGGGTCTTCGACTGTTTGCATGTAAACACGGAGTGCACGGAGCTCTGGGAGGGCCAGGCTGGCAGGAAATGAGGGTGGGGGGTGCAGTGATGAACCAGTTATGGCCATCTCTTTCCCAGGGTCCCAAAGCAACCCCATCCCATCCCTAGACCTTCTAAATATGCTCCAATAGTGTTTGCCTCCTAGCATTTGTCTCCAGCAGGTTGAGCGAGTCTTTCAAGCTTCGCTTGTCAGCTCAGGGGATTTGAGGATGGCAGGTCATAGATCTAGTCATGCAAAGTCATTAAAGGCCAACTTTGCCAGTGGTGGGGTGTGTAGAGCCACCGCTAGGGGGTGATGGTGTCTGCTAAAGCCCTGAGGCCATGTGGGCCCGGAGTTGGTGGTGGCAAAACGTCCCCTAGCATTAAAGGGAGCAAACTATGTATTAAAACATAGAATTCCTATTTTATTCTATGTTCTATTGGTGACTGCAAGGCAATTCTGCACACGCCTACCATCCCCATCCACCACGAAAGTCACCTTCACACTTGGCCCTGCCTCCTCCGGTCTGCCTGCCTTGTTTGAGTTATCCATTCTGCTATTGGTAATGCTCAGAAAGGGAAGACTTTTCAGGTCTCTTCCTCAAATATTTCTCCTCTCCCTGAAGTGTTACAGCTTTCTTTATACCTAGATGGAAGTTCCCCCTGGAGTGAAAGATCCCCCAAGTTTCTGTGTCTGGGCCTCTTTAAAATCTGATTAAAAATCAATGACAGTGACAAAGTGAATTTTCCTGACAGTGATCAGGGAGTAGCCAATAGTTACTGCATTTTTAATGAGATGCTAAGAGCTTGACTCTTGCCTTCTATTATTAATGATCATCAAATATATGGAGTGGGCACTCCTGTTAGTCCCATTTTACAGATTAGGAAACATACGAAGAGAGGTTAAGTACCTAGTCCAAGGTCACAGTGTGAGTAGATGGTAGAACCTGAACTGGAATCCCAGTCTTCCAGAGATCCACATTTTTGGTGATTGCTAAACTGGCATCCTGATTCAAATATGCACGGGGTGTGGGGGGGGGGGGACTGGTTACAAGCATGCATGGCATGGTACTGGGTAATGTGGGCAGACACTACAATTATCAACAGGCAAGAGTCTTCCTCCAAACGAACTTCAGCTACATTGGTGAGTTGAGGTACGAGAATTTGAAATTGAAGCATCAGCTAAATGATTTCTGATCACCTCCTCAGCTCAAAGTCTCATGAGTCATGGATTGTCAAAGGGTTCTCTGATAATGCTCTGACACCAAGGAGAGAAGACATCTCTGCAGCAGCCTTCACAAGTCTGGGAAGACTTCCTGGACAGAACAGGACCTGAACTAGGCTTGGAGGATAGGCTGTTTTTTTTACTCAACAAAGAGAAGGGAAGTTGAATGCTGAAATACAGTTTGGGAACTTATTGTTGGTTAGCATCTGGAAATCTCAATTTTAGCTCACTGTGACCTTGAAAACGTCATTTGTCCTCTAGAGCTTCAGTTCTTTGTGCTGTGATGTGAATGGGTAGAGGAGCCCTAAAATAATCCTTTGGTGTAAAGACTGTGAACTTGCAGTGCCCTGACCCACTCTGTGACTCTGACAAGCTCCTTTGCCTTCTCCCTGTCTGTTTCCCTTGCCTGTGACATGGAGGGTGTTGGGAAGGACAGATTGAAAAGAAAGAATTTGAACAGGAGCAACTGCCAGCACAGGGTTTCTGAGGTGACCTGCATGCCAGTCAGTCCTCATCTACCCCCAGGTAGCCCCAGAATCTGCTTGTGGATTTAGCTTTCATGCCCACAGGTAGGGAAATGTCATCCTTTTCCCCTGTGCTTGCTGGTAGCCAGGGCTAACTGTTTACAAACAGTCTTGATTTGGCAAAAGAGGAAAAAAAGAGATACAATTGAGTCTTTGTCCTAAAATTTCTTCATACATTACTTTGTCATGTAAATCAGGCCGGCGGGAAGTGTGCTCCCTCTTTGTGGAAAGGAATAGAAGGAAAAACCGTCTAGTAGTGAGTCTTTAAATGCACCCATATATGTAGGTGTGGCAGTGACCTGGAGATATGTTCAAAAAGGATGCTGTCTGCCAGAAGCTTATTAGACTCGGTGGAAGAGAATGACACAGTCTGAAATGCCACATTGCTGGGTTCAACACAAAATCAAAAAACCAAACTCATTGCGATCAAGTTGATCCCAACTCATAGGGACCCTATAGGACGGAGTAGAACTACCCCATAGGGTTTCAAAGGCTATAAATCTTTACAGAAGTAGACTGCCGCATCTTTTCCCATGGAGCACCTGGTAGGTTCAAATCACTGGCCTTTTGGTTAGCAGCTAGATGCTTTAACCACTGTGCTACCAGGGATCCTGGGCTTTAACACCAGACCAAATCAAACCCACTGCCTTTGAGTTGATTCCAACTTATAGCCACCCTACAGGACAGGGTAGGAGCTCTGGTGGTGTAGTGGGTAAGGCATTTGGCTGCTAACCAGAAAGTGGATGGTTTAAACCAACTCACCAGCTGCTCCATGGGAGGAAGGTGAAGCAGTTTACTTCAGTGAAGATTTATAGCCCCCAGTGGGGGTTGCTATGTGTTGGAATCGACTTGATGGCGGTGCAAATTATTTATTTATTTTCATAGGACAGAGTAGAACTTTGACACATAGGCTTTCAAAAGCTGTAAATCTCTGCAGAAACAGACTGCCACATCTTTCTCCTGTGGAGTGGCTAGTGGGTTCAAACAGCCAAGCTTTCAATTAGTGGTCAAGCACTTTAACCACTGGCTCTGCCAGGGCTCCTGGGTTCAACACTGGGTCCTTCAAATATAGATAAAAATGGATACCCAAAGAGGAAACTATAGGGAAAAGTGATAGGCCAGGGACCAGGTCAGCAGAGTTGCTGAAGCCAGGGAGTTTAGCTGAAGAACAACTCCATGAAGAACGTCCCTCAAATGTCAACACTGAATAAGGAACATACTTTTTTTTTTTTTTCCTTTTCTGTCAGGCTCTAAGGAGTGTTCACAGAGTGCAAACACTAAGTCCTTTGAAGCTATCAACCAAATGTGCTGCCCCCTAATGGTGGTAAGATGCTCATCAGAGGACACATTTAAGCAGAGTCTAGACATTCTGAGAAAGGATTCAGACATGGGGATGTGGCATTTTGGGATTCTGAAGATTGATGCTCTTTATTTGGAGGAAGGAAGTGTGGTCACAAATTGTTGTAAGTTGTATCTTCTGCAGCTCTTTGAGCGCACAGAATGTTCCTTAATTCACTTCTAGTGTGCTTTCCTGTATACATGAGAGAAAAATTCCAGGACGGAGAAAAGGAAATGTTTGATATCTTAAAACAGACTAGGTTTAAAACATGTGTTTCCTTCTCAATAAATGAGACATTTGGATAGTATTTCACATTCAAGGCCTTGTCCTGCTTTGATGGTCAATGTTTCTGGGACATTGTAAATAAGGGTCCCAGGCTGAGACCATTCAGTGGTCTTTGATTAGAGTCTCCTACCCTTTTCACTCACTTCCTACATTCTACCTCCCCACCCTCCTTTCCCAGCTCAAATCTGATGAAACCTACTTAATGCTCACTCAGGCAGAGAGGTATGTGTTGTCTGCCCTCAGAAAGCCATATGCTGTTGAGAGAGTAATGGGGTAGGAAGAGAGGAATCCTTTCTGCTATTAGGCAGGCTTGGGTTGCTGTTTATGGGGATCAGTGAGGCCAGTGGAGACCGCATGGCTCTGCAAGCTTTGGTATGATCTAGAGCTGATCTTTTTTCCTGAACTGGGCCTTTTATTTGCAAGCTCATTCTACAATCTTAATTTGCAGTGGGTTTAGCCTCTCACCTTCTTCCTTTGTTGAAAACTAGGCCATGACTGCCTTAGGATGGTATGAACTGCTGGAGAGAGAGAAGGATGGAGTCTGACAGTGAACTCTTTGGGTGAAGTCATGAAAACAATGACCATGACCATCTGCTTTGATGATGGGCTCAGAGCACTACAAACTCTTGGAGCTCGCTGATCCCACCCCTTCCATATTGTATGGTAACACTGAGGACCAGACAAGAGAAGAGACCTACCCAAGGTCACCCAGTTCAAACTTCAACCCAGTCGTCTTGAATCCCACTTCATTTCTCTTTCCATTCAACACTGAACCTCTCAGATAGTGCACTAGGCTAAACACATTTCATTATTTGCAACTTGGTTGAACACCATAAAGTGCACTGCTCTCTTCACCCTGCAATAAAAAAAAAAAAAAAAAAAAAACTAATGAAAAAAATCTCTCTAGGGAAATTGAATTTGTCTTTTGCCTAAGTGTCCAGCTGGCTGGCTCCAGTCTCTCCTGCAATCCTGGGCTGATGGGGTTTGTTCTGGGGGAGGAGGAAGTCTCGTTGCCTTTCCTCTAACCACTTTTGGGGGTAGGCAGAAGAATTCTGGTCTTTTCCAGGATAAAGGGAAGAAAGAGTCTGGTTTAACTCTGGGGTAGAGCAACATTAGAGAGATACTTTACAGAGCTGATACTTTCCCAAGTTCTCATACTGACCAGTTAGTGGCAACAGAAGATTAACTATAGCAAGAGAGAGCTGGTTTCTCCCTTCCTTCCAGCAGAGCTAGCAGCCTCTCTGCCCCGAGAGGAGGCGGGGAACTGTGTTTGGCAGGGCTTGTTCTATTTGCCATTGCTGGCTTTCTCCTCCCACTGACTTCTCCGCTGTCTGTAGTTCTTTTGGACAACAGCCCCAGTGAAGACCTCCCATTTGATTGAGGTTGAGGGGAGTGATGACTATACAATGTAATATTTTTAGCTTCCCTATTGGCACCAGAGCTTTGAACTGGTTCAAACCAGTTCAGTCATGGCCAATAATGTAAAATCGGAATAGATGAGATTTTTTAAAATTTGGGTGAAGCAGAATAATAACCAGAATGGGAGAAATTACAGGTTGAAGCCCTGAAATGGGAAACTCAGAAAGAGGTGTAGTGAGCCCTTTTTGGAGCCTGATGTAGGAGGCTGGATTATTGCCAGGACTGTGGAGAGTGACACACGTTCAAAGCAGCATGGTCCACCGCCGTCTTTGAGCTGGGCATCACTGTTCCCGATTGTGCCGTTCAAGAGGTTTGATTGCTGTGCACCACACATTCTGCCCTTGTTTTCTATGAGGAGATTAAATTTCTAGCAGGATGTCAGTCCGTAATTTTTCCTATTCCAGTTATGATCCTGGTTCACCCATATTTTACACTAGAGTATGCCAGCAGCCTAACCAAAGATGTGTTGCAGGTTATAAACTGCTCAATTAACCAAGGAGCTCTGATGGCACAGTAGTCAAAGCACTTGACTGCTAACTGAAATGTCAGAAGTTTGAACTCACCAGCCACTGCACAGGAGAAAGATGTGGCAGTCTGCTTCCATAAAGAGTTACAGCTTTGGAAACCCTGTAGGGCATCTCTTCTCTGTTCTGTAGGGTGGCTATTAGTTGTGGTGGTGGTTATGTTTTTGTGTCAACTTGGCTAGGCCTAGTTGAGGAGCTGGGCAGCTGGATGTAGTTTTCTCCATGATGAGACTGGTAATCAATTTCATGGTGAAATCTACTGTGAGCAGCTGAGTAGCTGCCTTTGGGTATGTGGTCTCCTACCGTATATAAGCAGCAGCATGGGAATGGTCTCTGGGCTTATGGCTTGCTTGGACCCTGCATGTAGCCATGTGTTGTTCAGCAGCCTGCCATGCTCTGCCAACCTGGGGACTTACAATGGACTTGAATGGCCTGCCGTGTGGTTTGGTAACATCGGAACTGTGCCTTTTTACTTGTCAACCTTGGCTTTGGCAGCCTTAGCAGCCAGCAGCTATCTGAGTGAAGAAAAAAGCCTCTAGCTTCAGTGGGCTGGGAGCTGGAGGCAGAGCTGAATCCCAAGGCTGAGGGGCTCTCACCCAGCCATTAGAGCCTGGCACTTTGAACTTGGACTTAAAGCCTTCTGAACTGTAAGACAATAAACTCCTGTTTGTTCAAGCATCCCATTTGTGGTATATTCCTCTTCAGAGCGTCACTAGGTAACCAGAACAGTTGTAATTGACTCAGTGGCAGTGGGTAGGGTTTTAACCACTCATTGACAATGGGTGTTGTTGTTATGTGTCGTCTAGTTGGTCCCGACTCATAGCGACCCCTCCTTGGGTTTCCGAGGCAGTATCACTACAGAAGTAGATTGCCCAACCTTCCTTCCATTTCTCCACCCCCACTGCCACAGCTTCTGGTGAGCACTCAGACCTCAACACTTCTCTCTGCTCCAGTTTCAACCATCAGCTCACTGGTTATTCTGCCTCTAATCTCATCCTCCAAATCTATCCTCTGTTCTTGGACAACAGGGTGATTTTGTTAAAAGCCCAGATCTGGTAATAACTATCTTCTTGTACAACATGTCATTCATTTCCCATTGTTCTTAGGATAAAGTTCAAGCTTATTTTGGAATACAGGGTCCATGATCCTCAGGCTGCCCTATACTAAGAACACTTCCTTTTGAGTTTATAACTCTGCCTTGATGTTCCTGGGAAAATTTCTTCTAATTTTTCAAGACTGAATTTAAGCGTCCACTTATCTCTGAAGCCTTTCCTGGGCACTGGAATTGAATGCACTGGGCCTTGGCACCCATCATCAATATAAAGGCTTCTTTACCACTAGAAAGAGTTCTGGTGGTGCAGTCATTAAAATGCTTGGTTGCTGACTGAAGGGTTGGTGGTTCAAACGGATTAGCCACTCTCCAGAAGAAAGATGTTGCAGTTTGCTTCCATAAAAATTATGGCCTTGGAAACCTTATGGGACAGTTCTTCTCTGCCTTATAGGGTCTCTATGAGTTGGAATTGACCAAAAGGCAAGGAGTTGTTACGTGTGTGTGTGTGTGTGTGTGTATAAAACACTGGCATCGAGTTGATTCTAACTCATAGCAACCCCCATTGGGTTTCCAAGGTGGAAATCTTTGCAGAAGTAGATTGATCCATCTTCCTTCCATGAAGTGGTTGGTGGGTTTGAACTGCCAACCTCCTGGTTTGCAGTCAAATACTTTAGGCACTGCACCAACCAAAACCAAAAACCAAACTCACTGCCGTTGTGTCAATTTTGACTCATAGCGACCCCTCCTTGGGTTTCCGAGGCAGTATCACGATGGAAGTAGATTGCCTAACCTTCCTTCTGAGGAGTGGCTGGTGAGTTTGAACCTCCAGCCTTCTGGTTAGCAGTTACGTGCCTTAGGCACTACTACTCCATCAGAGCTCCCACTGCACCAACAGAGTGCCCTCTCTCTCTCTCTCTCTCTCTCTCTAATATATATATATATATATACACACACACACACACACACACATATATATGTATTTATACCAATAGAAATATAAACCAACTATTGTGTGTCAGGCATTGTCCTAGGAACTTAGGATACATCAGAGGCATCATTGTTTCTGATTGTGCCAGTGAAGAGGTTTGGTTGCTATGCACCATGCATGCATCTTTAGAGTTTGTGTGTGTGTGTGTTTGTGTCTGTGTAGTGGGAAGGGAACAATAACAATAGATATAATAAATGAGTAAAGTACATAGTATCTGAGGAACTGATAAATTCTATGAAAAAAAAAATAGAGAATAAGAATCAGACCTGCAGAGATGAGGAGATTGGTTTTAATATTGAATAGAGTAGACTAAGAGGTGCTTGTTGAGAATTTAAGATTGGAACACTAACTTGAAGGAGCTGAAGGAGTTCATCATGCAGATATCTAGGAGAAGAGCATTCCAGGCAGACAAAAGCTTCAGCAAAGACCATAATTCAGGAACAACATAGAATTTTCACACAGCAAGAAAGCCAGTGTGGCCAGAGTAGAGGGAGTAAGAGGGAGGGTAGGACAGAATATCGGGGAGGAGAAGGGGAACTAGGTCACACAGGGCTGTACAGGCTATTTCAAGATTTGGTTTTTACTCTGATTTAAACGAGGAGCCATACAGGTTCCAAGCAAAAGAATGTCAAGATCTGAGTTACGTTGTGAAAGAATTAGGCTGTTCTGTTGCAAATAGACAAAGCTGGAAGCAGAGAGGTCTGTGGGAGTCTATCCCTATGATAGAATATGGTGGCTTGGAGTAGAATGAGAGCAGATTTTATTATACTTATTTGTTTCCTTGTCTGTCTTGTATTTCTTGAGTATGAGCTCCTTAAGGGCAGGGGACCTATCTCATTCATTTCTGGGACTTCAGTGACTCAATGGCACATTGTAGGTGTTCTGGAGATTTTGAATGACTAGAACCGTAGATTAGCCAACCTTTGTTCCAGAAGCCATACTGGAAAACAGCTGGAGCCTCATTAAGCCCCATTAAGCCTGAGCTCATCCATTAAACCTGAGCTGGAATACCACTTCTTCCATAAAAGCTTTTCCTCTTCTGAACTCCCAATGGAGCCTTTTCCTGACTCCTAATTATTCTGAGTTTTTTTGTTTTTTTTTTTTGTAGAATGGGTTATAAGACCAGTTTGATTAAAAGAAGCTTTTGTGAATCTTGGAAGCCAGATAAGGAAGCCAAAGAGCGAAGTATTGCAGTTGTGGGGATAATTTTTACATTATCAAATGTCATAAATGGAACACGTTTAGGACAGTAAGAAAATTCCTTCTTTATAAAGATGGGAAAATCAAATTAGTAACAAGTCAATAACAAGTCAGTGGTAGAGTACACACCAGATCCCAGATTTACTGACTCCTAGTTCCATGTATCTTCCTCTAATCTTAGTGAAGGGCAGCGTGGCAGCCAAGGCTGTGGGGGGCTGCCATTCTAGAGGTGTAAGGTAACTGACTTTATCGTGTCAACATGATGTTATAACTGTTGGCTGTAGCTGCTGGCTATGAAAACAGCTACCATATATTATCATCTACTATGGCCCAGGTTCCATGTTGGTACATGTTTTATGTCATTTCCACAACACTGAGAGATCATTGTGATTAATTCTGTGTTGAGCACTGAGGCTTAGGGGAGCTGAGGAACAGTTCATGACCACACAGCTGAGCTGGCTTGAAACCCATGTTCCAAAGCCTATGCTTTCTCTGCCTGGCATGGTACACAGAACTAGGGGTGCTCTTGCATTTCTATCTCTTCAACAACCTCTTTTACTTCTCATCTCTTCCTTTTCTCATTACTGAGAAGTTGTAGACATTTCTTACACAGGAACTTCAGGTGTGAAAGCCTCACAGACCCAAGAGACTGATCACCTTGTTTCTCTGCTTCCAGGAGCTGACTCGTCATCACCCCAAGCCTTGTCGTGTTGCTGATGTTGGCTTGCCAAGAGAGCATCAGGCATTGTCTCACTTCTACAGACTCCCCTCATTATCGCTGCCCTACTTGACAGTCAAAGTCTTAAGTCCTCATGTCTTCTTAGGAGCTCTGGTAGCATAGAGCCTAAGGCACTTGACTGCTAACCAGAAGGCTGGCAGTTCAAACCCACCAGCCACTCCTCGGAAGGAAGATGGC
>NW_006921624.1:9054530-9085150 GCF_000298275.1 Orycteropus afer afer
GGGTCGCTATGAGTCGGGGCCGACTCGACGGCAAATAACAATAACAACAACAAGCCATATGTGTAAGGAGTCCTGTGGCACAATGCTTCAGAGTTTGGCTGCAAACTGAAAGGTTGGCAGTTTGAATCCATTCAGCTGCTCCATGGGAGAAAAGACCTGGTGACCTGCTCCTGTAAAGATGACAGCCATGAAACCCCTGTGGGGCAGTTTTATCTTGTCACATGGAGTCGTTGTCAAAAATTGGCACCTACCAGCAACAAGCCATATATATGATCCTTACAGAGATGCTGTGTGCAAAACCCCTAGCGTAGTGTCTGGCACGCAGTTTGTACTCCTGCCTGTTAAACACCTGGAATCCTTTTTATTAGAAGGAGGTGGAGGTATGAATAAATAATGAGGGTGAATCCTCTTTCCTTTGCCCCTCTTTCCACTCCGCATTCTATCCTTATCCTCCACCTCCTTCCCCCTCCAGCACCGCACAAAAGGATGAAACTGACCATTGATCTCTGCTCGTTCTCCAGGAGCTGGGGGAAGGGGGGAATTCCAGGGTTGTCTGAGGACAGTTGGGACAGAGAAGCTCTTAGACTGAGTCTAAGGCAGGTGGGTGTTGGGGGAGGCAGGCGGGGCTGAATCTTCTTCCTTCTGGTGGCGGCTGGCTGACAAAGCCTTACTCTCATGCACCCAGGGAAGTCACGAGTGGCTTTGCAAGCAGCCGAAAATGGAAGGAACATTTCCATTAGCAGCATCAGCAGTAAGGAGATTTCCAGTCACAGTAATCACTGCATTTGGGGGAATCATTTCAGCGGTGGCTATAGGCGGAGGAGGGAAGGGGGCAGGGTGGCAAGGAAAGGCAGGGGAGACGTCTGGTCTCCTTGCATGGAGCTGACAGGCGGCTCTGAAGGAGAACCAGGTGCCAGACGCTGCAGTGTGACTGTTCAGGAATAGAGCTCGACCTCCTAGTTCCCTCCAAATGGACGGAGCTCCATCTAAATGTTCCCCATGGGAGGTTGCACGCTCACTGCATGCAGCCTGGACTCTGATTACCTGGATTACTCTCTCGCGAGTCCTTCAGATCTAGCAGCAACTTCCTAGGCTCCTGAGATTTGTAGGCGGTTGAGCTCTCAGTTATTTAGTCCATTTTTCTTAAAGTTAAGGAGCTCAGGTGGCATAGTGCCTAAGGCATTTGACTACTAACCAGAAGGCTGGCAGTTCAAACTCACCAGCCGCTGCATGGAAGGAAGACCATGCAGTCTACTTTCATAAAGATTTACTGCCTCGGAAACCCAGTGGGGGTCGCTGTGAGTTGGAATTGACTCAATGGCAGTGGGTTAAATTTTTTGTTTGTTTGTTTTCCTAAAGTTAGCTGCTCAGAATCACCTTAGAGCCTAGGTTCTCACTCCCAGACATGCTGAGACACCCCGGAGAGGCCTGGGAATTTGTACTTTAACAAGTGCACAAACTCCTTGGCATGTTCCTGGAGGACCTCTTTGGTGTGGCCCCTCTGTACCTCTTCAGACATGCTTCCCAGTGTTCCTTGTTTCACTTGAGCCTTCTTGGTCATGGAGGACTTGCACATTCCCACCCTAGGGACAAGGGGTGCTCTTCTCTCTACTTGGAATGCTGTCCCCCGTCCCTACTGTACCTGGCCAACTACTTGACTTAGTTCAGGTATTACCTCCTCTAAGAATCCTCCTTCTCCTGCCCCCAGGCCTAGTCAGATTTTTTTTTTTTTTTAATTTTTTTCAATTTTATGAGTGCCCTGCTGGTGAGGTTGCCAGGTTTAGCAAATAAAAACACAGGATGCCCACTTGCACTTGAATTTCAGATGAACAATGAATCCTTGTTTAGCATAAGAAAGTCTTATGCAGTATTTGGGACAAAGTTATGCTAAAAGTGTTTGTTGCTTATCTGAAATACACATTTTACTGGGCACAGAGTTTTATCTGGCCACCTGCAGGGGCCCTGTACTTCTCTCTATCTTGGCAGGGATTACATTACTAAATGTGGATTTATCTAAACCTGCTTGGCTCACATCGCCCCTATCACAGAAAATCCAGCTATCACTTACCCAGTTACTCAAGGCAACATGTCATTCTTGGTACTTCCTTACCTTTGACTCTCACATCCTTTTGCTTAGTAAACGTTATTGGTTTTAAGTCTAAAATGACTTTTAAATTTATTTACTCCTCACTGTAGTCCAAACCACCATCCTCTCTCCTTGGATTACTAATAAGCCTCCTAACTGGTCATTCTTGCTCCTGTGTCTCCTCATCCATTCTCTATCCCATGGGCCCCACAGGGCAAATCTGGCCTGTTTCTGTTTTTGTGTGGTCTGTCGACTAAGAATGTTTTTTTACATGTTTAAGTAGTTGAAAAAAGTCAAAAGAGTGATATTTCATAATATAACATTTATATGGCATTCAAATTCGTTTCCATAAATAAAGTTTTATTAGAATACAGACATTCATTTGTATTTGATCAGCAGCTGCTTTTGCAAACTTGAGTAGTAGCGACAGAGAGCATCTAGCCTGCAAAGCTTAAAATATTTACTCTCTATCCCATTACAGGGAGCTCTGGTAGCATAGTGGCTAAGACACTTGCCTGCTAACCAGATGGCTGGCGGTTCAAACCCACCAGCCACTCCTCGGAAGGAAGGTTGGACAATCTACTTCTGTAGTGATACTGTCTTGGAAACCCAAGGAGGGATCGCTGTGAGTCAGATCTGACTCGACAGCACATAACAACAACAACAACAAGCCCATTACAGAAAGTTTGCTGTTTTATACAGTAGCCAGAGTGATCTTTTCCAAAAGGCACATTAAATTTTGCCATTCCCCTGATAGTTTAACACTATCAAATGGGTCTCATTGCTTTTAAGATGAAATCCTAATTCCTCTTCAGGTTCTACAAAATCTTAATCTTTCCATTCCAAGGTCATCTTCCACTTCTTTCCCCCTTGTTTACTCTGCCATACTGGGTTTCTTTCTTTGTCTCTCTCTCTCTCTCTTTTTTTTTTTTCCTTTTTTAAGTACTGCGAGGTCACTGCTTTTCCAAAGACTTTGCATTTTTTGCTTTCTATTACCCCTGCCTACAATGCTGGTCTTCCAGCCCTTTGCATGACCAGCTCATTCCACTCTTTTAAATCACAGCTTAAATCACCTCCTCTGTAGTTTGCCCCAACCAAAGGAGCACCCTTGCGTCCTCCCACCCTCTATGCCTTTCTATCCCATTGTTTTTAGAATCTCTGTTTTTAAGCACTTTTTTTGACAGCTCCTGGGAGAGTGTGTCTTGTTCATCTTTTTGCTCCCTGAGCTGTATATAGTACAGGGCACAGCACATAGTAGGTGAATCCTGACAATGAATTCAATGAATGAAGCATGGACAAATGCAATGCAGCACACTGCCGTCGAGCTGGATCTGACTCATACCAACCCCTCCTTGGGTTTCTGAGGCAGTATAACTATGGAAGTAGATTGCCCAATCTTCCTTCCAAGGAGTGACCGGTGAGTTTGAACCTCCGACCTTCTGGTTGGCAGTCAAATGCCTTACGCGCTATGCCACCAGAACTCCTAGTAAAAGCTACCTATTGTTATTGTTGTTGTTAGTGGCTAGAGAGTCAGCCTCTGACTCACGGCAACACTGTGTCCAACCTTTGTGATCCCTAAGGTTTTCATTGGCTGAGTTTTGGAAGTACATCTCCAGGACTTCATTTCTAGTTTTAGTCTCAAAGATCTCCTGAGACCTTCTCAACGTTATAGCATCATGCAAGGCTCTACAGACAGATGGGTGGGAGCTGTACTTGAGGTGCCTTGACCAAGAAATGAACCCAGGTCTCCCGCATGGAAGGCAAGAATTCCACCACAGAGCCACAGCTGCCTCCTCAAACTAAACCAGTCGCTGTCAAGTTGATTCCCATCCACTGAGTTCCCATGTGTGTCAGAGCAGAGAAGTGCTCCTTAAGTTTGCAGTAATTGATTTTTCAGAAGTATATCGCCATGTCCTTTTTTGCAAGGACCTCTGGGTGGGCTCAGAGCTCCAACCTTTTGGTTAGCGGCCCATCATGTTAACCATTTGCACTACCCAAGGATTCTCAAAGCTCGTAGGTAAATGTTAAATAAAAATAAATGGTGCTGTATCTTAGTGCCTAGTATTAGCCAGCATCCTTCATCCCCACCTTTTTGCAGTTAGAAGGAAAGAGAGAGTTTAAGACAGTTCCAATGAAGTCCTGTGAGTGAAGACTCTTGGAATGCAAAGGGAAGGAGAATCTGGTGGAAAGGACTAGGACTGGAGTCCTGAGGTATGGTCCCAGTTCACGTCATGTGCCTGTGGGCCAGTCTTTTCATCTTTTTTTGCATTCCTCCATCTCTAATGTGATGATATTAAGCCAAGTGATCTGTGAGGATCAGCAGGAGCCCAAAAGGGAGAGAAGGGTTCCCTGGCAGAGCTTCTGAGCTGGAAGCTGCATTTGGATAAAGGTGACTCCCTCCTTTCCTCCCGCCTTTTCTGCATCCTTCCTGGGGCCTCTGAAGATCAAACCCTCAGCTCGGAGCCCAATTTTGACTTGGAGTTTTCAAGCCCAGTCTCACATTAATTTGTCAGAGAACCTTCTTCAATCACTGTCTCTCTTTCCTCCTCCAGGGAAGGAGACTGGAAAAGCTGACTGTCCAAAGTAACCAATTACCTGCCAGGCAATAAGCAGGGCTCCTACAGTCGCTCCCTCCTTTTTCCCCTCATCCTCTTTATTTTCCTGGCCTCTCTAAATCACCTCTCCATACTACAGAGTCCTCTAGGGAATTGTCCCCAGTCACCTACATCCTGGCTCCCAGCCAGGAGACTGAAGATTCCCCTCCCCCAACAGGAAACAGCAGGCTGAAGTCTGGTGGTTAAGAAAGGGCAGATGCAAAGCTTGGAAAACCAAACAGGTTTTGCAAATTGGCCAGGTACAAAACTGTGCTGCATTTGGAGGCATATGCCTTGGATTCTAGAACTGGTTCCACCACTAACTAGCTGTGTGGCCTTAAGTAAATGGCAGCCTTGGTTCTTGGTCAACCCAGTAAAGATTAAGTGAATATTGTCAGAGTCAGCTCTTCTTCTGGAAGCTAGTGAAGACTGAGCTGTGTAGGATGTTCCATGGGAGAGAAGAAACCTTCCAGGCTTGTTTACTGCTGGAAACCCAGGTGGCAAGAGCTGTGCCCAGTACATAATAGGTACTCAATAAATATGTGTTGAATGAATACAAGAAGAAAAGAAGGGAGGGAAAAATATGTGGTGTTCACACTGTCACTCTCTGATTATGTGTCCGTGTCAGACATTGCTAATCAATCACTTAATCACAGCCTCTGATTCTTTCTCAATGCAGTACTCTCATCAGTCACCACCAATCAATTGGAGCTGGGTTGGAGGTGAATTCTATTCAGTCACTGGACTAAATTACTTCACCTGAAAAACCTTGCCTTCCTTGCTTAAATTTTTTCCTGGCAGACTCTGTGTTGTGTCCCTGTGGTCACAGACCTGTGAGGAGCTTACAGTCTGTTAGGATGATAACATTTGCACCATTGGCTTTATGAAACTCATGTAAGTGGATATTTTTAGTATCCTTGTATTACAGATGAAGAAATGGCCATTCAGAGAGATCAAGTCCATTGCACAAGGTCACATAGTAAATGGGATTAGTGGTATTTATTTTTTAAAAGGAAACTTTATATCACAATGGAAAACAAGAATAACTTGCTGTAAATGAAAGATAACCTGTGAAAGTAAGTATATATAACCTTTAAAGTAAATACAAATCATTCATGTGACACCTAAATTCATCTCTCATCTCAGTTTAGGAAACATTGATCTAACCCAATCATGGATACAAAGATATTCCTCTGAAATTAAAATTTCACCCACTTGATGGTGAAATTTTCCTGAATATTTCCGTTTTTACACATCTTTCCTGCTTCATAACTAACTACTAAAAACAAAACCCAAGCCTACTGCCATTGAAGGGAGCTCTGGTAGCATAGTGCCTAAGGCACTTGACTGCTAACCAGAAGGCTGGTGGTTCAAACCCACCAGCCATTCCTCGGAAGGAAGGTTGGGCAACGTATATCCCTAGAGATACCACCTCGGAAACCCAAGGAGGGGTTGCTGTGAGTTAGGTCTGACTTGACAGCACATAACAACACAACAACACTGCCATTTAGTCTAGTGGACTCATAGCAACCCCTCCTTGTGTTTCTGAGGTGATATCTCTACAGAAGTAGATTGCCCAATCTTCCTTCTGAGGAGTGGCTGGTGGGTTTGAACTGCCAGGCTTCTGGTTAGCAGTCAAATGCCTTAGGCACTACACCACCGGAGCTTCTTCATAAATACTATCCATCTCTTAATGTCCAGTTTGAATATCCCTTCACTGCTTCTAAGATGACTTCCCTGATTCCTATGAAAAGAAATATCACCTGAGCACTTTGTGTAGTCAGTGCAGCCAATGTTTTCATGGAAATATTATGATTGTTTAGTTGTCTATCTTTCACTAGTCTATGAAATTTCTAAGTAAAAAGAGCATGTCTCTTTAATATCTGTAACTCCAGCAGCTAGTGTATGAATGTTTATTGAATATTATAGGCTTAATTTTTTTTTAAATTTTAACCAAAGGAATGCAAGCTTGTTATAACAAATTCAATATATAGAGAGAGAAATATTGTAAAAGAAAAAGTGAAAAATCTTTTCACTCACTTTCATTCCCCAGAGGTGGCCACGATGAGAAGTTTGCTAGTAGCCGTGGGGAATAAATCAAGGCTTTGAACCGATTCTTCCAGGTTCGGTCATGTCTTATGAAGCAAAATTAGAATGCACTCAAATTTGTAAAATGTGAGTGTACCAGAACATAATCGGAATGGGGCAAATTATAGGTTGTACCCTGATAGAAAAACTTAATCTCACTCTTAGAAAACTAAGGCATCATGTACATTGCATAGCAACCAAATCTCTTGATCTGCAGAGTTGGAAACAATGGTGCCCAGCTCAAAGATGGCTGCCGACTGTGCCACTTTGAATCTGTGTCACTCCCCCGGTCCTGGTAATAATCCACTCTCCCACATCAGGCTCCCCTAAAAGGGCTCACTATGCCTCTTTCAAGTCTCCCATTCCAAGGCTTCAGCCTGTAATTTTCCTGTTCCAGTTATTGTGCTGCTTCTCTCAAATTTAAAAAATTTGGGTGTGATCTGGTGTCGCTTCATTAACCATGATTGAACCACTTTGAACTACTTTGAAACCTTGCAATAAACATATGCACTAACAGCCACTTTTGCTGAGGCAACAGAGAGGAAGTGACTTGTCGGAGGTCACTCAGCAAGTTTCTTGCAGGCAGCTCAGGGATAGTCTTTCCATTAGAGCATTGGTTTTTCAAACTGGACTTTATGCATGATCAGGAGAACATAAATTACTGTGGGTTTCCACTAAAGAGATCCTCCACTTTTATTTGTTTGTAATACTGAAGCTCCAGTTTCATTTCAACAAAAGATCCATTCCACTGTTTAAAAGAAAGAAAGAAAGAAAGAAAAAGCTTTATGAGCCCTGTACTATGCCTACACCACAGCACCATCTTCCATGCCCCATATATTGGAAAGAAGACGGTTAATGCTCCTGCTATAATAGCTTATGAAGGCAGTATGATTGGGGAAAGCTCACTGGCCATATTATATTTAATATTAAGTCATATTAAAAAACCCACTGTACACCTGATCCCCAGAATACAGAATACAAAATAGATTTCCTCCAGGCCTTATGGAGGAGTTCTTTTCCTTGCCCCCTACTTGATTCCTATATATACATATATATATGTGTGTCTATACACACACACACACACACACATACATATATATCTTTTTGGAAAAAAAACAGTTTCTGTCACATTGACTCTGGCTCATGGTGACCCATGTGTGTCAGAGTAGAACTGTGCTCCATAAGGTTTTCAATGGCTGAAATTTCTGAAATAGATCACCAGGCCTTTCTTCTGCAACACCTTTGAGTGGCCTTGAACCACCAACTTTTTGTTTAACAGCCAAATGCGTTAACCATTTGCATCACCCAGGAATTACGTGTGTGTATGTGTGCATGTGTATAACCACATTAAGCGTACACATATATATGCACATGCATATATATATATATATACATAATACAGATATGTACATTAGAGAGAGAGAGAGAATATGATTCTTAGGTTTAGAAAACTAAAAGAAGAAACTGAACCCAGCAAGAAAGGAAAAATTATCAATAGGAGTCAGGGGTGGGTGTCTTTCTTTGTGGCTAAGTATTTGACAATTTGATTTGATTAATAAAGCAGTTCTCCTTCCTTAAACTTCTCACTTGACTGGGGAGATGGACTGATGTGCAAGGGTGAGCTATCTGAGTTCACCTTGGGTTCCTTAACCTGGAAACCCTGGTTTCTCAAGCCAATTGGAATGGCAGTTGGCTAGTTAATAGAAAAAGACTATTAAAGCGGGGAGTCATAAAAAATAATAGGTTCACCTATACATTACATTTTAAGCTAAAATATATAAATGTACATACGTTTGCCAATTGTTTGATGTACGCCCAAGGCCCCATTTTTGGGTCTGGGTCAGCTGATTAAAGTTCCATGCCATTTTTCTTATATAAACCGCTCTCAAAATGTACCAAATATGATTTCCAGTGTTGATTTCATTAGACAGGACTGAAAAACCTAAAACCTAAAGATCCTTGCCAAGAAATTTTTTTTAGGGTTTTATGATTCCTTTCTAAATTTTTATAGTGTCATACCTGACCTAACTCTATAGCAGTATTTAAGTGACTTCTTTTGTTTTTACAGTTAAATCAACTTAGTTCTCATAGAAACTGCTTTCTTTTGGCACTCTTAAAATTTTAATTTGCATAATATGTCATTATATCTTATAATCATAAGAAATACAACTGGTATAAACATGTTGGGGAACCACACTGATTCTCTGCAGAAATACAACTCAACTAATGTAAGTTGAGACCTGCTAGAGAGGAAGTACCTTAGTAGCCAGGAGTATTGTTTGTGAGCTCTGGGATGTTTTACAGGCATAATGTGAAGCATGGTTAATCTGGCAGCCAGTGAGGGGGAGGCTGGCTGAAAGCTTTTATGTATACTTGTTTTCAGGTTGGCAGAGGCATTAAATAATAGAAAATTTAGTGATTGGGGCTTTAGATATCGTACTACCCAAAACTCGGAAAGAGGAGGAAACTGAATCCCAGACATGAATTAGGCTAGTGTTTGAATTCAATTCACTGAACTGCTGGAGTACATGCCGCCTCCTAGACTTCACAGCAATTGCTTCTGATACGCTTTTGCTTTTGGGTAGCCTTCTAAGGCAGGCACCATGTTATGGATTGAATGATGTCCCACAAAAAAATATGTTGAAGTCCTAACTCCATGTTACCTGGGAATGTGACATTGTTTGTAAATAGTCTTTGAAGATGTTGTCAGTTAACATGAGGTCATACCAGGATGACAAACTCACTGTTATCAAGTCGATTCCAACTCATAGACACTCCCATTGGGTTTCCAAGGGTGTAAATCTATACAGAAGCAGACTGCCCCATGTTTCTTCTGTGGAGTGTCTGGATTTGAACCACCAACCTTTCGGTTAGCAGGCAAATGCCTTAACCATTACACCACTAGAGCTCTTTTTACCACAGTAAGGTGAGTCTACATCCAATATGCTAATTGTCTTGAGCTGACTCTGACTTGTGGCAATCCCTTGGATGTCAGAGTAGCACTGTGCTCAGTAGGGTTTCCAGTAGCCTACTTTTTTCTGAAGCAGATTGCCAGGCCTTTATTTTGAGGTGGCTCTGGGTAGACTTGAACCTTCAGCCTTCTGTTTAGCAGCCAGGCACATTAACCATTTGTGCCACCGAGGGTCTTGCAATCCAATCTGAGTGGTATCCTTGTAACACAGAGGAGGCACTGAAAGACTGACAGAGGAGGGACAGCCCTGTGAATAGGCTTCTACAAGCCAAGGAACACTGTGGCTACTAGAAGCTAAGAGAGCCAAAAAGCATGTACCCTTGGAGACTTCAGAGGAAGCATGGCCTACCAACAAGTTGATTTAGAGTTCTAGTCTCCAGAACTGAGAGACAGTAATCCGCTCTTATAAGCCACCTAGTCTGTGGTATTTTAATATGGCGGCCCTAGGAAACTCAGTGTTATTAGTTGCCGCCAAGCTGATTCTGACTCACGGTAACCCCATGTGTGCAGAGTAGAAGTGCTCCATAAGGTTTTCAAGGCTGTGACATTTTGGAAGCCGATCACCGGGCCTGTCCTCTGAGGTGCCTATGGATGGGTTAGAACTGCCAACCTTTCATATAGTAGTCAAGCACGTAACCCCTGTTTTGTCAACAAGGAAACTGAGATTCAAACAGGGAAGGGACCTGGCATGGCATATGCAGCAAGTTGAAGCTATAGGTCAATTTCCAAATCATCCTGATTCCCTGAAAACTGTTCCAACTCTTTGCTTAAGAGTAGGTCTTCAATATGTTTTTGAAAGAAACATTACCAGGGACTTTATTCCATTTATGACCACACTCATCTTTTCTACCTTGTGAAGGAATTAGAGCAGGGATTCATCTCAAATCTGCTTCATCCTCTCCCATACACATACACTGTTTTACAAGGGCTTTCTGTAACTTGGCCTATCTGTACCCGAATTCTCTAGATCATCCAAACCCAGAACTCTCAGGGCCAGGCAGCATGCAGACCAACCCTTTCATTGTGCAGAGAGAGACCAAGGCACAGAGAAAGCCAGTTCCTTGATTAAAGTCAAGGGGCCGAAGCTGCTTAGGAATGCGGACCTCCTAACACCCCGCCTAGCGTTCTTTCCCTCCACTGCCTTACCTGCACAGCCCACGTTTCCCAGCATGCCCACCAGCTGGAGGAGGGTTGGGCAGGTGAGGAGAGGGCAGTGTGTGTGAGCTGGCTGCCAAGAGTGCCTGTGCTTTATGAGGTACAGAGTATAATTCAAAACCCATTTTTGAGACGTCTCGCCCCATAAAATTTCCTCCAGCAGAAATGGCTGGGAATTTGTTTTTACTTCCCTAGCACATGTTTTTTAAATACCTCTCCCTGTCTCGTTTACGTCCATTCTCTCCCTCCTTTCTTCTCCCCAGTTCCCAGGGACCCTGGCCAGGTGGATTATGAAGGAACACGATGGGGGTGGAACTGGAGGAAGGAGCCTTGTAGTATGAGTTAAATGTGCTGGCAAATGGCTGGGAAAAAGCTCATCATTCTTGGGCTTGGGGATTCTTCCTCTGCAAGGACATTGTCTCAGGAAATTACTTCTGAAATCTGTGTTCCATCCACAATTACATGAAACTATTAGATGTCGCTCTAATTTGGGGCAAAACAAGGCTCCCATACAGCGCTCGATCTGGTTGTCCAATAGCAGCTGCACCTCCCTCATTCCGCCACCCTCCTTCATGTCACATCATCTCTCTCCCAGATTCCTGAAGCAACACTCCAGTTTCTTTCCTAGTAGATGCTTAACATTCTGCCCAAAGAATCATCCCCAAAGCTGTTTACTCTCTTGCTTTGAGACTTGCATGGCTCCCCACTGTTTGTAAAATTAAGAGCAAACTCCCTGGATTTGAGGTCTAAGGACCCAACCCACCTTTATTCTTTTCTCTCACTCTTCCTCTACTTACATCTCAGCCACATTGGACTTTGTACAGCTTCCAGAAAACAAGCTCTGTTTTCCCATCTTGTGACTTTGCTCACCCTGTTTCCTTTGCTGGGAATACCCTTGCTCTCCTCCATTTCTGGTGGAACCCATCCAGCCTTTTCAAGCGACCTTCTATGTGGAGACTTTTGTTACTTATTCCTTCCTCTAACTCAAATGTGAGTTGCTTTTTTCCACAAAAAAACTTTATGTCTCTCTTAGGCCACCTCTCTTATATTAAAATATTTATGTCCATATCTCATCTCATCCTCTACCCATGTAGCACTGTATGGTAACTACTAGTCACACATGTGGCTATAGTTCTAATTAAAAGTAAAAATGTATTTCCTAATTTACACTAAAGCCCAAACCAAATCCATTGCCATTGAGTCAATTCCAACTCATAGATGTTCTATGACCAAGTAGAATGCTCCATAGGGTCTCCAAGCCTGTAATCGTTATAGAAGCAGACTGCCACATCTGTCTCCATGGAGTGGCTGGTGGGTTGGAGCCCCCAAGCTTTTTCTCAGCAGCTGAGCTCTTCACCACCACACCACCAGGGCTCCTTTGTGACTATCATATTGGACAGCAAAGATATAGAACAATTCCATCATTGTAGAAAGTTTTGTTGGACAGTCTTGCCTGTGAGATCCTTGAGCGGAAGGACTGAGTCTTTTCTTTTCTGCCCCCTGCTGCTTAGTACAGGGCCTGTGATTTAACAGGTGTTTAAGCAGTGTTCCACCACTCGTCGGTCAGTTTATTGTAAGCAGTGTTGGTAGAATTGATATTCACAGCAAGACTATGTAACCACTAACCCCAAAGACATTCACTTTTCAGGAGGAAGCTCAAAGCAATTTCTATTTAAAACACACTATCTTCGTTATCTAGTGCTGCTATAACAGAAATAGCTTTACTGAACAGAAATTTATTCCCTCATGGTGTAGGAGGCTAGAAGTCCAAATTCAAAAGACCAGCTCCAGGGAAAGGCGTTCTCTCTCTCTTGGGTCTGGAGAAAGTCCTTGTCATCAGTCTTCCACTGGGTCTAGGGATTTCTCAGTTCAGGGACCCCGGGTCCTCAGGACAGGCTTTGCTCCCAGCTCTTGTTTTTTGGTAATTAGGAGATCCCTCTATCTCTGGTTGCTTGTTTAATCTCTCTTATCTCAAGAGAGATTGACTCAACATACAATCGTATTCTGTAGATTTCATCCTGCCTCATTAACATGTTGTTGTTGTTAGGTGCCATCAGGTAGGCTCTGGACTCATAGCGACCCTACGTACAACAGAGTGAAACACTGCCGGGTCTTGTGCCATCCTTACAATCCTTGCTATACTTGAGCCCAGGATTGCAGCCACTGTGTCACTCTGTCTTCTTGAGGGTCTTCCCCATTTTCACTGACCCTCCACTTTACCAAGCATGATATCTTTCTCCAGGGACTGGTCCCTTCTGACAACAGGACCAAAGTAGGTGAGACGAAGTTTGGCTATTCTCTCTTCTAAGGAGCCTTCTGGCTGCACTTCCTCCGGGACAGATCTGTTCATTTTTCTGCCAGAGTCCATGGTACTTTCAGTATTTTTTGCCAACACCATAATTCGAAGGCATCAGCTCTTCTTTGTTCTTCCTTGTTTGTTGTCCACTTGCACATGCATATGAGGTGATTGAAAATACCATGGCTCGGGTTAGGTGCACTATAGTCTTCAAAGAGATGTCTTTACTCGTCAGCACTTTAAAGCAGTCTTTTGCAGCAGATTTGCCCAGTGCAATAAGACATCTGATTTCTTGACTGGTGCTTCCATTGGTGTTGATTCTGGATCCAAGTAAAATGAAATCTTTGACAGCTTCAATAATTTCTCCATTTATCATGATGCTGCTTATTAGTCCAGTTGTGAGGATTTTTGTTTTCTTTATGTTGAGGTGTAATCCATACTGCAGATTGTAGTCCTTAATCTTCATCAGTAAGTGCTTCAAGTCATCTTTGCTTTCAGCAAATACGGTTGTATCATCAGCATATCACAGGTTGTTAATGAGTCTTCCTCCAATCTTGATGCCATGTTCTTCTTCCTGTGGTCCAGCTTCTCAGATTATTTGCCTCATCATACAGACTGAGTAAGTATGGTGAGAGGATACAACCTTGACACACATCCTTCTTGATTTTAAATCAAGCGGTGTCCCCTTGTTCTGTTTGAATGAAGCCTCTTGTTCTGTGTATAGGTTCCCATCAGCATAATTAAGTCTTCTGGAATTCCCGTTCTTTGTAGTGTTATCCATAATTTGTTATGATCCAAGCAGTCATTATAACATAACTGCCTCTAATCCTGCTTCATTAACATCATAGAGGTTAAGATTTGCAACACATAGGATAATTACATCAGATCACAAAATGGAGGATAATTACATAATACTGAGAACCAAGGCCTAGCTAACTTGGCACATATTGTTGGGAGATACAGTTTAATCCATAACACATACCAAAGTTTTCTAATACAAATATTGCTTCATAAACTTCCATTTGCAGAGCCTGATATATTTTAGTCTGAAATGTCTTAGATTAATCCATTAATCACATGTACTGGTAGCAATTCCACGCCCAGACTAGGCCATTTCTTCACCATTCTTTTCCTTCTCCTCCCTGGAAACCTGGTGCAGGTCCATCCCAGCAGCTGGGCTTTAGAAAGAAAAGCCTTAGGAGCTCTCAGTCACTGGGAGACAGCTATGAATGGAGCTGTCTGACATGAATGCACAGGTTTGAGGTTTCTTGGTTGTATTATGGAAGATTTATGAGTGTTTCTTTGAGAGAGAATTCCTGAAAATTCTTCCCTGTGAAAGATGGGATGAGAATGGAATCAACAGTCACTCCTCTCTTTCTCACCTCTTATCCTATCTCATTCTCTTTATTTCTTTGTTCCACTTTCTCTTTTATTTACTAGTTTTTCTCTGTTCTCTTTGATATCATCTCTTCCCTCTCTGTATTTGGCAGTGTCTTTCTTTCTTTTCCTTCACTTCTAATCTCTCTTCTCTCTTCCTACATCCCTTTTTGTATGTCTGCCCATCTGTCTTTCTATCTCTTTTTCTCTCCCTTCCTGCCTTCACCTTCCACCCACCAAACCCAGGTTTTCCTTAGAATCCCTGAGCATGAACACAGGTCACTCCTGTCTGTTTTTCTTAAGTAGGGAAACCAGTCTAAGCCCCTTTTTGACCAACATGGATCCATTCACAGCTCAGAGCTGGTTCCCTCTGATCAGTGCCAGACATTCCAGTGTGGTATTTGAAGGACAGAAGAGAAAAGCAGTAAGAATCTTGGCCCAGTTGAGTGAGGCCTTGCAGAGTACAGACATGGTCTCCTTCTAGAGTCAGGGCCTCTTTGCTCCTGACACGACTACTTCTTTGGCTACTGTTGCTCTCAAGTGTGTTTCCAGATGTCTTGAGTAAGCTCAGACAGAGGCTTCAGTGAGTACTTAGTCCACCTTGTACAAATTACATTTTTATTTTTGGTGTGAGGTAGATTTGGGGGAACAGCTAGTAGGGAGGGCTTAGATGTCTTACTCCTGTTTTGCTAAATATACAATGCTTTTTTCCTGTGTCTCTGGTGGCTTCTTCTTTCTCAGCCACCTCTGCTGCTCTTGCACTATTCATCAGCAGCTCTATTTTAAAGCCATTTTCCTCAGAGCATTAGAAACATCTGCTGGGGAGCTTCAGAGGAAAAGTTGCAAGAATGATAAACCCTCTAAGAGATCATCCATCCTCAAATGTCAACCCTTAGCTGTAAACCACAATGAAAGGCGCTTGAGCCAATCTAAGTTAACCTAAAAATACATGGACCCTTCTGGTGTGGGTGGTGAAGATGGGGTTTGACCTTAGGGACATGCTCCCAATTAGCTTGCAGGGTGTTAGTAGTCCTTTAAAATAACTATTGGTCTTGAGTCAAGAGGATCTCCTGTTTCAAAAAACAAAACAAAGCAAAACAAAACAAAGAGAAAAGTAAGACTGGGCCATAAAATAGGCTAATGGTAATCTTTTGTGCTTATCTGTAGGGTAGACTTAACTTTTTTCTGGAGCCAGTTTGGAAGTATCTCTGTGATCCTTGGATTTCTCCCCATTTCATCATTTAATTGATAACTAAATCTTATTGATTCTCCCTCCATCTTGTCTTTTGAATTCATCCAAGTCTTTCCATCTCTAACTCGGTCCAAGTTTCTGTCATCTTGTAATTCAATAGATTCCTAACTGGTTTCCCAGATTCCTTCTTGCTGTGACATGCCACACAGCCTTTCCTGATCCAGTCTCCTTCTGTTGCCAGAATGATTTTATATGCACGCACATCAAATTATACCGCTTTCCACTTAAATTCATGATGATGTTCCATTGAATAGCATGTGGGGTACAAAGCCTAGGAATCCTACTTTAGGGCAATTAGAAGATCTGAGGGATAGGTTCGGGTATTGTTAAATTTTGTTTTTGTTTGTAAATTCCCCAGGTGATTTTGGGTATTTTATTCTGCTGCTCTGGTGGCACAGTGGTTAAAGAGCTCAGCTGCCAACCAAATGTTGATGGCTTGAACTTACCAAGTGTTCCTTGGAAGAAAGATATGGCAGTCTGCTCCATAAAGATTTACAGCCTTGGAAACCCAATTGGGCAGTTCTACTCTGTCCTAAAGGGTTGCTATAAGTTGAATTGGCTTGAGTACAGTTGAGGTTTTGGGAATCTACTGGCAAACTGGTTAAGTGCTTGGCTGCTAACTGGAAAATGGGCAGTTGGAACCTACCAGCTGCTCCATGGGAGAAAGATGTGATGGTCTTCTTTGGTAAAGATTACAGCCTAGCAAACCTTATGAAATGGTTCTCTATCCTACAGGGTCACTACAATTAGACGAATTAGACGTGATGGCCATGGGTAATCTACTCCTCCTCCACCCATATGTCAGTTTGCTGTCTATCAGTTTGTCATACTATCATGGCTCTTATGTTGCTATAATGCTGGAAGCTATGCCATCCATATTTCAAAGGTCAGCAGGGACGCTCATGGTAGATAGGTTTCAGCAGAGCTTCCAGACTAAGACAGACTAGGAAGAAAGGTCTAGCAATCTACTTCCAAAAATTAGTCAATGAAAACCTGTGGATCACAACAGAACATTGCATGATATAAGGCTGAAAGATGAGTCCCTCAGGCTGGAAGGCACTGTACAAAGCCACAGCAAGGGACTCGAGCACACCAGTGACCATAAAGATGATGCAGAATCAAGCAGTGTTTCATTGTGTTATGTACGGTTGCTATGAGTAGAGCTGACTCCATGGCAACTAACAACAACAGTCTACTGTTGGGGTTGAGAGCCATGGCCTCTCAGGGACGTGCTTCCCTCCCACTACACCCGTGCTGTTTTTCTCTTGCTTGCCAGAGGCCCAGAGAGGCTATCTCTGACTCTTCAATCTAAATTAGAGTCTCCATTCACTCCCCTCCTCCACAATCACCTGTTTGTCACTCAGTTATCCAGATTGTACTTGGATATCTGTTTTTCAGGTGTTTTGTCTACTGGCTTCTCTAGACTCCAAGCTCTTTGAGGGCAGGAACCGAATACTATACCCAAGCCAAACCAAACCAAACTCATTGCCATCAAGCCAATTCCAACTCATAGTGATCCCCACTGGGTTTCTAACACTGTACATCTTTACAGAAGTAGATTGCCTCATCTTCCTCCCATGGAGCAGCTGGTGGGTTTGAGTCACCAGTCTTTTGGTTAGCAGCCAAAGGCCTTAAGCACTACACCACCAGAGCAGCTTAACACTATCTATACCCAGCTCTTCTCAAAGCGTTTGGCTTACAGGTGGTACTCAGTAAATAATGGCTGAATGAAAAGATGAAAAAAAAATTGTTAGATCCTGAATTTTAATATTGCCTGTCTCCCACCCCCGCCCCACTGTGGCAAGTCAGAGCAGACCATCTGGAAAGAGTTGAGGATGGCTAAACTTATAAGTATGTGTATACCCCCAGCCACTTCCTCAAGGACACTGCAAAACACAGAGAAATAATTTCCTTAAAGACCCATAAACATTCCCCTCTGGTCCTTCTGCCCTCCGGCTGGTGTCCTGTAGCCTGAGTTTAAGTAAGGAAATGGATGAGTTAAATTTGTCTATCATTTTCATTTTCTTTCTCTGCAATAAAGTTAGTGATCGCTTGGTCAAACTGCAGTATAATGCAATTAGGCTTGTGTGTTCCCATCTCCTTCAGGTGCCTTGGGAATGAGCAACTTCTGCTACTGTTGGAAACAGCTCTGTAGTTGGTAAGCAAGCTTAAAGAAGAAAAACCAAAAGCCCTTTTCCTCCTTATCAGCAGCCCCTTTTGCTACTCCTTTCATACAGGAAATTAAACTGCCTTTAGATTGTGAGCAAAGGGAAGTGTGATGTAGGAACAGGATATTCACAGGCACTTTCTGCAGCAGGGACAATTGCAAGAGATTCCTTTAATCCTTGCTAGGGTTGGAGCGAGAGACACATACATATGCATGCCATTGAAGCAGCACAATTAGGATGCATTTAGGTATTTATCTTGTTTTTATTTGGCCTGACTTCCAGCTCCTGGCATATTATCTGTACTTGTTTTTCTGCACATTCAATAAATTATTTTATGGCCAATGAGAAGTGACTGATGTCAGATTTATGAGAAACTACCCCTAGGGCTGGATAGCCTGTGAGTTCTGTTGGAGGACACAGAAAGGAGAATAGACAACTAAATTCTTAGTCCTCAGGAGACATAGGAAAAGAGGCTGGGAAGACAAGGCAGAACACTGGGGATTAAGCACCCAGTTAACATGAAGCTGCACACGTCCTCCTCCCAGGCCAGGCAGCCTGAGGCTGTGGTCAGAGAGTGCTGACTTCTAATCTTGTCTACATGTCTTTCTGTGTACCTGAGGAAGTCATCTATCCATCCTAAGCAGTATCAGTCAAGTTCCTTGGGTTGTAGGAGACAGCAGCCAACTGTGTTTACTTAAACAAAATGGATTTTGGGGGAATGATTTGGGATAGCACACAGAAAAGGCGATGAACTGAAGCAGCAGCTAAAAAAAGACAGCTCTGGGATCCTGGGAGCAAGGACCAGCGCAGAGTCTCATCAGAACATTACTTCCAGGATTAATGAGGTCCAAGCGTTTTTCCATCCTTGCCTTCAGAGAGTTCAGAGTCCTTTGGAGAGTCTGACTGGCTCAGGGTAGCCTCATATTTACCCCTCCCTTAGGAGAGAGGAGAAGAAGATACCTGGATCAACCCTCCTCCGTCCAAGACTGCACATACTTGGGAGAGAGGTATAATCTGAAATACCAGTCTAGGGGCTGACACCAAGATGGTCTGTGGTGCTAAAGCAACAGATGCCTCACTAGGGGCTGCAGTGCTCTCTTCTGTCAAATGATAGTGGTTTTCAAAGTCTTTTTTTAGCATCAAAAGGCTCCCTTCAAATGGACTCTTGGGCAGAGGCCTACTGTAAAAACCTGAGGAAAGCAGAACTGTTTTGGCTGAGCTGGGGATGAGGGGGCCCATAGTCCTTCCCTACTGTCTTCTCCTGTCCTTTCTGACATGGTTCTTGAAACATCCACATCTGTGCAGTACAGTTAGATACCACCGGGCTTTACGTTCTCCAGGGCCCCTTTGCAGCTCTAGCCTTTGCTTAGATGTTCTGATTTGCAGCAAATCAGAACATCTAAGTCAAAGGCTCTATAAAGAGCTGGTGACCCATGGAAGTAGTTACAGGCTTAGAGATCTCTCACTTACTTGGAAAAGACAAGTCTTCATATGGCCTGATGCACTCATGTGCTAGTTTATGCCCACATGAGCCAGGACTCAGCAAGACCTTCTGGAAAGAAGGAGGCTTTATGTTAGCATGATGCTAGAAAGTGTGTTGATCTCCGGATCAAGCTATTTATGTCTTTATCTTCGTATCCTGTTCTCCCAATTATTCTCCTTGAGTGGTACAAACTATTAATGCACTTGGCTGCTAACTAGAAGGTTGGTGGCTCGAGTCCACTCAGGGGCACCTTGGAAGAAGGGCCTGGCAATCTAGTTCCGAAAAGCAGCCACTGAAAGTCCTATGGAACAGTTATACTCTGACACAAATGGGGACTCTGTGAATCCGAATCAACTCAATGGCAGCTTTTTTTTTTTTGCAGCACAGTTGTGTTTCTATAGCCTGTTTCCAGTGATACACAAGAGCGCTGAGGACTTCAGCTGCCATCTCAGCATGGCATGCCCTCTCCTATCAGTGAAGGGACATTCGCCTGGGATCTTGCAGTTTCTGGGACCTCCCAGACCTCACCTTCCACCTCCATCTCTTCTCCCTTCCTGCCTTTCCCCACTTCCCATCTCTTTCACAGCTCTCATCAGGGCATGCAGTCTGAAAGCAAACCTGGCGAGGTTGCACAGCCATAGCTCATGCTCCAACCTGGTCTCAGCAGTGTTGACCACCTAATAGTTGTTGGGCCTGGACAGTGCAAAGGCTGTATCTGCTTAGTTGTGCCCCTGATGGCAAAGAAGCTTGCCATGATTCCAGGTCACTGAAACTGACCAGACCACGGGTGCAGAATGGGTGCAATTCTTCCTGACTCCCCTATCTTACACCCCATTTAACCTTGCTGGGGGCTGTCAGCAGCTTCCTGTGAACCAGGAATAGCTGTTCATTTCCAGCTTTCTCCAAGCTAGTAACAGAGGGTGGTCCTGGGGAAGGCACAGTTTCCTTTGACTGCTGGCAGACTTTCTGTGATTGTGAGATTCACTTTATTATTTTCTTTTTGTCTAAGAGTATGAAATGCCTGCTTTCATTTCCCCCTCTTCCCTCCTGATCTTTGTCAAAGAGTGACAGCTTCTCTAATTAGGCGGTTGAGAAGGTAACCTTAGCAACTTAGAGCTGGCAGTGGAGAAAGAGGCAGGGTTCCAGGTGGCTTACTTCTCTGAGCACTGGGCACTCTGGGTAAGGCACCATTGCCTTCTTCCTCCATTATCACCCCTGCCCTGCTGTGGTGGTCTTCAAAGCTGCCTGAGTATCCTCTGCAACCACAGTAAATTTAGCCTCAGGTTCAGCCTCCTGTTTTTTCCATTACGAGTTAGAACTCCTAGAGGCAGAGAAAACCCCACTCCTGTCTCTCTCTCTGCTGTCTCTCTGTATCTCTTGTTCTACATCTCTTCACCACTTCTTCCGTGGTTTGTCCTTTGTCCTCCTTGTCCCTATCTTCTTTTCCTTTTCCTGCCACTTTTGTCTTTCTTAGGACAGGCAGAAGGCTAGAGATTTATGGACCCTTGGTTGATACTGAGTTCTCTGGCTGGTGCAAGTGGTTTGCATTTGACTGTGATCCTAAAGGTTGGTGGTTTGAACCCACCTAGGAGCACCAGGAAGTAATGCCTGGAGATCATTTCAGTAGGGATTACAGATGAGAAAACCTTATGGAGCAGTTCTGCTCTGTAACACATGGGGTCACTATGAGTTAGAATCATTTCAACAGTAGCTTACAACAACTCCTAGTGAGGCAGCCTCAACCAATCACTACACTCTTGTCTTGTTCTCCATCAAGCACTTTGTCAGTACCCACACATTCCCATCCCCGTATGCCCCCACTGTGCTCTGTGCCCATCCCCTGCCCAGCCCATCCTTGTCTTCCCAAGCTCTTCTATGGGAAATCACCTCCCTCCCTCCTCTGTACCATTCCTGCAATTTTCTTTCTAAATCTCTCCATATGCAGTCCTTATTATATGGACCACATACTCTAGCAAATGCTTTTATTTGTCCTTAATTTTACTTACTTTGTTTTTACACTGCCTGGTTTCCTGGATTTGTGTTATACTTCCCAATAGGTGAAGGGGTCACATATTCCCTAATGTTCTTCTCACATTTAGCATTTTAATAAGTATGATGTGTGCTTATAATTCATATGCTTACTCTGAAATGAAAGGAATATTACAGTATCTTTCCTGAAGCAATGGCTTCAGAAGACTTCAGAAATGATCGGAATGTATATATAGTGGAATTTATCATGATGAAAACTCAGTATACTGGAACTGACTTATGGACAGTAAAGGAAGTGGTGGGATATTACTCATGGATGTGTATGCTCCCAGCTCTCTTTTCTCCAATATTCTCAAATTTCCATTCATCCATTTAGCCATCCACTTACCCTTTCATTGTTTTGTCCATCAGCCAGCCAGCTGGCCACCCATATAGCTGGATAGCCATATATCCATCCTCTCTTCTATCCATCCACCTTCCTTCCATCCATCTATGTTTTTTCCTGATAGTTATGGGGTCAGCATCCTTAAGGAACATTCAGTGTAACAGAAGAAGGGACAGTAGGAATGATACATACTGAACTCAAGTCCCAAGTGCCTCTGACAAGAGCAGTGAGAGCAGACTAACATCATAGCACTCTAGGTCTGGGAAGGACATTAGAGACTGCCACATGCAGCCTTCTCAGTTTAGAAATGTGAGACCAGGGCCCAGAGGCGAAATGGCTTGCTCAACGCTCTGCATAAAGTTAGTGGTAGAACCAAGATTCCAAGAACTTTGGAGCTGAAATAGACAGTTTGGTTTAACTCCTCCTTGCTTTTCACAGATGGGGAAATAGAGACTCAGAGAAGGAAGAGACTAGAATCAGGTCGCTCGTCATTCATTTGGCGGCAAAGCTGACATTTGAGCAGAGATCTCCTGACTTGCTCACTTGCCAAAACCAGTTGCCACAGAGTTGATGCCAACTCATGGTGACCCCATGTATGTCAGAGAGGAACTGTGCTCCATAGAGTTTTTAGTAGCTGATTTCTTAGAACTGGGTCGCCAGACCTGTCTTCCCAGGCACCTCTGTGAGGACTCAAACTTCTAGCCTTTTGGTTAGCAGCTGATTGAGTCAAGCATTTGCACCACCCAAGGACTCCCTGGTCAGGCTCAGACATGTAGTATTCTGAAAAAGGACCAGTAATTTTCTGAGGTTAAGTTTATCTTGAATTTTGTTTTTGCCTTTGAGTCACTAGCTCCTTCCAGTACCTGCTCTGATCACCCATCCCACCTTATCCCTCGACTTCTCAAGGCACTTTGCATTCTGGTGTCTGGGTAAAACCTGACCCAGCATCTATTCCCTTCTCTTACTAGCCAGGGTAATTCCATGTGGCCACTTTGTCTGCTCATCTTTGTAGGTTTACGATTTTTACTCAGCCCAGCCCTGTTCATCAGCTCAGTTTCACAGCCCAGATGTAAGTTGCTGTACCAACATTCCTAGGCAGCACTGAAACTGGAGGCTAAAGCCAGATCCCAGGCGCCGAGGAGACAAGGCTCTTGGCCGCCGACGGGAGATAAGTGGAGACGTAAATGCTGATTTTCTGGCCTGTGAGCCCCTGTTCGTGGATTTCATCTTTTAATGGAAGTGCAGTAAATAAAAACCATTTTCACAATATGCCAAGCAACAGGTCAGGAACATCTGAGCCGCCGGAATTGATAGAAGGGAGCTAAGCGTAACAAATCTCCCCAAATTGCACCTCGTTCCTCTTGTATCAGCTCCCTCACTGCATCCACCAATTATTGCGCAAGGCAATTATTTCTGAGCTAGAGCTTTTGGAGAACAGGCATGTGGATGGGGTATACTTTCATTGCTTCTTGCCAAATAAAAAATATTTCCCATTTTCTGTTAGTGCTGGAGCCCTGATTGAGTCTTTTCCTTATTCTCTCTCTTTCAATATTTCCTTCACCTGAGAGACTGAATTTGTTCTTTAAGCCTCATTCAAATGACACCTCCTCTAGGAAGCCATCCTCCACTCCTCAGTGTTTCAGCTCAAAGCAGTATTTTAAAATTTGGGCTAAATTTACATACAGTGAAATGCATAGATCTTAAGTGTATAATTCAATGAGTTTAGGCAAATACATGTACCCATGTAACTAACACCCTATCAAGATTCAGAACATTTCCATTGCTCCAGAATGTTCCCTTGTGATCCCTTCCTAACACTCCGGCTTTGATATCTATCACTATTGAAAAATTTCCTCTATTTCTGATTCTTTATAAATGAATTTGTACAGTACAGGAGGCAGCCAAATGTAGCCCATCACCTCTCTGACTTGTGAGCTAAGAATGGTTTTTATATTTTTAAATGGTTGTGGGGGAAAAAAAGGAATAATACTTCATGACACATAAAAATTACATGAAATTCAAATTTCAACGTTCATAAATAGTTTTATTGGAACACAGCCATACTCATTCTTTATGTATTGTCTATGGCTGCTTTCACACTGTACTGGCAGAGTTGAGTAGTTGTGACAGAGACCGTATGGCCTGCAAAGACTAAAATATTCACTATCTGGCCCTTTACAGCAAAAGCTTCCTGGCCCTTGATATAATATGTACACTTTTGTTTCTTGCATCTCTGCTTGGTGCGATGTTTTTGTGATTCATTCATTGTTGTGTGATTCACAGGTGGCCATTTTTAATCCCTTCAGCTAGATGTTATGTCTTTCTGCTTTGAATTTGTAGCAGGAATGGCAACATGGTACCCTTCCCCACTGCTGCCTCTTTCTCTGTCCATGACACACATTCCCAATCAATCATGGTCTGTTTTCCTGCTGGGCCTGGACTTGGGCTCAGAATTTGTCTCAACCCAGTGCTCAGTATCATTCAATAATACCCCACTGTATATTTTTTAATACTTTGTATGTCTACCAATGGATCAGAACTGGGTGCATTTGAAAGTCATTTGCCATCTCTCATCTAGAAGCGTTACAGTGTAGAACAAAGACACAAAGAACTTTGACATCATACAAACTCAGATTTCAATCCCTGTGCTGGCATCTACCAGCTCTATAAGTCACTTAGCCTTTCTGAATCTCAATTTCCTTCTTTAAACAGAGGGGCTTATAACACCAGTCTCAGTGGTTTGTTGTGAGGAGTAAAAGAAATCCTGTATACAAAATTCCTTGTTCAGTCCCTGGCACATTAGAAAAAACAAAACAAAACACAAAAAAACGCAAAACAAACTCATCGCCATTGAGTTGATTCCAACTCATAATGACCCCCTTTAGGGTTTCCGAGGTGGTAATCTTTAGGAATTAGATTGCCCAGTCTTCCTTCTATGGAGTGGCTGGTAGGTTTGAACCACCAGCCTTCTGGTTAGCAAACAAATGTCTCTTCAAACCTGCTTGTGTTAGACTGGGTTCTCTAGAGAAACAAAAATCAGTAACGCTTATATATATGTATATATATATATAGAGAAATTTGTGTTAGGAAAATGACTCACACACTTATAAAAGCTGGCAAGTCCAAAGTTCCTGGATCAAATGTCAAGCTGGAGGCTTTTCCTGGCTCTTGCAACCACAGGGGCTGAGAAGCTCAAGGCTGGCAGGCAGTACACTGGCTGTTGACTCCAACGAATGACGAATCCAAGATCTCCAGGCCAAATGGTGGACAGTTCACTCACAGACAGTTGGAGGCAGCCCAACTGAATCCTGATCCACAGAAGAATGTCTCTCTTCCCAGGATGTCCTTGGATATACTGGAAGCAGGCCACACCCCTAGGGAAACTCCCTTTGATTGGCTACTCAGAACATAGTCATCTGATTCCATCATGGGAACAACCACACCACAACAGCTCAAACCACACAGAATTGTGGTCCAACCAAGTTGATGCACAGCTCCAACTATCACATTGCTATAGACATTGACCTGATTAATGAACTCAGAATCCTCCCAGTCATCCACTTCCAAAATGTTAGAGTCATAGCCTGTTCACTCCATGTATGTACCCACTACCCCACCCTCACTCTGTCTTGCTTGAATCCATACAATTGGTCACTTTCCATACCCTCCTTGACTCCCTCCAATTCACACTGCCTACTACAGAAAATAGTAAATGTATAGAACACAGTCTGATTGTGTTATTCACAATAAAACCTCTTCACTAGCCTCCCATTGTTCTGAGGACAAAAGCAAGCTGCTTAATTTGGCCTAAAGGGCCACAGATGATCTGGGCCTGCCTACATCTCCAGCATTGTGTGCCACCATTCTCCATTACCCCTGACACTCCAGCCACATTGACCTAAGAGAATGTATAAATGGGTAGAAGGAAAAACAACACGCCATGCATTCCCTTCCTAGTCATTTAGTGTTCTCTTCCCTCTGACCACAAAGCCATTCTTATTGTTGCTGCCTTCACCTAGTTCATTATTCTTTTAATTTATTTTTTTATTGACATATAATTCACATGCCATAAAATTCACCTTTGTAAAATGTACAATTCAGCAGTTTTTAGTATATATCTACTCAGCACTTATCGACTATCTTGTTATCCGACATTTCACATTTATGACAACAGTAAAAAATCTACTATCCAACTGTTCTGTGCATTAATGACTTATGTCTGGCATTGACAAGGTGGCAGAAACCTTGGCTGTGTTGGTTAAGGTTATGTGTCAGCTTGGCTTGGGGATGGTTCTCAGTGGTTTGACAGTTATGTGCTGATGTAATTTGGCAGTTATATAATGATGTAATTTGGCAGTTATGGAGTGATGTAGTCATCTTCCGTCTTGTGATCTGAGGTAGTCATCCTCCATTTTCATATAACGTTGATTTTTGCATAACAGCTTGGTCTTTGGAACCTAATCATGTCAATAAGTGAAGAACGTTGTGCAATCATCTCACTATCTAATTCCATAACATTTTCATTACTCCAAAAAGAAACCCCTACCTGTTAGTAGACACATTCCCATCCCCTCCTTTACCAAGCCTCTGGCAGCAACTGTTCTACTTCTGTCTCTATGGATTTGTCTATTCTGAACATTTGATATCAATGGAATCATATAATGTGGCCGTTTGTGTCTGTCTTCTTTTATTAAGTATGTTTTCAAGGTTCATCCACATCATAGTATGTATTAGGACTTCATTTCTTTTTATTGCCAAATAATATTGCATTGTGTCGATAGTCCACATTTTGTTTATTCATTCTTCAGTTGATGGACATCTGGATTGCTCCCACTTTTTCTTCTATTAATAATGCTGCTATGAACATTCATGTACAAGTTTTATGTGGATGTTTATTCACTTCCCTTGGGTATATACCTAGGAGTGGAATTGCTGAGTCATCCTCTAAGTTTCATTTTTCAAGGAACTGCCAAGCTGTTTTCCGAAGCAGTTGCACCATTTTACATTTTCACAACCAATGAATGAGGAGCCAATTTTTCCACATCCTCACCACCACCTCTTATTACCTGTGTTTTTTTGTGATTGCCATACTAGTGGGGTGAAGTGGTATTTCTTTCACTAGTTCATTCTTGGAGGCCCTGGGTGATGCAATGTTCGACGCATTCAGCTTCAAATAAAAAAGGTGGAGGCTTGAATATACTCAGAAGAGTCTCAGAAGAAAGGCCTGGCATTCTGCTTCCAAAAAATTAGTCATTGAAAACTCTGTGTAGCACACTCCTATACACATGGGGTAACCATGAGCCAGAATTGCCATGATGTCCATTCATTTTAGTTCATTCTTATTCATCTTTTAGATCCTGATCATTGTTACTCCCTCAACAAAGACTTCCCAGTGGCCCCACTCCTCAAAACGTGCCTCTCTGTACTTTCCTGGCATCCTGTGGCCTTTTCATTCAGAGTTATTATCACACTTTTGAATTATGCATTCACTTTTTAAATGATGTTAGATTACTTTGTGACCTCCACATTAATAAGTTCAAGGAGGGCAAGATTCTTTGAGGTTCCAGAATGGCTCCTTGCACATAGTAAGTACTTGTCTTATTTATTTAGTGCTGGGGTAACAGAAATACCATAAGTGGTGGGGTGACCTTAACAAACACAAATTTATTTTCTGTTTAGGAGGGTAAAAGTCTGAATTCAGCACACTGGCTCTAGGGGCAGCACTTTTTCTCTCTTTCAGCTATAAATGAAGATCCTTGTCTCCTTTCAACATCTATGGGTCCAGCATTCCTTGGAGAGCTGCATGTGTCTTGCATCAGTCTTCCCCTGAATCTAGGAGGTTCTCAGTGCAGGGACCCCAGGCCCAAAAGATGTCCTCCACTCCCAGCTCTTCTTTCTTGGTGGTAGTCGAGCTCTCCTTCTCTGATGGCTTCTCCCTTTTTATCTCCTGTAAAGTAAAAGGTGGTGCAGGCCACACCTCAGGGCATCTCCCCTTACATAGTAGCAGGGCTGTGACCTGAGTAAGAGGGTGTTACATCTGACACTAATTCCCTTACAACTGATTGACTGACCATATCAGATCACTTCATGGGAGATCATTACATCATCGTGTAACTGCCAAACCTCTGAGAATCATGGCGCTGACAAGCTGACACAGTTTTTGGGGAACACAATTAAATCCATAACAGTGCTCAAAAAAAAAAATCTGTTAAATGAAAGCGTGAGTGGATTGCTTCCTCTTCTCCAGAGCCTACCTACTCCTGCCATTTATAATCAACTTCTACACTCTGTTGCCTCCTAATCATGACAGTGTTTCCCATTAGCCTCTCATCTCCTCTTTGGGCCCTTAGCTGTGTTAGATTGATGTTTGTAAAGTACATTCTTTTTTTTTTTTTTTCTTGCCGTCATACCATTCCCTTCCCTTTACTGAGAAGGCATCCATGGCTACCTATTATATTCCAAATAAAGTACAAAATTTTTAGCCACTCAGTGGACCCCTCACCACAAGGTGATAGGTACTATAGTTGAACTCTTGATTGCATATACAGAGAACACTTGGGACTTTCTCTCTCTATCTTTTTTTTTTTTTTTAAACTTTTCCCCTTTGTTTAAATTATTTGGGGCATATTGCTCCTAAAGAACTATAAGTTGCTGCAGGATAGGAAAATACCTTATTTCTTTGAACACCCTACTAAGCCCCAGAAGTGCCTGCTTTAAAGCAACTGTTAGTAGATGTTGGTTCACTTGAATTATATTTTATTCTTCTTCCCAAGACAAACGTTTACATGTTGACAGAGGCCTTCAGAAACTTAACTGGAAGGATTAATGGTGGGATTCCAGGCATCCTAATGCTGACTTGTTGAGGAGATGTGTCTGGAGCCAGCCAATCATTATCACAGCACCTTGTCGAGGATGCTGCCTCCACATGGATTTGGGGTGTCATGCTGTGGTTAAGGCATTGGGCTGCTAACCAAAAGGTAGGCAGTTTAAACTCATCAGCTGCTCCTTGGGAGGAAGAGGAGGCAGTCTACTTCTGTAAAGATTTACAGCCTTAGAAACATGATGAGGGTCACTATGAATCAGAATTGACTCCATGGCAGTAGTTGTTTTTGGTGGGTCACTGCCAGGAGGAGCCCTGGTGGCACATTGGTTAAGTTCTTGGCTGCTAATCCACAAGTTGGCAGTTTGAACTCATCAGCCATTCCTCAAGAGAAAGATGTGGCAGTCTGCTTCCAAAAAGATTTACCACCTTGGAAACTCTGGGGGGCAGTTCTACTTTGCCTTATAGAGTCATTAGGAGCCAGTATTGACTGGATGACAACAGACTTGGGCTCACTGCCAGCTGCAGATGGACACTGAATCCTTTTTTTTCTTCCAAGGGCATCTTGCCTCCCATGTTCCTTCTCCTTCAGATACCCTAGGTCCAGACCCATCTTTAGTCCTGATGACAGCGTTTTGACCCAAGGACTTATTTATTTCCCTTCTGATAACTATGATGATCCCAAAAGCATTCAAGGAGTTTGGGGAAGCAAGTCTACCAGGTGGGTCAGATGCAGAGCAGACGTTTGCACCCCTACTTTTGGGAATCATTCCAACTAGTCGTCTCTCAGCTTGTTTCAAGAGTGGCATCCCTCTTAGAGAAGAAGGCAAATAATGACTATTTCTTAGAAAGGAGAAAAGGGAATTAATATTTGATGCTTCTAACAGCCAGAATAGATAGATGGTGTTATCCCCACATTGCAGTTAAGAAATGTGAGGCTCAGAGGGAAGAGTGATTTAGCTGAGGCCCCAAGCCAGCAAGGGAGAGAGAACATTCTGAGACCCTTCCACTACATCATGCTGCCTCCTGATATTTTGGTGATAATTTAAGCTTGTTTTGAGGAAGGCACGCTGGTGGTCAAGAACTTGGCTGTTAACCAGAGAGTTGGCAGTTCCAACCTACTAACTGCTCAGTGACAGAAAAGACCTGGTGATCTGCTCCTGTAAAGATGACAGCTTAGGAGCCTGTGGGGTGGTTGCACTGTGCCATATAACGTTGCTATGAGTTGGGATTGACTCAAAGGCACACAGCAAAAACATCCAGGGAAAAGAATGCCTTGATAAATGGTAAAACTCTCAGCTGCCAACTGAAAGGCTGGCGGTTCAAACTCACCCAGAGCTGCCTTGGAAGACAGGCTCGATAATCTGCTTTTGAAAGCTCACAACCAGAGAACCTTCTGAAGCACAGTCCTGCTCTGAAACACGTGGTGCTGCTGTGAGTCAAATTTCACTCAGTGGCAACTGGTTATCCAATGTGAATTTCCATTTATGATGTGGATAGCCAAAGACTCCAGATGATTAAGAAGTTATGGAAACAGTTCTGGACTGGGAGCCAGGAGCCCTGGGTCTACTCTCAGAACCCACTTGGACAAGTCATTTCCTGTTTTTGCTTTCCCTATCTGAGAAACGATGCATGTGAACCCACCTAGCAAGGCTCTTCCCGCTCTGAACATCTGTGGAAACGGATTTCATTATTTACTTTTCTAAATCATATAAATAATATAGAGAGTTGTTCATTTTGTAAAATATACAAACAAAATATTTTATTTATTTAGTGTCAGAACTGACAGTTTCCATTCAGCACTCCCATCTCACTTCTTTACCCAGAGAGAACCACTTTTACATATTTGATGCCTATCCTTCCCAATTATTTTTCTCTTTATTTAAACCACCTGAATGTGTTCATCCAAATGTGTATCTTTTTCCCCATAGGCAGCATCATTACTCTATTATTCTG
>NW_006921624.1:9085535-9089400 GCF_000298275.1 Orycteropus afer afer
TTTCTTCCGAGGAGTGGCTGGTGGGTTTGAACCGCCAGCCTTCTGGTTAGCAGTCAAGTGCCTTAGGCACTATGCCACCAGAGCTCCTTTGGCTATACTATAGTTTATCTAATAGTTTTCCTATTGACGGACATTTAAGTTGTTTCTTATCTTTTCTTATTAAAAACATGCTGCAGTGAAGGTATTGGAACATAGAGATTTCTGCCGTGTGTATTTCCGTAGGTTAGATACCTAGTAGTAATATTACTGGGTCAAAGAATATGGCCATTTTCATGTTCTGTGGATAATGCTAGTTAATTGCCCTTCAGAAATGCTATTCTAACTTACACTTGAAAAGAATGATTGCATAACTTGAGGAATGTAATCATGTCATTGAATTGTACATACAGAAATTGTTGAGTTGGTGTATGTTTTGCTATGTACAGTTTTAACAGCAATAGCAAATAATAAAATAAATCATTAAAAAAATTATACTCAAGAAAATCTCAAGGTGGGATTTTAGATGTGGCGAGAAAGGTAAGGGGAGTTTCATGTCTTAGACCCTGTTCATCCCCCTTCAAACCAGTCTCTGCAAGCCATTAGTGCTTCTGTGTACAGGTGAGGTGGGTCCTGCCCTGAGTGCCGTCTGTGCCTGGCTTTCTGCAGCTCAGTGCTCGCATGGCTCCCCTTTCCAGAATGGGAGGTGGCTTGATTAACCTCCTGCCTGCTCAGGGCTCTGGATTTCCTGAGAATGTCCCCGTGGTTTGCCAAGAGCTGGCAAACAGCTGGCTAATAGGGGCTGTGGCATCTGGCCTTACTAGGAGATCAGCCAAGCCCCAAGGAGTCCAAAAGACCTCTCTAGCTCCCTCGGCCGTTCATAGCAGAGCCCCCACCAAAGGCCTGAATTATGCATTGCATTTGCCCTCTCCTGCTCTGGTGGATGGCTGTGTTTTCCTTCATCCTCCTGTGTTTCTTGCTTTGTCTGCCTCCTGTCTAGAAGCTGAGCCTCCAGCACAGGCAAAAGGAGGGAGTGCTTTTTGTAAAGATTAGTGCACAGCTGGAGATCTTTCTTCAAACAAAGCTCAAGTATCTTTGTTTCTTACTCTGGAACCTAAGAATGGATAGAGGAAGAAAATAAAAATACCCAGCATTTATCAAACTCCTACTATGCATTGGATACAATGCTGTGCACCACACTGATGGCATCAGCTCATTTACTCTTCCCAAGAGTGTATCTCCACCTCTGGCGGTGTAGTGTCTAAAGCATTTTGACTGCTGACCAATAGTCTGGCAGTTCAAACCCACCAGCCACTCCTTGGAAGGAAGATTGGGCAATCTACTTCCATAGTGATACCACCTTAGAAACCCAAAGAGGAATCTCTGTGAGTTGGGATTGACTCCAGGACAGTGAGTTTGGCTTTTGTTTTGTTTTTAATTTTCGAATGAGGAAATGGAGCCCCCTAGGGCTTAAAAGTGAATTCATCTGCTTACAGCTCGACTCAGGAGGTCTGAGACTTGAGTCCCCATCTGCCTGACCTCCTCACCCAGGCTTTTTTCACTGTGCTAGGCTGCTGAGATGAAGAAATTCTGCGTTTGGCCACACTCATCAGCACTGAACTAACCACCAAACTTGGATTTCTTGATGTTCCCAAAAACTGGGGAGAGCGTTGTATAATGTGAGGGGGCAGACCATCCACAACTATTTCCCACCAACCTGGAGAATCATCACGTCTGTCATGAGGTCTTCTTCTCTGATGACTGTTCATTTCATTCTAATAAATGATTTATCCGTGACGTTTTCCTAGCGGTTGTGCTCTGTGGTCTTAGCCTGGAAGAACCACTGAAACCTGTTTCGCATTATGGATGATCTACTTCTGAAGACCAGCCATTGAAAACCCTTTTTATCACATTGGTCCGGTCTACAGGCGTTATGGGGATGGCAAAGGATTGGGCAGCATTTTGTTGTGTTGTGCATGGGGCCATCATTAGTCAGGGATTGACTCAGTGGCAGTCAACAACAGCAACAACAACAACATGTGCTATGGGGAAAGCATAGTTTCCAAGACTCACTTCACCACCACAAGCCTCAAAGTCTTTTCTAGGAAAATGATCTTAATACTCATGGTTTTTGTTTTTAAGTATGCCTCTGCCATCCTCTGGCAAGCTGGATAAAGAACCCTCAAGGATGTCCATGTCCTAATCCTTGAACCAGTGAATACCTTCTTAGGGTATATGGCAAAATAGACTTTGTGGAAGTGATTAAGGATCCTAGGATGGGACGGTTATCTTGTATTATCCAGATGAGTCCACTATAACGATGTGCCATCGATTCATTTCCGAGTCGTAGTGACCCTGTGCTCAACAAGATGAAACACTGCCCAGTCCTGTGCCGTCCTCACAGCTGTCGTCATGCTTGAGCCCATTGTCACAGCCACCATATCAATCCGTCTCGTTGAGACGCTTCCTCTTTTTTTGCCACCACTCATCTGTCAGTTTGTCATACTGTGGTGGCTTGCATGTTGTTGTGATGTTGGAAGCTATCCTACTGGTATTTCAAATACCAACAGGGTCACTCATGGCGGACAGGTTTCACCAGAGCTTCCAGACTAAGACAGACTAGGAAGAAGAATGACGCCAGGTCCATTTGTGAAAAAATTGCCCACTGAATGTAATCGTAAGTGTCCTTTTAAGAAGAGACTGAGAAAAAAAGGTTATGTGAAGGCGGAAGCATAGAGGAATGTGAAGATGCTATGCCACTGGCTTTGAAGATTCCAGGAACCAAGGCATGCAACTCTAGAAGATGGAAAAGAATAAGAAAATATTTTCTTCTAGAGCTTCCAGAAAGGAATGCAACCCTTCAGACACCATACTTGTAGCTCAGGGAAACCCCTTTTGGACTTGGGACCTCTGGAACTGTGAGAGGATGCATTTATATTGTTTGGAGTCATGAAGTTTGTGGTAATTTGTTACAGCAAATAGGAAACTAATACACAACCTCACAAAATGGCAGCCTTCTTAAAACTGCAAGGCAGACAGAGTTGAGCTTGAATCTCTTGCTCCTCTTCCTACAAGCTGCATGGGACCTTGTGTTTCATGAGGCTCCATTTCCTCGCATGCAAAGTAGGGGTAACGATGACTCTTTCATAGAATTGATTGCCTGAGACCATGTGCTAAGCAAACTGCCTGGGAGAAAACAGATGCTCCATCTTGAGAGTTATTATTGTTACCCTTGACTTATGGCCGTGAACTGGTGGGACAGTCATCAGTTGGGGAAGACTTGGAAAGCTTGTGTGGAAGAGTGGAGAAAACATGAGCTTTTATGCCAGAAGACCCAGTTCTGAATGACAATTTTGGTATTTGTTTACTCTGTGACTTTGGACAATTTACCTGAACCTCTCGGAAGGATGATGAATTTTCCAGACACAGATTGAAGCAAGGTGAAATGAGTAAACTGTGCCAACTCTGGCCCCAGTGCTTCCCTCTAGACTGAGCTTCTAGAAGCCAGGTGAAGAGTCCCACACTGCCTATCTCTCTATACCTAAGAGCTAGCATAGTATCTGGTGCAGTTGTACATGGGGATTTTTTTTTTTTTTTGCATAAACTGAACTGTGCTGGTGGGAAGTCTGGTCTAGTATTATCAGTGTGAGCTCAAGATATTAGGGGGTAATCTAGGTAAGGACTTAGGATCAGGGCAATCAATGTGGAGTGAGGATTGGTTTTAAAGATGGACCTACTGGCTAGATCAGTTGGAAGGGACAGGATAGAAGTCATTGAGTATAGGTGGGACCTGCTATAATGAATCTCCAATTATGGGTTGATAGGGAGCTCTGGTAGCATAGTGGCTAAGACACTTGCCTGCTAACCAGACGGCTGGCGGTTCAAACCC
>NW_006921624.1:9092370-9095253 GCF_000298275.1 Orycteropus afer afer
CGAGGTCTCTTTCCTTTCCATATAAAGTTAGTGATCATTTTTTCCATATCCCTAAAGAATGTTGATGGGATCTGGATTGGGATTGCATTGAATTTTTTTTTTTTTTTTTTGAGTTATTGTGGCCCAGATTAAATCATCCAGTGATCTTTTTTCATCCACCACCTTTGTAATTCTATTGAAAAGCTATCATGTTTCTGGGCTGCGATCTGTGCTTTTTTTTTTTTTTTTAAATAACCCCAGACTTGTGCAGCCTCATAATTCCTTTGTGTTCCTGGGTTGTGTCCAATTTTTTAATCCTTGTTATAGAAGAGCAATAAAAGTGGCAAGACATGGGCCCTTCCAGGATCAATGGAGACTGGGGTTGAATCCTGGCTCAAGCAATGATTAGTGACAGTCCTTGGACAATTTGCTTTCTCACCCGTAGGCTTGAGTTCCTGACCTAGAAAATAGGAATAGGATGGTCCTTGCTTGGAAGTAAAGGTGGTGGTTCTTCAGTGGTAGGTTTCTTGCCTCTGTCATGGAAGACCTGGGTTTGATTTGGGGCCAACATTCCTCATCACAGCCACCATCTGGTTGTCAGTGGAGGCTTGCTTGTTGCTGTGATGCTGAGCTGCTGAACAGGTTTCAGTGGTACTTCCAAACCAAGACACTGGGAAGAAAGACCTGGTGATCTACTTCCCAAAATCAGCCAGTGGAAGCCCTATGGAGAACAAGGATTAAATCCTACTGGGCTTGGGCACTCTCATGGCATAGATCCTAAGGCATTTGACTGCTAACTCCAAGGCTGGCAGTTCAAACCCACCAGCCATTCCTCAGAAGGAAGACTGGGCAATCTACTTCCAAAGAGATACTGCCTTGGAAAACCAAGGAGGGGTCGCTGTGAGTTGGAATCAACACGATGGCAGTGAATTTGCTTTTTTGTGTGTGTGTGTGCTTGGGGTCAACATGGATCAGGGCAACTCAGTGGCAGCTAACAATAAGCTTGCAAGTGGATGACTGAATGGGATGCTGTATCAGAAAATGCCTGTCACATGCCAGTGGGAAATATTTTCCCTTCTCTTCATTCTTAAAGCTCCTACTTTGTGTATTTTTCTCTTCTGTCTAAAAGATCAATATGACATTTGGCGTTTCTTAAAAAATATCAGTGTAGGTTCTGCTGTTGTTCTGCCATGACTTTTCAGCAATAATTTTAAGTGCTTCAGTAGCTACATTAGCTCTTCCCTGGAACACCTTAGGATACATACTGTCCAACCAGCTGATATGTGTTTTTCCCCAAATTGCTAAGTATGGCCTTAACTGCTTCTGTCATAGCTGTTTCCGTGAGATCTTAATTACTGCCTCATTGTCTGCATTTCTTCTCTTTTCCTTTTTTCTTTTTCTGACAAAAGTCAGATTATCAGAGATGGGTTCAGGATCTTTACCACTTCAGAGTCATCATTAATTTCCTTTTCCCCTCATTATGAAGGCAGGAGTATATTCCAGTTTGCTGTCTGATTTCCCACCTGGTTTCCTCCTAAGAACCCTTGATAATCTCAGCATCTCTGTAATTATATTTTCACTTTAAAAGAAGCCTTCCTGAACGGATACTGCTAACGATGACGATGACATATTACACTGGTCTGTTTCTTTCCATTTGACCTGAACATTTTTTGCTTCAATGAATAATAATTTACTGACATCTATTAAATGCAAGGCACCATGTGAGGTGCCAGGAACACAGAAATGAAGACATTTGAGCACCTCACATAGATAAACATATGATCAAGTGATGAACAATAAAATGTTAGAGATCATATTAGCAGCAAAGAGAGCACAAACAAGGCTTGTGGAGTTTGAGAAGGTGGGAGTCAGATAAAGATACAGGAGTAAGGTTTGGCCAGTTTCTTTATAAACTACAATTCCTGCATCTGCAATAATAAATACTATACTTTTACTTGGGTAAAAATGGGATATATATGTGAAATCTCTGGTTCATAAGTGCTGTTGTTTTTGTTAGACGCCATTGAGTTTTCTCTGACTTGTAGAAACCTTATGTACAACAGAACTAAATACTGCCCAGTCATGCACCATCCTCACAATCCTTGCTATACTTGAGTTCATCATTGCAGCCACTGGTTCATAATTAGCCCTCAATAATTGTGAACGTCTCACCTCCACTAACAATGATGATAACAATGTCAATAAACAGCAACAAAAGTATGTATATCACCTTTTCCCACACACCCTCTCAGGTGGCAGAATAGAGAGCATCATCATCCTCAGTGTGGAAATGAGGAAACTGAGGTTAGTGGCTCATGTAACATAATGCTGCCACTAAAAGTGTTGCAATTTCAAGATTTTGAATAGGAGATTACTGTCTTGGTTCTTTAGTGCTATTATAACAGAAATACCATAAGTGGATGTTTTTCACAAACAGGAATTTATTCTCTTACAATTTAGGAGGCTAGAAGTCTAAATTCAGAGTGCTGGTTCTAGGGGCTGGGTGAAGATCCCCAGACCTTGAGTTTCAGCTCTGCCTCTTGCTCCATGCCCACTGGAGCTGGAGGTGTCTCCTAACTCAGGCAGGTACAGGCTGCTAAGGCTGATAAACCCAAGGTCAGCAGACAAAATGACACAAACTCAAGATCAGCAGGCAACATAGCAGGCCACTGGTTTAAGTCCAGGGACTGGAAATGAAGACTCAGGCAGTGCAGGATCCAAAATGTGCCAAAAAGCTAGAGACCATCCTCAAAGCTTCCCCATTTATACTGGAAGTGGGCCACACCCTGAAGGCAACTGCTGTTCACATTAGATTCCACCATGGACTTGCTTACAGTCTCGTATGGGGGGGATAACTACATCCAGTGCCAAGCCACTCAGAACCACGGCCCAGCCAAGTCAACA
>NW_006921624.1:9095438-9101384 GCF_000298275.1 Orycteropus afer afer
GGCTCAGTGAGAGGAAGTGAGTTGTCTAAGGGTGCGCAGCTTATGAGTGGCAGCACTAGAATTTGGACCGTCTAAATCTAGAATCCTAGCTTTTGAATATAAATAGATTCACCCCTCAACTCTCAATTGTCAATATGAACAAGAGGATCTTGTATGCAGATGTGGAATTTACACTAACTTAACCCAAAGAATTTGGTCCCTATCCTTGATTCCTGAGGAATAACTAACCACTTAGAGTTTCGTAGGGAGCTCTGGTAGCATAGTGCCTAAGGCACTTGACTGCTAACCAGAAGGCTGGCAGTTCAAACCCACCAGCCACTCCTCAGAAAGAAGGTTGGGCAATCTACTTCTGTAGTGATACTGCCTCGGAAACCCAAGGAGGGGTCACTATGAGTTGGGTCCGACTCGACAGCAAACAACAACAACAACAACAACAACAACAACTAGAGTTCCCTAAGTAATTGAGGTGACTTTGTTATCTATAAGGCCAGCATACTTCACCTGAGAGTTTATGCTAATGAAATGAGTCATGTGGGGCCTGACCAGGCCAGAAAGAACACCTCAGCAGATCTCAGGTTGAGGGGTATGATGCAATCAACTATGCCTGTGTAATGAGGCCCCAATAAAAGCTTTAGACATGGAAGCACCATGGATTTCCTGGTTGGGTAAAAACATCTATGCACATGGGAGTCTATGCGCATGGGAAGGTAGCACATTCCATATTGGGCACAAAATCTCCGCGTTGGGAACCCTCCCAGACATCATACTATATGTCTCTTTTTATACTGGCTGTGAGTTGTACCCTTTTTGCTATATTAAAACTAATTGCAAGTGTAGTGCTTTCTGTGAATATGATGAGTCGCTCTAGTGAATTATTGAACCTGAGGGAGTAGCAGGAGCCAGCAGGTAAGAAGTGAGGGGGCCCGAGAGACTCCTGTACTTGCAGCTGGTGTCCTGAAAGAGTAGTGGGAAATCCTGAATTAGTAGTCAGTGAAGGTATTGTGGGGACTCCCAAGCTTGTGGCTGGACTTTGAGATCTTGGGCAGACTTGGCATTTTGAAGGACTGAGCCCTATAACTTGAGATCTGACCTAGCTCTGGGTGGTTAGGGTCAGATGAAGAATGGGCATGTGCAGCTGGTATCAGAACAAGGCACCAGAAAGTGAGAAGTGGGGACTTACTAGTTTTGCATGCAGTAGATAATCACCAAGGCCCCCTTCTAGCCACCAGACAGGCAGCCTTGGTAAGACTTGCTAACTAGTACCAGTGTTTGACTAAGCAGCAGCTCAGAGGCTCCTCATCCTCTGGGAGAAGAGCTGATGAGCCATGAAATGACCATGGGACATCGAAGGAGAGAAGAAAAGCCAGGTACGTGCGTGGCTAAACCACCAAGGATGCAATCAGCTCTTGAGTCATTGCATTAGCTGAATGTTAATGTGGCCACACTGGCCTGGGGGACTGCAATCTGGCCTCATGCAGTTTCTGGATCAAGGATGTTCAACAAGATGCTGAAAATCTCATAGCTACTTTTCCAAATATCAGGAAGGATTCCCTGAGAACTTTGCTCAGCAAAGGCCAGAAGGGAAGGTTTTTTTTTTTTTTTTACCCCCAGATGAGCAGTCCTATGGGAATATAAGACTTTGAGAAAGGAGGGCAAGTGCAGCAGAAGACCCCATCTCTGTATAGGTAGACGTGCCTCCAGCGTTCCTAATGATCTGGTGTGGAGGCAGGGGTGGAGGATTTCTCTCTGCGCCTAGTTTCTCCTTTGTAGAGTAAGGACTTTAGATGACTTTCCAAACCCTCTCTGATTTCGTATCCTATGTTCCATTGGTGCTTTGCCACCCAGCAATAATAATAAGTTTTATGAGATGCTTTCCATCTTCCAGACACTGTTTTAAATGCATCAGTACCATTTCACTAGTCTCATAACATCCATACATAGTGAGTGTACAACTGCTATGCTGACTTTTTGAATCAAGAAACTGAGGTGCAAGAGCTTACCAAACTTGCTGAAAGTCAAGGCTAATAATAGTGAAGCTGAGATTCAATCTCATCGTCTGGCTCCTGAGTTCGTATTCTTAACCACTGTGCTTCACTGTCTTTAGATCAGCCTTCCTTGGAAACATTGGTTCCCAACTGGCTATTGGCAAGTGAGAAGACACTTTTACGAGAATAGCACTAAGGGAATTTAAGGCATTGCTATTTTTGTTCAAGTTTTGATTGGTTGAAGGAGAGGAGGTAGGAAGTGATGTTACTATAGGCAGTTGCTGGGTTATGAAAGAGATCCTCCATTCCTAAGTGTGTCTTTAAGTTGAATTTGTAGGTAAGTCAAAGCAGGTGCATGTAGTTCTTATTAAGCCTTACTTTAGTGCTAGAAAACGCTTATGAAACCTTTTCAATGATTTAAAAGCTGACCATGCAGCAAGTGAAGGTGATTGTGATGAAGAATTTATTGCAAATAAGCGTTGGTTCGGTCCTTTCAAAGTGAGGACAAATTTACATAACATTAAAAGGCAAGTACAAATTGTCTGTTAAGTCTTATATTCATAATCCCAGGGACTTACTATATATCAAAAAATACATAGACCCTTTTAGTTAGTATGATGGGATGAGCTTAAATTGGAATGTGTTTGTGGAACATTCTTCTGGGTTTAGTCTGGGTGCTCCTTTGGGGTCATTAGGGACACTTGATAAGATAGGGCTTAAGTGTTTGGTCTGTGGGGTTAAAGGAATTTGGATTTAAGTGCTGACCATTTACTAGCTGTGTGATTTTGAGCAAGTTCCTTAATTAAGCTAATGCAGTTGATCATTTATCAAATAGGTATTATAATAATACTTACTTCACAACATTTTTGTGAGAATTTAATGAGTGAATGTCAGTGAAGTACTTTCTAAGCTGTGAAGTTTTCTTTGGATGCTTGCAGATCACCTAGGATGTACATAGCAGTTTGTGGGTCAACTACTTTTTATTCTAAATCTTCTCTTGCCAGTGCCACCACAAGGACTTGTCCTCGACTCAGAGGCTTTGGTGTTCACTGAGGCATTGCTGGGCTGAGGGAGACAGAGTGCGATTGATTTGCTTTGCATTTGACTATGCACAATGAAAAGTTGTTTTTTCTTCTTTTCTTCCTTTCCTTCCTTAGTCCTGGGAATTATATTTTTCTTAGAGTATTGTTAATGGAAAGCACTGAACCAAATTCTCTCAAATTGAATTTGGCTGCCTGAATTGTCAGCTCCCCATCTACTCCTCCCACGCCCACATTTATCCCCAAGTCGGAGCCTCCATATTTACATTCCCAATCATTCATGGGCTTACAAGCTGGGCTGAAGAGGGGTGAAGTGTGGAAGGAGGTAGGCAGTGTACTTGGGCTGACATGATACAGCAAATGTGCATGCTTTGGATGTAGGAAAGGAATGGTGCAATTTTTGATGCAACAGGGAGGCAGCCTGAGTTTATGGATGGAAAATAAGACTAGGAATCCAAAATACAAAAATGGAATTCTATCACTAGTACTTAATAGCTGTGCGCCCTTGGGAAGTTGTTATTTTACCTCTTTGACTAGTTGCCATCAAGTCAGTTCTGACTCACAGTGTATGTTATTATAGGACTGTGCTCCATAGGGCTTTCAATGCTGAGTTTTCAGGAGCAGATCACCAGGCCTTCCTTCTGAGATGCCGGGGGGTGGACTTGAACCTCCACCTTTCAGTTAGTGGTAGCTAAGCATGTTAACTGTTTGGACCACCCAGGGACCCCCTTCACCTCTTAGAGACTCCATATTTTCCATTTGCTATCAGGGGAAGTGCCAGGTAATTCCCTGCATTAGAGGAAATGTAAGAATTCACTCACTCATGCACATATGCTTGCATGCACTCACACATGCACATGCTCACCTGTGTGTTCATTAGCTCTTTCAGCAAATATTCATCAAGGAACTCTAGTGTCCCAGGCACTGTCCTAGGCACTGGGATTACAACTCTGCACAGAATATAGTTTTCACCTTCAAAAAAATGGTTAGTCTAAAAGAGCAATGTAATAGTAAACAGGTAGTTTTAAGATAAAATGAAAAGCCATAGTTAAGAGTTAAAAGAGCCTGTGCCTTGAGGTCAGACAGGCATGAGTTTCAATCCCATCTCCATAGTTTATTAGCTACGTGACCTTTGTTGTTATTGGTGTTATGTGCTCTCGAGTTGGACCCGACTCATAGCGACCCCTCCTTGGGTTTCCGAGGCAGTATCACTATGGAAATAGATTAGCCCTCAGTTTCCTCTCATATGGAAAGGGTGTCAGGACCTCCTTTTAGGTCATGGTGGAAATTAGAGATGTTCTGTTTACTGTTCATTGAATAGTGCCTGGCCGCTAAAAAGTACACAATAAATAGTAGCTATTATTATTAATAATGATAATATTAATAATGAATGGGGAAGTGCTTTCTAAGCTACAAAACCCTATACAAATATAATGAATCATTATAATCACGTTACATACAGACTCATTTCCCAAGAGGTTCTGAGAGCAATCAGGATGACTGGTGCCTAGAAAAAGAAATAATAGCATTATGAACAGCAAGAAGAAGAACTTTCCAAATGGATAGCCCTCTTCCAGTTTTAACAAATAACCAGGACAGGGAAGAACACTTAGAGGATTTATTAATCTGTGCTGGCCTGTGCTTTTGTTGGCAAGTATTATTCTGGGTTGGTTGTAAGATTTTCTGTCTTCATTAATAGCACTTTAGTTTCCCCTTAAGTAAATGGTGATTTATATAAATTTGCCCTGTTTGATCTGACCAAAGTTCGGGCAGGACTATTTTGTGCCGACACCTGCAATCAAAGTTCAGGGCATTTCTTAAGCCTGCATGCGGTTATTCCTCCTGCTGTGTTAAATGCACAGTAATCCTTCATCAGCGGGGGCCTGGCCAACTGTGGTTATGTGATAATGGGATTTTATATTTATAAATCAACATGTTAAACATTTTGTGTTATTTTTATACGTGAGTTTTTCAGATCCGTTCTCCTAAGCAGGATGTGGCAATTGTTATTCTGAGCCTCTGGAAACCAAGGTAGTCCTGTGGAGTGGTATAGATCAAATAAGCTGTTAACCCTTCACCTTTCTACACAGGCTTAGGATACTGTCTCCCACCCCCATGTGCCCTTAACCCAGTGGAATTTGACAAACTGAGCTGTCGTACACATTGGAAACACTGAAAAGGGAAATTGTAGGTACGATCATACGCTTCTCCTCCCCAAACACATAAGATTAGTTAGTGTGCTCTTTAGAATGAGGTTCAGGTGCATATTAGACAACATGGGAGAGAACCTCCTTCAGCAGTTCTCAACACCACAGCAGTGTTTTCTGAATAAGTGAAGAGGTAATTGTTTAGGATTATAGCTACCTTAACAACTTTTTAAGGAACTTTGATGGCACAGTGGTTAAAGCATTTGGCTTCTAACCAACAGGTGGGTGATTTGAACCCACCAGATGCTCTGGGAGAAAGATGAAGCAGGATGGTTCTACTCTGTCCTGTAGCATTGCTGGAATTGACGCGATGGCAGTGGGTTGGCTCTTGTTGGTTTAGCAGCTTTTTAAACTCCTAAGAATCTTTTTAGTTTTGTTTTAATGGATAACTTCTTTATTTTGTATGGAGTGTATGATTCAACTCTGCATGCTTGTGTGTGCATGCACATGTGGTTGCAAGCTTACAGTATGTTTCCAAGAACTCTCCATTTGATAAGATTTTAGATCTCTCTATTCTAATCTGCTCAACTGTTGTATTCCTCAAGAATGTAACTTCCAAAGTCCATAAGGAATGACTGCATGAACATGGCACTGCTTTTGTGCATCTCTAATCCTTAGTGGCTGCTTAAGCCATGCCCACTGCCAGATCGTTTGCTGCAAGAATATTATTTTTAATTTACCCTCACTTTTTTTTTTTTTTTTTTTTTTTAATTT
>NW_006921624.1:9117944-9151997 GCF_000298275.1 Orycteropus afer afer
GGGGTTTAGTCCACTTTTGTATCCTTCCCTTCAAGGCTCAGGGGTCCAAGATTATCTTCTGTGTCTGTGTTAATTGGTTTCCCTTTTCTTTGTTGAAGAGCGTCTGTGCAGTCCTTGTGCCTAGTCCGCCATCTTGCCGGAACTCCTGCCCTCACTTTTTCTATGGTTAGCTTGAGGTCTGGCATTACTATTCTGTTTTAAAGTGAGAAGCTGAAGAACCACAATTAGAAGCTGTTAGTATAAGTTGTAAAGGAGCAAATATGGTGGAGGAGAATATTGTACAGAACTCTTTATGTGGAAATAAGAAAGGGGATGGCAGAGGTGACTTGTCAATGTCTGAGGTCTAGCTTAAAGTCCCTCCTTCCTCCAGGTTTTTGGGGATTCTAACTGAAGCTAAAAATAACATTAGATGAGAGCTACCCACGTGCTTTGAACACCTGGTCAGGATCGACCGATCAGTAGGAAAGGACATCATTGTAAAGTACAGGGTCAGCGAAAATGAAGGGAATCATCAGCGAGGTGGATGCATTGACACAATAGCTAAAACAATGGGCTCAGATAATGATAATGGAAATGGTGCAGAACCACAACGTTTCCTTGTCTTGTACACAATGCTGCTATGAGTTAGAGCTGAATCAATGGCACCTAACTACACCAACAACATACAAAATCTATATGTCTGAGAAGTAAGAACATTAGTGGTCTTGTAGATAAATTAAATATCAAGTTAAATAATTATTGCAAGAGTTTAGAAAGCATCTACCATAGCCGAGGCATTTCTGGACTTGGGAAGTGAGCTGTGAATAAGCAGAGACAGTCCCTAACTTTGTAATGCTTACCAGCTAGGGGAAGGCGGACATGAATAAGTAATTCTTGTGTTCTGAGCTTTTCATAAGCAGGGCCTTCTACAAGAACTTCACACCCATTTTCTCATTTGTCTTTACCACAACCCTAAGAAGGTTGTGAAAGTGCCCCTACTGTACAGAAGATTTGTGCATTGGATTGGTGAGCAGCTAAAGAGCAGACAGTTTATATGTGACAGAGGAAGGACTGAAACCCAGATCTGCCTGACTCTTATGGCTCGGACTCTTACCCAGTCACTACACCGCCTGTTCTTCCACCTCTGTAGACCCCCTGCTCCCCAGCTGTGAAATCGGTAGCCCTATTGTTGTTGTTGTTGTTATGTGCCGTCGAGTCGAACCCTACTCATAGCGACCCCTCCTTGGGTTTCCGAGGCAGTATCACTACGGAAGTAGATTGCCCCATCTTTCTTTCGAGGAGTGGCTGGTGAGTTTGGTAGCCCTACTTCATCCAAAGGGCTGTGGCAGGGGCTCTGTGAGAAGCCCGAATGAAATCATGCTGTGCTTTGTTGTAGCTTATTTAGTTGTGTTTATTGTTGTTGCTATAAAACAGCATACAAAATGGAGAAGTAGTAAGTCCACAGAAGACTGAAGCGTCATTCTACTCTGAAAATGTCCTCTCTAATTAAAGAACTTACTGAAGAAGAAGATGAAGTGGATGCTATTTGTGGCTTGGAGCAGGTGTTTCCAGAGAGCAGGAGTTGCTGAGACAGGGAGAAACAGGGAGACAGAATGGGTGGCTGCAGTGGGTGTGGGGAGCTTGACACCAAAACTGAGGTCATGAGCAAGGCTCAGGAGTCTAACCTGGATCACACAGGGGAAAAATGGGTCCACATATCACAATAAGGACTTATTTCTGTCTTATGGGAGGGCTTAGGGGGAGAAGGAGAATTCTAATAAAAAGACCACAGACAAGGACTAAAGAGACCTAGGTCTTTTTATGCAAGACTCTACAATAACTATCTGGGTGATGTGATGGAAAACCCTGTTACCTCTTGGGACCTCAATTTCCTCCTCTATAAAATGGGGATGGCATCTTTGTTCTGCCTCCCACTTAGAGTTATGAGAGTTTCAGAAGAGAGAACAGAGGTGAAAAGAATCTGAAAATTGGAAAGTGCTCTATCCATATTATTTACTGTTTTTACTGTGCATCATTATTATTATCATCATTATTGGTACCATCTTGGTTGTCAGTATATGCATTAATTAGTATGTCCACAGTGCTGGTTAGGCTGACTCCTGAAAGTCAGTGGTTTTGGAAAATGTAATGTTTTCCTTTATTAAATAAACATGCAGTGAGGGCCTACAGTGTGTAAAGAGCTGTGTGAGGTGCTGTGGGGAATTGCACGATGAGTAAGACAAGGCCTCTGTCTTCGAGGGGTTTACAAGGGGAAATGAGCAGAGGCCTTGGATAACTGCAGAACAGGCTCTGAGTTGATGTAATGTGTCAGAACACAGAGCACACAGAATGCTGTGTTAACCTGTCACAGTCTGCAGAAGTGAGTCTGTTTCTCAGAAAGAGCTGGAAGGAACTCAGAGAGCATCACCTACACACACCAGGAAGAGCAGTGGCCTGCCTAAGATACAGTCAAACTCTTAGTCCAGAGCCCTATCACTAGGGACTCAAGCTACCTTCTCCCTCTGCTAAGCCTAGACTCAAGCTGATCCTGCTCACGTTATCAGAACACAGCAAGGTTTCCCAGGAGGATCTGCTGGCCAGTCTTATTACCATTTTGTGAAGTATGCCCCTTTCTGGTACTTGGCGAGGATTGCACTTCCTGGCTTACTTATAGCTGGGTGGCACATGTCACTGGGTTGTGAGTGGTGTGGTATATGGCATTTGTGGACCACAGCATTTACTCTTCTGGGGAAGACTCTGAAGAGGTCTCTTTATCCCTTTGGCTTGGAGGCTGGCAATGTTTCAGACGATGGCTGCTTCATCTGCCAGGGTCTTTGGAGACAGTGAGGAGTAGAGGCCTCCTGCCAACCTGGAAAGAACACGGAGCATGAGTGAAGTATAAACCATTACCATTTAAGTCCCTGAGTCTGAGAGTCCAAGTTAACTGGTCCTAACCCGTAGTGAAACTGCCTCAGAAACCCAAGGAGGGGTTGCTATGATTCGGGTCCGACTTGATGGCACATAACAACAACAACAACACAACTGACACAGGAGGAGGCCAAGGCAGAGTGGAGGAAAGTACCGTGATGCCTGCTTTCTGATGGACTGGGACTTTCTTGGTCCAGTGTGGGGCTCAGGGTTCCTGACACACTTTGCAAACCGAGTTTGAGCTCAGCTACTTCCACAAGCCTAGGGTGCTCATCTTGAGGCTCTACTCAACTAGCAACTTGGCCTCTTTGCAGCTGCCAGACCTTTGTCTCCTGAGGCTTAGCTGCCTCCTACTCTACATTTTATACCCTATCCTCTAGTTGTTTATCTTCCTTTGTACGGTCTTTCCTGAGACCTCATCAACAGTTTTTGGAAAAACTAAGTAAATCATACCTGCCTTTTATTTTGTACTTGATTAAACTTGTCAGGGAATTCAAGCAAGTTCAAAAGGCTCATATTTTTTTGTTGCTCACAGAAATAAAGATCCACGAAGCCCGTTTCTTACTTTAACTTTCCATCTGTGGTGCCAATTGGGGATTGGTGAACTATGGCTGTGGCCTGAAAAATAATCCCTCAGGGGCAGGAGGAGTTGTACTAGTGGGTTTTTACCAGGACTTCAAACCTGTTCATTCAGATTCAATTTGCACTCCCACCCCAGATATACAGATTGAATCGGAATCTACATTTTAGCAAGACCCCCAGAGGATTCTCATGTAGACACTTTGTAACTCATGTTTGAGCTCAGTGACTTCTGGAAGATTATATACATAAGAATCACCCAGGGATCTATAAGAATCACCTTAAGATAGACACGTAAGCTGAACAGAAGTGGGAAAACAATGGGACTACACCCACGAAAAAAAAATACATATATATAGGTTTGGCAGAGAATATTTCTACAAATGTATCAATATGTGAAGCAAATATATCCAGGAATATATTAGAGCATACAAGGGGCAAAATTACAAAAACTTTTTAGCCATAAATAAACATTTTGATGGAATGAGTCACTGGGCCTGAGGGCTCAGGACCGTAGTCTTGGTACACACTAAGGTCATTGGCATAACATAGACCACAAGATAATATTCTACAGCCTACTTTTTTGAGTAGTGACTGGGGTCTTAAAAGCATGGGGGTGGCCCTCTAAGGAGCAACTAGTGGTTTCTTCCCATCCGGAGCAAAGAAGAGTGAAGAAAATCAAAGATTCAAGGAAACAATTGGTCCAAAAGAGTAATGGATCATGTGAACAACAACCTCTATTACCCTGAGACCAGAAGAACTAGATGGTGCCTGGCTACCACTGCAGCCACTCTGAAAAGGATCACAATATGAAGTTCCAGACAGAGGGGAGAAAAATGCAGAACAAAATACAAAAATCATATAAAAGACGAGGCTTACTGATCTGATAGTTACTGGTGGAACCCCTAAGACTATATGGCCCTTAGACACCCTTCAAGCCTGGAACTGAATTCACCCTCAGGGGTCAACTTTCAGCCAAACAATAACCAAAACCAAACTCACTGCTGTCGAGTCAGATTCGATTCATAGTGACCCCTCCTTGTGTTTCTGAGGTGGTATCACTACAGAAGTGGATTGCCCAATCTTCCTTCCGAGGAGTGGCTGCTGGATTTGAACCACCAGCGTTCTGGTTAGCAGTCAGGTGCCTTAGGCACTCCGCCACCAGAACTCCCAGCCCAACAATAAACCAAAAACCAAACTCACTGCCATCGAGTTGGATCTGACTCATAGTGACCCTTCCTTGGATTTCTGAGGCTGTATTACTATGGATGTAGATTACCCAACCTTCCTTCCCAGGACTATAAAGTGGGAGGAATACGCTCCATAGAGCAAACATTTATATAAGTTCAAAATGGCAGCATTTTCCCAGGGATAAAGCTCAGAAGGAGGAAGGGAGAGGAAAGAAGGAAGTATGGAAATAGTAAACACAGGGAGGAAGAGCGAGGAGTGTTGTTACATGGTGGGGACTGCAGTCAATGTCACAGATCAAAATGTGTCTGGACTGTTGAATGGAAAACCAGTTTGCTCTGTAACTTTTCACCCAAACCACAACAAAAAATGTAAAAAAAAAAAAAAAAAAGAAAATGTCGATTCTGATTCAGTATATCTGGGGTGGAAATGCAAATTTGAAGCAGAGGGTCTAACTGGAATGAACTGGATTATTGGATTGGTGCTCTGAGGAAGCATTAATTAATTTGCTTGGTGACCTTGGGCAATTAACAGTTTCTCTGGCCTTGCTTTTCTCAATTATCAGAGGAGGACTCTGGACTATATTTATTCCTTTAAAATATTTATGGGGTGCTTTCCCTGTACGGATACAGTGGTGGTTCAGTGGTAGAATTCTCACCTTCCATGCAGGAAACCTGGGTTTGATTCCTGACCGATGCACCTGGTGCATAGCTGCCATCTTTCTGGCAACAGAGGTTTATGTGTTACTATGTGAAACAGATTTCAGTGGAGCGTCCAGGCTTGCAATCTACTTCTGAAAATCAGCCAGTGGAAAACCTATGGATCACACGGGTCCTACCCTCAATGGATCATGGGGATGGCACAGCACAGGGCAATGTTTCATATCGTTGTGTGTGGGGTTACTGTGAGATGGTGGCCGGCTCAGTGACAGCTAACAGCAGCATCAACTGTGCACTGAGTGCTGTGTGAACTTAAAGGATAAACAGATTTGAGTCATGTCTTCAATCCCATGGCTCACAGGTTAGAGGAGGTGTCTGGGTAAGATAAGGATACAAGTGACTATGACTATCAAGCAGAAAATGTTAACTCTCAGGATCCCTTACCAACTGTGATGCTACGAACTGATGTAACCCATGTTCAAGGAGGTGGATATAAAACCAAAAAGCTCACATTGTATAGTTGAGAGAACTAAGATTCAGTTCAGAAGCACTATGCACTATACTATCCTAGTAGGTCAGGGGAAAGGGTGTCCACAGAACTGGAGATGGGCCATGGCTGCATAAAGGAAGGACTGAAGCCAGAAGACAGCAAGGTCTTTAATGCCCAGGCTTCATCCTCCCTGCCCCATATCTTCATTTTATACCCCCAGGATTGCTGACAAATCCCCTTTTTGTGGCCCTGTCCCCCTCCAGGCTCTGTCTCCATATGTTCAAATCTTATCAATGCTTTCAGGTCTCTGTCATATATGTGGTCTTCTCTTGGGCACTAATCATAACCAGGAATGGGGTCTCTGTCTGCTCATCTTTTGTAGCGTGCTCTCTCCGTGTTTTGTATCATGTTATAGTTCATCCTGCAGTTACTTATGCCTAAGGTATCTGTATTGGTCAAGTTTTTGTGTCAACTTGGCTGGGCCTGGTTGAGTGGCCGGGCAGCTGGATGTAGTATTCCCCATGATGAGACTGGCAATCAACTCCGTGGTGGAATCTACTGTGAGCAGCTGAATATAGCTGCCTTTGGGATGTGATCTGCTCCCTGTATATAAGGAGAAGCCATGGGAATGGTCTCTAGCCTGTCGCACACTTGGACCCTGTAGCCATGTCGTTGCTCAGCAGCCTGCTATGCTCTGCCGACCTTGGGACTTAAAATGGACTTAAGTTAATGGCCTGCCGTGTGGTTTGGTAACATTGGGACTATGCCTTTTACTTGTCAACCTTAGGTTTGTCAGCCTCAGCAGCCAGCAGCTGAGTAAAGAAATGCTTCTAGCTCTAGTGGTCCAGGAGCAGGAGGCAGAGCTGGACCCCAAGGTTGATGGGCTTTCACTCAGCCCCTAGAGCTTGGCACTTTGAACTTGGACTTAAAGCTTCCAAACTGTAAGAATAAACTCCAGTTTGTTTAAGTCATCCCACTTGTGGTATATTTCTTGTCAGAGAAGCCCTAGGGAACCAGAACAGTATCTGAAAGGTTGGCAACTCAAATCAATCCATACAGAAGAGCCTTGGAATTAATAACTGGAGACCTGCTTCTGAAAGATGGCTGGCCTAGAACCATCCTATGGAGCGTGGTCCTCGTCTGAACACATGGGGTCTCCAGGAGTGGAAATCAATTCAGTGCAAATAACAACAACAACATGTCTTTGCAAAGAGAGACAGAAGGTTTTGGTGGAGTCAACCCTAGATTCTTGCTTCTCTTCTGCCGTAAATGAGCTGCATTACTTTGAACAATTTTCTTATTTCTTTTGCACTTTGGTTTACTTATAAAATGAGCTAATGATGTCAATTTCGCAAGGCTGTTGCAAGAACAGGATAATGTGTTAAGATAATGTATGTAAAGCAATTGTTTACTATGCCACCACTACCCATTTCTCTCACAAACAGTGTAACTTGTGTAAGTAGATGGTTAACAGATGTTTGATGAATGAATGTACTCATGGACCTTTGGTGCTGCATTAGTCATGGGCCTGGCAGGAAACAGATGGCTCCCTTCTAAACATACTCAGAAGAGGTAGCAGAAGAGAGTTTAGTTTAATGAAGGGTGTAGAGGAGGCTAAGAGAAGCAACCAGGGGTGGTGCAGCACTGCAGGTTAGTAGGAGGAGGCAGAAGGAGCCGTGACGGTCCCTTTATAAAGGTTAGTGATAGGGGACCTCAAGCACTGTTGAAACCACAGCTTGACAGAGAAGGATGGAGAATAATAAATACCCAACCTCTCTCTCCCCTACCGTCCACTGATCTCCCATCAGTGCCTCCGTGTCAGAACCCAACTGGAAACAGAAGACAGGAGAGCCTGGGTGGTGCAGTCTACAGAGATCAGCATCCTGAGGCAAAGAGCATGGCCAAAAATGGTTCGAGGATGGAGCAGGCCAAATGGAGGATAAACCAGCACAGGGATAGGAATCAAAGTGAAACCAGCAAGATCTTGAATATTAGCTAGTCATAATTTATTGTGCATACTTCACGGGACAGACGCCATGCTAAGAACTTGGCATGCAGTATCTTTTTTAACCCATAAAACAACCATAAGTAGGTACTAATACTAGACTTTTTTTTTTTTTTTAAATCGGATAAAAACCTGAACCTCAGAGAGGATAGAAAGTTCTCAAAGACTAGAGGTGGTGGTGGGGGGAGTTAAATTTACACCTGACTCCAATGCCCATGTGCTTTATACTACAGTCTGCCCCTCCACTATTTGGGGGCAGGGGATGTTCCAGCTGAGATACCTGGAGCTAGCAAGCTGAGAACCATACACATTTCCCCTCTGCTTTCCATAGAAACTTGCCTTGATATTGCTTTAGCTAGGAACTGAAAAACAAACAAACAAACTCACTGCCATCAAGACAATTCCAACTCATAGAGACCCCCTTTGGTTTTCTGAGGCAATAAATCTTTGTGGAAGTAGATTGTCCCATCTTCCTTCTGTAGAGCAGCTGCGGGGTTTGAACCGCCATCCTTCTTGTTAGCAGTCAAATGCCTTAGGCACCGCGGTTCATGTGTTTGGCTGCTAACTGAAAGGTTGACAGTTCAAGTCTGCCCAGTCATGTCTCAGAAGAAAGGCCTGGTGAACAACTTCCAAAAAATCAGGTATTGAAACCACGATGGAGCACATTTCTACTCTGACATGTATGGGTCGCCATGAGTTGGAATCAAAACCATGGTAACTGGTAACAAACTCTTCATTTAATGAAGGCACACCTGTACTAGGCATTTTCACATAGTAGTTTTGTTATCTTTATAGCAACTCTTTAAGAACATAATAGTGTCCTTGCTTTATGCTCAGGAAAGTGAGCATCAGAGAGAGGTGAAATGACTAGCTTAAGGTCAGGCAGATTGTAACGGGAACAGAGCTAGGAATCTAACTCAGCTCTGTGACCCTGTACCTTGGTGTTTTCTGCTCTGCCTGATTGCCTCATACTTAGAGTGAAGCCCATTTCCTTTTGGGAATAAGAAACAACGTTAAGTTCCCTTGATCTTTTTTGGAGGCTGTGGGGTGTCTTTGAGGTGTATCTAGAGGGGAAGCTGCTCATTTTGTCTCTTCACAAACGTCCAGGCTTCTGTGTCTGTCTTTCCTTTTGGCTTTTCTTCTTGCTTTCCTTTTTTGTGTTTCCCTTCCGCTTTCCATCTGGCTTGGGTACAACATTACCTTTGCGTAGAGTTTTGCAGCCAAATCCCTGATGGAGGTCACAGCAGTGGCAGCCCCCATTTATCTTCACCCCTCTGGGATTGAGAATTTATTTGTGATGCCAGGCCTGGGCAAGATTTAGAATAATTCAGGGATTTAAGTCCTGAGGATATGAGAAATAAATAATGTCACTCATTTCAACTAAAGGGGCAGAAAGTGAAAGGAAAAAAACAGTGTGATTCCATTAGAAGTAGAAAAGGAATCCTGAACAAGTGCTAAGTCATTCCAGAGCAGAGCAGAAAGGTATATACATGATTAGCTAATGTAACTCCCTCATTTTATAATTGGAGAGTAAAACCAGAGAGGGGAGGGGACTTGTCCATGCTCACATGAAGGGTCACTGATAAAGCCAAGCCTTGCAATCAGGTGGGCTGTTTGGTCCAGTGTCCCCTGAACCATATACTGTGTACACTGTGCATACCTCATCATAGACATGGAGAAGGGACAGCATTCAATTATGGTGTGCTATCACGTGATACTATATTGGAATGTCTGCATGAGTGACTCTCTCTGATAGACTGAATGCTTCATGAGGTCAAGAATTGTGTCTTATCTCTGTATTGCCACACACTGTTCTTTCCTTTCTCTGATATAGTTTCTACACTTCTGTGCCTGGCTAACTTCTGGTCATCCTTAAATTCTCACACTGTTGTTGTTAGGTGCCCTTGAGTCATCTCCAACTAATAGCTACCCCATGCACAGCAGAATGAAACACTTCCCAGTCCTATGCCAGACTCACAACCCTTGCTACACCTGAGCCCATCATTGCAGCCACTGTGTCTGTCCATCTCATTGAGGACCTTCCCCTTCTTCGTTGACCCTCCACTTTACCAAGCATTATATCCTTTTCCAGGGAATGGTTCCTTCTGACAACATGACCAAAGTAGGTGAGACGAAGTCTGGCCATTCTCCCTTCCAAGGAGCATTCAGGCTGTACTTCCTCCAGGACAGATTTGTTAGTCCTTTTAGCAGACCATGGTACTCTTAGCATTCTTCTCCAATACCATAACTCAAAATTATCAACTCTTCTTCTGTCTTCCTCATTCACTGTCCAGCTCTCACATGTATAAGAGGAGATTGAAAATACCATGTCTTGGGTTAGGCACACCTTAGTCTTCAAGGAGATATCTTTGCTTTTCATCACTTGAAAGAGGTCTTTTGCAGTAGATTTGCCCAATGCAATACATCATCTGATGTCTTGACTACTGCTACCATTGGTGTTGATTGTAGAGCCAAGCAATATGAAATCCTTGACAATTTCAATCTTTTCTCCATCCACCATGAAGCTGTTTATTGGATGAGTTGTGAGGAATTTTGTTTTCTTTATATTGAGATGTAATGCATGTTGCAGACTGTGGTCTTTAATCTTCATCTTAAGTGCTTCAAGTGAACCTCACTTTCAGCAAGCAAAGTTGTGTCATATGAATATCACAGGTTGTTAATGAGTCTTCCTCCAATCCTGATGCTGCTTTCTTCATATAATCCACCTTCTTGGATTATTTGCTCAGCATACAAAGTGAATAAATTTGGTGAAAGGATACAACCTTGACACACTCCCTTCTTGATTTTGAACCATGCAGTATCCCCTTGTTCTGTTAGGATGACAGCCTCCTAATCTGTATACAGGTTCCTCATGAATACAATCAAGTCTTTGGGAATTCCCATTCTTCTCAATGTTACCACAATTTGTTATGATACACACAATCGAATGCTTTTGCATAGTCAATGAAACATAAGTAAACATCTTTCTGGTATTCTTTGCTTTCAGCTAAGATCCATCTGACATCAGCAATGATATCCCTCATTCCAAGTCCTCTTCTGAATCCAGCTTGCATTTCTGGAAACTCTCTGTCAATATTCTGCTGCAGCCATTTTTGAATTATCTTCAGTAAGACTTTACTTGCATGTGATATTAATGATATTGTTAGATAATTTCCACATTCTGTGGGATCACCTTTCTTTGGGATGGGTACAAATATGGATCTCTTCCAGTCAGTTGGCCAGGTAGCTGTCTTCCAAATAAATCTCCTGGCATAACCAAGTGAGTGCCTTCAACAGGGCATCCATTTGTTGAAATGTCTTGATGGGCATTCCATCATTTCCTGGAGCCTTGTTCTTCACCAATTCCTTCAGTGCAGCTTTGATTTCTTCCTTCAATACCATTGGTTCTTGATCATATGCCATCTCCTGAAATGGATGAACTTTGACCAGTTCTTTTTGGTACAGTGACTCTGTGTATTCCTTCCATCTTCTTTTGATGCTTCCTGCATCTTTCAATATTTTGCCCATAGAATCTTTCAGTATTGCAACTCATGGCTTACATTTTTTCCTCAGTTCTTGCAGCTTGAAATATGCTGAGCGTGTTCTTCCCTTTTGGTTTTCTAACTCTAATTCTTGGCACATTTTATTATAGTAATTGACTTTGTCTTCTCGAGCTGCTCTTTGAAATATTCTATTCAGCTCTTTTATCTTGTCATTTCTTCCATTTGCTTTAGCTACTCTCCATTCAAGTGCAAGTTTCAGAGTGTCTTCTGACATCCATTTTGGTTTTTTCCTCCTTCCTTGTCTTTTTAATGACCTCTTGCTTTCTTCATGGATGATGTTCTTGATGTCATCCCACAATTCCTCTGGTTTTCAGTCATTTGTGTTCAGTGCATCAAATCTATTCTTTAGATGGTCTCTGAATTCAGGAGAGATATTATCAAGGTCTGGTAGCATAGTGGCTAAGGCACTTGACTGCTAACCAGAAGTCTGGTGGTTCAAACTCACCAGCCACTCTTTGGAAGGTAGGTGGGGCAATCTTCTTCTGTAGTGATACTGCCTCGGAAACCCAAGGAATGGTCTCCACGGCACATAACAACAACATTATCAAGGTCATATTTTGGCTCTCATGGACTTGTTTTAATTGTTTTCAACTTCATCTTGAATGTGCATATGAGCAGTTGATAGTCTGTTCCACAATCAGTTCCAGGCCTTGTTTTGGCCGAAGATATTGAACTTCTCCATCGCCTCTTGCCACAGATGTAGTCAACCTGATTCCTGTGTATTCCATCTGGTGAAGTCCATATGTATAGTCGTTGCTTATGTTGTTGAAAAAAAGTATTTGCAATGAATAAGTTGTTGGTCTTTCAAAATTCTATTTTGCGATCTCCAGTGTTGTTTCTATCACCAAGGCCATATTTTCCAACTACGCGTAACTCATCTTTGTTTCCAACTTTTGCATTCCAGGCACCATTGATAACCAACACATCTTGAGTGCATGTTCAGTCAATTTCAGAGTACAGAAGTTGGTAGAAATCTTCAATATCCTCATTTTGGGCTTTGGTTTTTGGTGCATAAATTTGGATAATAGTAGTATTAATGATCTTCCTTTGTAGGCGTATGGATATTATCCTATCACTGACAGTGTTGAACTTCAGGACAGATCTTGAAACACTGTTTGTGACTGTGAATGCCCCACCACTCCTCTTCAATTTGTCATTCCCGACATAGTGAATCATATGGTTGTTTGGTTCAAAATGTCCAAAATCAGTCCATTTCAGCTCACTAATGCATAGGATATCAATCTTTATGCATTCCATTTCATTTTTGCCAACTTCTAATTTTCCTAGATTCATACTTCGTATATCCCATGTTTCAATTATTAATGGGTGTTTGCTTCTGTGTCTGCTCATTTTGAATTGTGCCATGTCAGCCAATGGAGGTCCCAAAAGCTTTATTCTATCCATATCATTAAGGTCCTCTCTACTCTGAGGAGTCAGCTTTTCCCCAGTCAAATTTTGAGTGCCTTCCAATCTGATGGGCTACCTCAGTCCCTGGCCTTAAAATGGGAGACTGTCTCTGACTATTGACAAGATTAGACACCCCCTGTTGTGTCTTCTATATATCCTGGAATTTTTTCCAAATATTCATTACACTATATTCTCATTACCTGCTTAATTGTCTTACCCACTACAACATAAGCTCTTTGAGGGCAGGGATTGTGGCAGTCGTGTTTATTCTTGCTTTTCTGATCAGCATGCTTAGCTCAGGGCCAAACATACTCAACATATATTTGACAAGTGCATGACAGAGTGAAATCAAGAAGTCTGGGATCATAGAGTATGACTTGAGAATCTCAGCGTGCTGGCCTGCTGCTAACATACACTGTGGATCAAAGAGTCATCAAGACTTTCATTGATTTCTACCACTTTGTATTTAGCAGCCAATCAAAGCCAATGAGTTTCCATCCATTTGCCCTTATTCCTTGATTTATTCCTACTGAGAAAAGCTGTTGTCCCTTGTTAGTTGACTACATAACTACGGGCTCTACACTCTGTTCTTCTTCGTGTAGTCCTTGCTTTATATACCATTGCAACCCTCCTTCCTAACTTTCAAGGAACCTGAAGCCCAGAGAAGTCAAGTCACTAATATAAGCTCACACCAACCTTGAGCAGCCAAATCAGAATTAGATCTGCAGTCTCTGATTCTCTCCCCTCTCTGGCCTCTGATAGTTTAGGATCTAAGTTCCTGTAACATTCCTTTAACTTGTATTATCATCATTAGAGAACCCAGACCAACTCTTAATTGTACTGAAATGTCCTGTTAAATATCTGTTCTGGTTACCTAGTGCCTCTCTGACAAGAATATACCACAAATGGGATCACTTGAACGAACAAGAGTTTATTCTCTTACAGTTTGGAGGCTTTAAATCCGAGTTCAGAGTGCCAGGCTCTAGGGCCTGGGAAAGCCCCTCAACCTTGGGCTTTAGCTCTGCCTCCTGCTCCCAGCCCACTGAAGCTAGAGGCTTTCCTTTACACAGACAGCTGCTGACTGCTGAAGCTGACAAGTCCAAAGTTAACAAGCAAAAAGGCACAGTCCTGATATTACCAAATCACGTGGCAGGCCATTAATTCAAGTCCACTGAAAGTCCCAAGGTCAGCAGAGTATGGCAGTTTGCTGAACAATGACTCGGCTACATGCAGGTTTCAAGCGTGCCATAAGCTACAGACCGTTCCCCAAGGGTTCTCCTTATATACAGGAAGCACAACACATCTCTAAGGCAGCTACTCAGCTGCTCACAGTAGATTCCACCATGAAGTTGATTACCAGTCTCATCATGGGGACTACTACATCCAGCTGCCCAGCCACTGAACCAGGCCCAACCAAGTAGATACACAAACTTGACTACCACAATATCCATGCAATGGTTTCATAAATACTGACTATTATACATTGTCATTGAGTTGATTCTGACTCATAGCAACACTATAGGGCAGAATAGGGTTTCCAGAATAGGGTTGCCCCATAGGATTTCCAAGGGTGTAGTAATCTTTACAGAAGCAGACTGCCATCTTTCTCCTATAGAGTAGCCAGGGGAGGGGGAGGGGTTCAGTCTGCTAACCTTTTGGTTAGCAACCGTGTGCTTAAACAATGTGTCACCTGGACTCCTTCAATATTGACTACCAGACTGCATACATACACTGTGCTAGCTTCTGATCAAGATTTCCCTTACTCCAGACAGGGACCCGCAGATTTTAAGAACCATATAATTCAACAAAGTTAAGGCGCACATACTAATTCTTTGCATCATATTTTGAAGGCACTGAGCTGCTAACCAAAAGGTTAGCAGTTCGAATTTACCAGCCACTTCGTGGGAGAAAGATGAGGCAGTCTGGTTTCATAAAAATGTACTGGGTTGGAAACCCCATGGGGCAGTTCTACTCTGTCTTATAGGGTTGCTATGAGTCAGAATTGACTTGATGGCCATGAGGTTTTTTTTTTGTTTTTTTTTTTGGTGGAACCTAAATTGCTACATACTCATTGCCGCTGACATGGAGTCCATTCCGACTTGTAGAGATCCTATAGGACACCATAGAACTATCGCATAGGGTTCCCAAGGCTGTAAATCTTTACAGAAGTGGATGGCCTCATCTTTTCCTGCAGAGTGACTGGTGAGTTCAAACTGCTGATCTTTTGGCTAGCAGCTTAATGTGTTAACTACTGTGCTAGCAGAGGTCCTTAGATTGCTGCATAGAAAGTGCTTAAGGGTTTCTTTTAACTCAGAATTGAATGACTGATCTCTTATTCCAGCATTTACAGCAGATAAATCACACAGAGAATGTCTTTCTTGAATCCCCAGGAAGGACGATTATCAAGTTAATTTGTGATTTTCTTTAATGTATCAGTTGTTCCTGTTGGACTGATAATAACAATCATTGCTTGCATTTCCAGTGCATATCATTGCCTACAATCATAAGTTTTGCTTTCTTTCATGCTTAAAACAATGCATTAAGGGCTTTCCATTTTGCAGATGGGAAATCTGAGGCTCACAGGTGTGAAAGCACTTGCCCAAAGGCACACAAGGCAGTAGGAAGGGGTACAAGTGGAATGAGAGCCAAGGAATCTGGAATACTTGTTTGACCCTCTTTCCATTAGCTGATACTTGTTATTGAATCTGTGCCCTGTGTTTCAAAGGTTTGTGAGAGGCCAATAAGATTTTATTTATAGAGCAGTTATGTGTTGAGTCAAACTGAGGTTGTACTTAACATCTCTGGATGATGGAGATCGAAATTCCAAGGATGGAGGGTGTGGGAGCTGAGCTGGGTTGGGCAGGCTCTTGCAGAAAGGTAGGCTTTATGAAGCCTAGTTTTGAAAGCTAGGTAGAACATCAATTAGTACGTATGGCAAAGGCATGATAGGATTAAGGAAGTAGAGGCAAGGAGGAGTGTGGGGAAGGCTGTTGAACTGTTGGATACAACTGGAGGAGATTACATCTCTCAGCAACCCTGTGTGTTTTCTTCATTCCCATGCTCTTGGGACCACTAGAGAACAGATGCTGAGAAAGTCACTTTCAGGCACTGCCTGTCATAAATTACATGATAATTTCCACACTCCATATCTGTGCCACAAGAGGCTGGTGGTCCACAAGTTTGTGATTAGAAGTGGTGCCTAGGGTGATATAAAGACAATTGCCCCCAGTTTAATGTTGGGCCCTTCTCATTCAAATGATTGGAAAGGAAATGGGATTTCTCATTCAGCTGTCATGCCCAGAAGCAGAATTTGCAGTCCCAGGATTGAGGTATTTGTAATGTGACAGCTGATGCAGAGAATGGAGCCACCCCTCCACCCCTTCACTCTCTCCAGGACTTGGACTTGGCATTGCCTCCGATTTTCTTTTATGTTGGGTATGTATGTGTATATGTTTAGGGGTATATATGCAGGTGTGTGTATACATATAGATGTATATATATATGACCTAACCCATCTGACCTTTAATTTTCCTCCTCTGCAAATTTTTTAGGTCATATCCTGGATTTTGAGCAAACTAGTGTCTTCTTAAACACTGAACATGATCAATACTCACTACAATCCTGATTGTACTATTTGGGGGTCTGTGATGGAAACAGCCATAAAAATCCCATATTTTCAAGATTAAAGAGACCTTCACATTTACCTATGCCAGTAACTCTCCTTTTTCAGGCAGGGGAAAACTAAGGGCCAGGAGGGGAAAGGACCTGCCCTAGGTCACTTGCAATGCATGTCTGAATTGTTGCTACTGTCCTTGGCTTCTGAGTCTATTCATGTTCTCTGTTCATCCCTCCAAAGGGTCAGTTCCCAAACTTCCCAAATGACCCCATTAGAAAGAATGCCCTCAGAAAGATTTTTTTTTTTTTTAATTTAAAAGAGCAACATATATAGACTTTACACATTAAAAAAAAAATTACTGTAACTAGAATAGGCAGAATTTAGGTTATGGATGAAAGACTTGCCTATTGATTTCAATTTCCAGGATACCATTAGGTCCCAAGGACCCATAATAAGTGTGATTCTTGACATTGAAAAAAATGATAAACTAAAAGCATCTTTAATTTACCTTATCTTCCTGACATAGCCAAAGGCAGACTGCCCACCTTCCCAGGAGTGTTTTTTTTTTCAGTTCTCTTGGTAATTCTCAGAACCTTACCTCTGCCTGTGATAACCCTACGCAATGGTCATCTGAATATAGCCAAACACTCTACCTCAACTCCATCAATCCTCTTTAGTTCATTTTAAATCTGTACCAAATGATCAATGTTATACTCTCAAAGTCAGCACACAGGGCCACAATTTGACTTTAGAGGGCTTAGGCACTTATGCTTTTGTGGACCCCTTCCCCTATCTTTGTGCCAACACAGGTGTTATATATACATCAATACATACATACATACATATACATATATGTTGTTCTTGTTGTTGTTATGTGCTGTCGAGTCGGACCTGACTCATAGTGACCCCTCCTTGGGTTACTGAGGCAGTATCACTACGGAAGTAGATTGCCCCATCTTCCTTCCCGAGGAGTGGCTGGTGGGTTTGAACTGCCAGCCTTCTGGTTAGCAGTCAAGTACCTTAGGCACTAAGCTACCAGAGCTCCCATATACATATATATACACACATATATATGTTATATATTTAACTTTGACTATATATTATATATTTACATATGAATATATACAATATATTCACATATATACATGTAAACATTATACAACTGTATTGGTATAAAGATGATTGTGTTAATAGTATATATTAAAACATTTTCTTCATCCTAAATGTTCTTCTTCTTTGTTCTTTTGCTTCTGATTTTAACAAAAATTAAAACATTTTCATCAACAATTAAAAGCCCTATGCACCCTTGGTCCTGTGCCTGATGGGCAAGTTGATCCTCATATGTTGTGTAACCATATATTGTCAGGCACCTTCTACATGGCAATCCCTTAAAATATCCCATGTCAGCTGGCCCACTTTGGTAACCAGAGCAAACAGAAGTGGTGCCACCATTTTGTTGTATAGCTACTTCAGGCATATTGCTTGGGAGGGGGTAAAGGAGCTACCTTTCTGCCCTGATTTTGCTTCTCGAATTTTCAAAAAGTGACATCTAAAAGAATTTGGATATCTTTCAATGCTGGCATTGCACTTCAAGCAAATGACTTCACCTCTCAGAATCTCACTCTTTCCTCATATCAGAGATGAGTTAATAATTTTGAACCACACAGACTATATGTGATGGCCCTTATGGAATACCTATTGGGGCACAGTGTCCAGGAACAATCCAGCTCCATAGTCATCTTGGAAAATCCAACCCCTCGCAGTGTTTTGAGATTTTGACTTTATGTTGGAGACTCTCAGTTTGGAGACTTTGGTTCCCCCACTTACACCATGTCAATTTGAGCAAGACATCTCCTCTCTACCATCCTAGAGATATGCATCTATTAAATGAGGATCATGACAACTGCCTCTCTAGGGCTTGGGGGAGGATCTAATGAGAATATAAGTTATTAGAATGCTCTGTATCCTCTTTCACAGCCTGCAGTGTAAGGGGCTATTCCCATCACTCCCAGAGTTTGGTTTCCTTTGGCCCCTTCTTTCCAGTGTAGGCTGCTCCCTTTCTTTAGAGGAAGCACTGTTCACTGGGAGGTGCTGGGAACAGACAAGTGTGCAATGTAGCCTTTAGCTGAAGCCTGATGATGAGCTGCTCCCATGTCTCCAGAGTGTCCCACAGCAGCAAGCCAGCCTCTGCCTCCAGAATTCCAGTTCAAGCTGCTCAGGGGTAGCCAGAGAGTATGTGATTGCCCACAGACTCTGGCATTGCCACACAATCCAATCAACTCTCTTTCAGCAGAAGAATCCCCCTCAGATTGTAATCAGGGTGCATTCTGTCTCTCCCCATCTGGTGTTGATCCCTAGGAATCCGGAGGAATTGTTTTGCTCCTCTGTCCTTGCAGCCTCTCAGCCTCTGCTCCCTCCCATTGCCTGGGAGCTAGGCAGCCAGTGTCTGGTTGGCCATCAGCTCACTGTGCTATATGTGATGGGCCATATTTCCTCTCTGGACTGCATCTTCCATTTCTAGAAGTAGGTTAGTATTGCCCAATGTATAGCATTACCAAAAGAATAAAGTGAAATTACATGTTAGGAAAATATTTGATAAATGAAAAGAACTTGGCGTCACACTCATTATTTTTGCTTATACTTGCAACAGCAGCATCTTCAACCTGCAATCTGCTTATGGACCAAAAATCATTCCTACCATTTATGAGTAGGACAGTTTGTTTGTGCAAGGGTTTCTGACCTTTTCATTCATTCATTCATTCAACAAACTGAATTTGCTGTCCACCCACTTTGTGTCAGGATGTAGCCTGAGACCTGTAGACAAAAGAAATACAGTCATTTCTCAAATAATTATTAAATATCCACCGAATGGCAATGCCTGGAAACTAGAGATGTGGATACATTTATTCAACACACATATACTGAGAACTTTCTATGTGGCAGGCATCATAGAGAAACCTGTGGGAGGAAAATAAATAAATAAAATTAACAGGACAAGGAGCTTAATGCCCAAAGGAAGAGATAAGAATTAAACAAATACTTTAATAAATAATTATTTGGATACATTTGTGGTAAATGCCTTGAAGGAAACAAAACATTCAGTATTTTGAGAACTTAAACAGAGGCATTTATTTTAGGCTGGGAGTTTGGGGAGGGCTTCCTTAGGAGGTGGGTTTGAGCTGAGAGCTGAGAAATGAGTGAGTTAGTTGGGGAGTGCGTTCTAACGGGAAGAGAGGCATGAAAGCCTGTGGTAATGAGGAGCTCTTCTGTTCTAGGGAGCTCTGGGGGCACGGTGCCTAAGACATTTGACTGCTAACCAGAAGGCTGGCGGTTCAAACTCACCAGCCACTCCTCCGAAGAAAGGTTGGGCAATCTACTTCCGTAGAGACACCACCTCAGAAACCCAAGGAGGGGTTGCTATGAGTCCTATCTGACTCGATGGCACATAACAACAACAACTTCTGTTCTAAGATGGTGAGAAGGCCAGTGTGAATGGAGGAAAGGAGGAAAGAATGATAGAACAGGAAGCTTAAGAGACTGCCTGGAGCCAGATACTGAAGGCCTGGTGAGGATAAATAAGACCTACCCTGAAAAATCTCAGAGACTGTTAGGACGGAGAATTAGGAGTCACAAGACAAGGAGAAGAGCTGTGATAGAGATATTTATCAGTGCATTGGTGCATGAAGGAGGGAAAACTGTTTTCATGCCTCAAGTAAGTATTCAAAGAGGGGGAGTCAGGATTTCAAAGATGTACGAGAGTCTGCCAGTCAGCACTAGGAGAACGAGAGGCACCTTCAGCTCAGGGATCTGATGAGAGCAAAGGCTCTAGGGTGAGTAATTTCTTCATGAGTTTAGGGAGCTTGCGTATAGGACGACTAGGGCAAGGGGACAGTAAGAAAAACAGATTAGAGAAGAGGTGGGGACAAGGAGAGGAGGGACTTTCTGTGCCAGGGTAAGGTGAGTTTTAGTAGTGGTTTAGGTTTTTTGGGGGTTTCAGAAAGCAACTGACATGAGCAGGTCTGCTATTACCAAGATTACTGTGTGATGGACGGTTTGGGGGTAAGGTAGAACCGAATCAAAGAGTATTTGGAGGCTGTGGTGGTAGTTTTTGGATGTTTGGGCCTATGTTTTTTAATACTGAAGTCTTGACTGACAGGAGTCTTTTCAATTGCCAGGACCTCGTTGTTTTGATGGAGTTAACGGAATCGTTGTTGTTATGTGCCATCGAGTCGAACTCAACTCCTAGGCATCTGTATTAGTTTCCTAGGGCTTCTGTAACAAATAACCACAAATCAAGTGGCTGAAAAACCAAATTTATTGTCTCACAGTTCTTCTGTCAGTTAAAAGTCTGCAGTCAAAGTATCCGCAGAGCCATGCTCTCTCTGAAGACTCCAGGGAAGGGCGGTTCCATGCCTTCCTCTTAGCTTCTGCTGATGTCTGTCAGCACTCCTTGGCGTTATTTGGTTTATGGATGCATTACTCTGTCTCTGCCTTCATCTTCACATGGTGTTCTCTCTGTGCCTGTGTCTCTTCTCTAGTCCTTAAAAGGGCATCAGTCATATTGGTTAGGGCCCACCCTAATAACCTCAGTCTAACTTAATTACATCTGCAAAGACCCTATTTCAAAATGAGGTCACATTCACAAATACCAGGGGTTAGGGCACAATTCGCCCTTTTAAGAGCTTCTAGGTTTCAACTTTCCAACTTGGCCTATGGTGTCCAACATATAGTTACTATTTAAATTTAAATTAATTCTAATTAAATAAAATTTAAACTTTAGTTACTCAGGCTCACTGACCACATTTCAAGCATTCAGTAACCACATGTAGCTAATGGCTACATTGGACAGTGCAGATGTAAAACTTTTCCATTGTGAAAAGTTCTATTGGAGACAGCATTGGCCTAAAGTTCTATTTAGGACAGCATTGACCTAAATCTTTGAGGACCTCTTTATGGTTTGTCAAGACTTTGGAATTTGGCAGATAGGTTTGAACTGCTGTCAGACCACATATTAATAATATAATTTTCAGTAATCTACTTCACTTCTTGGAGCTTCATTTCAACAAAATGGAAATATTAATTCTCACATCCTAAAAATATTGTGAGGATTAGAAGGCAAATCAAAGAAAAAATACCCAGGATAAAGTTGCCAGTGGGGCAATGCTCTCTTCCCCCTTTTTGTCCACTTCTGTCTGCCATCTCTTCAGTGCCCAGATCCCTGTACATTCAGAGCTCAACAACTGTTTGCCAGTTGTTGATTCTCTGTGGGTCCATTAGCTCAGCTCTGATTCTTTGATTGTAAAATGTGAGGAGAATATTTTATTTGACCTCTGCATTTTTAATGTGTGGGAGGTTCCAGTTTGGTGGAGATAATAACTCTCCAGTGTTACAAGTTGTGGGATGCAGATGATGGCCCATGGTCCTCATTAAACTAATATTCCTCTCAGGGGAAGTGTGGCGAAAATCAGCACTTCACATTTAAAGGTAGATGAAGTCATAAGGAGATTATGATTTGGCCATGAACAGCATTTCTTGGGCAGATTAGAAATTCACATGAGAGTGTAATTGTTTTCTGGGATCAGATTCATGTTCTCTTCAATGGACGACTGAAGATGTAGATTCTGAGTTCCAAGGTACAGTTTCTGTCTTTGATGGAGGTACATTGAGAGGCCAGGTTTTCTTCTCCCAAATGGACTCACATGTTAGGAAACTCTCACATTCAATTCAGCTAAAAACCATTTGACAGTCTTATTTAGGATACTATGATCTGTATCCTAGAGGCTTAGACAATGAGAATATTTAACATTTCACAAAAAGTATGGAGATAGTGGGCCTTGTGGCTTATGATGTCAGTGCTTTGGCTTGGTACCACTCTGGTTGTCTTGCCCTTTTCCTTAGGGTTCCAAGATGGCTGTAGCACCCCAAGATTCATGAACTAACATAGCATCTAAAGTATGAGTGAAGGGAGTGCATGCAGGAAACAGAGCTCTCCTTATGAGCTTTTTCCTTTATTAGAAGTAAACTCTTTTCCAGAAGTGCCTCCAAAGATTGTACTTTATGACTCATTAGCCTAAGGTGAATCACATGGCCACCTTTCTATGCAAAGGAGACTGGGAAGATGAGTATCTGGCCTTTTCATCCTTTATAGGTAGATTCAGTAAGGAAGGAGGGGGTAGAGAATATCTATTGGGTAACCAAGCAGCACAATTTACATAAACACTTATATGTTATGTGCTATGGAAATATAGGAATCTTTATGTGGAGCGAACAGTTAAATGCTGGACTACTAACTGAAAGACTGGCTGTTCAAATCCACTAGAGGCACCTTTTTGAAAGGTCATAATCTTGAAAATGTTACGGGGTATAGTTCTACTCCTTCTGCAACAAACATATGGGATCACTATCAGTCAACATCAACTCGATGGCAATTGGTTTGGTGTTTGGTTTGGTAGCGGTTTACAGCACAAACCTGTCAGTTGTGCTGAGATGGCTTATGTGTTGCTATGATTCTGGAAACTATGCTACCGATATGTCAAATACTAGCGGGTCTTCTTACTGGTCAGGCTTCAGTGGAGCTTCTGGACTAAGACAGACTATGAAGAAAGGCTGGGTGTCTCCTTCTGAACATTAGCCAGTACAAACCTGATGGATCACAAGAGAACGCTGTCCAATATAGTGCCAGAAGATGAGACCCCTGGGCTGGGGGCATTCAAAGTATATAGCAGTTGCAGCAAGAGGCTCAAACATACCAGCAGTTGTAAGGATGGCATAGGACTGAGCAATGTTGCATTCATTTGAACATGAAGTCTCCCTCCATGAGTTGGAGCAGACTCAATGGCAACTAAGAGCCTCAATGCAGATGTAGAACTGAGAAGATATGGGCCCTGTCCTAGAGGAGATGCGCACGTTCTCAGCTAAGCACAAACATGGCAAAATGGCGTAAGTCCTGAAAGAGATGGGTGAGAAAGTGGAGTTGTAGGATTTTGAGGGGAGGAATAATTTGTACTCTCTGTACAGTCAGAAAAAACTTCACAGGGCAATGACATATGTGTGAAGTACACATTGAGTGATGGTGTGAGATCTTGACTCAAGGAAGAAAGAAGGGCAGCTCAGACTGACAGAACATCTTTTACAAAGACATAGGAATTTGAAATTCAGATTTTTTTTTTTTTAAAGAAAGAGAGAGTGTGTGATAAAATGAAAAAAGGAGAGAAGTGAGATATAAAGGTAGTTGATCAAAGATAGTTATAGGCCTTGAATGCTAAGCTAAATTGTTTGGGTTTTACTCTGGAGGCACTGAGTAAAAAAGATTTTTGAGGGTTTTTTTTTTTTTTTTTTTTAATTGCCATTATCTGTTCCCACAAATTCTTCCACTTGTTTATATCTGGTTATAGATTTGCCCTTATGGATTTACCTTAATTTTTGGTGACTTTGTTTTCAATTGCACCCAGTTTCCCACATCTTTCCCCAAATTCCCTGTTCATTTCTGTTAAAGATGCTGGGTGTGCAAGGGGAGCAGGCAACCTGTCACCTACATGTCTTCAAGTCAAAAGCCTGAAAAGCACCTCCACTTTCTCCCATGTACCACTCAACAGAGACGTCACGTCAGACCAGGGCTATGTAGGATGGCTTAATTGGGATTCTATTCGCTATCTTCCCTACTTTGCTACTTCATTACTGAACATGACTTGCTGGTTATCTTTGACAAATCATTTCTTTTCTAGATAGTTGGTTCATATCCCACAGGTTTTCTTGGCTCACAATCCTTCCTAGACTCCACTTGCTAACATTCTTAGCCTGATCTTGAAGGTTCTTTATGCTCATTCCCCACTGCCCAGCATGTTCTTCAGCCATCTCAAGCAATGCAAAGTGCTCTCTGAACACACTCTCTATCCTCCTGTACATATGTTTCCCTCTAACTACACAGTCTTACTTTGGTTTCCTTCTCTTGCAACCTGCTTTACTTTTGTTAAGTCTGGCACAGATGGTACAGAGAGGTACTGTATACCTTTTACCCAACTTACGTTACCATCTTGTATTTGTTAAAACTAAGAAATCAACACTGGCACAATACGATTAACTAAACTACAGACTTTATTAAAATTTCACCATTTTCTCCACCAGTGTTCTTTCCGTGTCCCAGGACCCAATCCATGTTGAATTTCGTCAAGCTGTCTCCTTGCTCTCTTCTTACATGTGACAGTTTCTCAGTTTTTCTTTTTCTTTTTAAAATAATCTTACCAGTTCTAAAAAGCACTGGTCCAATATTTTTAGAATTTCCCCTTATTTGGGTTTTTCTATTGTTTCCTCATGATTAGATTAGGTTATATGAGTTTTGAGAAGAACACTACAAAGATGAAGTGCCCTTCTCATCACATTGTATCAGGGAATATATGATAACAGCCTGTCTTATCACTGGTGATCTTAACCTTGGTCACTCGGTCAAAGTGGTGGCTGCCAGTTTTCTCTATTGCAAAGTTAATATTTTTGCCTTTTGTTGCTCTATTCATTAACGCCAGTCTACACTGAAGGAGAGAGGAATTAGTCTCCACTTCCTTAAGTGAGGAGTAACTATGTTCTTTTTAAAGCCTTTCTGGACCTTAAGAAAGGAGATCTGGTGGCACTGTAGGTCAGGTATTGGCTGCTAACCAGAAGGTCGGTGGTTCAAACCCACGAGCTGCTGTGCGGAAGAAAGATGAGGCAGTCTGCTTCTGTAAAGATTTACGGCCTTGGAAATCCTATGCATGTCACTATGTGTCGGAAATGACTGAATTCGGTTTGGTTTTGGTTGACATGGATAAGTTCACTTGACTTTCCCTCAGTAAACTCCTGAGTCAAAGATCATGTCTAATTATCTGCCTCAAAATTTGGTCCATGATAGATCCCAATAAACAAGTTTGACCCAAACTTAACTTCTCTCAAGTAGGGAGACCAGACCCTGTCTGCTGTCTGGTGCTCATTGTTCCCCATTGAATAAATGGAGAGGCTGGTCTCAGTGCCCTTGAAGGCTAGGCAGAGATGATGATCATAGAGATGATGATCATGCTCATTTACCCCACTGTGACCTTAGAGATGTCCTCATGGGAGGGGCTGAAGAGAGGACTGAGACTTTTGCTAGGCCCCTCAGCCTCAGTCTGTCCCGTGTGCGTGCAAGAGCTTGCCATTTGCATTTGAGGACAGAAGATAAAATCCTTTTTGACCCAGGTGCCTGATGATCAATGGGCTTCCTGGCATGCTTCACCGCCCTCGCCTAGCTCTGTCTATGGCACCAGTTGCCACTCGATAAATCCATAAAGAGACAACTCAATTGTTTTGACTTTCGTCCACCTTTTCCAGTGATTCTTCTTTTCCAAGTTAATGGGGCAGAGGGAGGAAAGGCACATGATTAGGAGCTATGTACACGTTCCTTTTGGACAGAGACAAATGCCTCTGTGTGCTGACAAGATCATAAAACATGAATTAGGAGATCAGTTATTAATGAAATACTCCAACCTAATAACATAGCAATGAAGCTCTTGACTTTACACAAAGTGTTTGGCACTTGTAAAATAAAAGCTTGATGTCTTTCTTTGGCTCTCTCTCTCCCCCCCTGCCCCCCACTAGGAAAATAAGCTTGAACAACCTAAGCCAGAATTTCCCAAGCTCTGGTTCAGAATAAAGTCTGGACAAATGGCCACCCACAACCAAATGAAACATATGCACACACATTAGTTTCCCAGTGAAAATCACCATATCAAAGCCTCTGAGGAGCTTTACCATAAAGAGGCCTGTTTCTCTTTTTTTATCTCAGTGTTTCCTATATTTACTTAACTATTTTGTTGCTGTGTGCTGTCAGGTCAATGCAAGTAATAGTGACTCTATAAGACAGAGTAGAACTGCCCTGTATGGCTTCCCAGGGTGTTAATCTTATGGGAGCAGATCACCAAGTCCTTTCTCCTGCAGAACAACTGGTGGGTTTGAACCACCAACCTTTTGGATAGCAGCCAAGTATTTAACCATTGGTCAGTCAGGGCTTCCTATGGACATAGGGCTTCATGGAACATTATTTGAGAAACACTGTAACTGACACTTCCTTCCTGTATCATGTTTATGCAGACCAAGAGTGGTAAATTAAAATAAGTACCTGCAAACTATGCAAAGGCATTCAACTTTGTGAACCATAACAAATTATGAATAGCATTGCAAAGAATGGGAATTCCAGAACACTTAATTGTACTCACAAGGAACCTGTGCATAGACCAAGAGGCACTCATTCCAACAGAACAAAGGGATACTATGTGGTTTAAAATCAGGAAATACATACATCAGGATTGTATTTTTCACCATACTTACTATTCAGTTTGTACACTGAGCAAATAATTGAACTATACGTAGAAGAACATGGTTATCAGGTTTGGAGGAGGACTCATTAACAACTTACTATATACTCCTTGGAAGGAAGGTTGGGCAATCTACTTCCATAGTGATACTGCCTTGGGGTCGCTATGAGTCGGGTCCAACTTGATAGCACATAATGATGCCGATACAAAGATGACACAACTTTACTTGCTGAAAGTGAAGAAGACTTGAAGCACTTACTGATGAAGATTGAAGACTACAGGCTTCAGTACAGATGACACGTCAGCGTAAAGAAAACAAAAATCACAACTGGACCATAAGCAACATTATGATAAATGGAGAAAAGATGGAGGTTGTCAGAGATTTCATCTCACTTGGATCCACAGCCAACACCCATGGAAGTAGTAGTCAAGAAATCAGATGGCATATTGCATTGGGCAAATCTGCTTCAAAGACCTCTTTGAAGGGTTAACAAGTAAACATGTCGCTTTGAGGACTAGGGTATTTTCAATCACTTCATATGCATGTGACAGTTGGACAATGAATAAGAAAGACCAAAGAAGAACTGATGCGTTTGAGTTATGGTATTGGCAAAGAATGTTGACTATACCATGAGCTGGCAGAAGAATGGACAAATCTGCCTTAGAAGTACAGCCAGATGCTTCTTAGAAATGAGGATGCCATATGTTACCTATATTACCAAGAGGGACCAGTTCCTGGAGGATATCATGCTTGGAAAAGTAGAGGGTCATCGAAAAGAGGAAGACCTCAATGAGATGGATTGACATAATGGCTGCAACAATGGGCTCAAACATGGCAAAAATTGTGAGGATTGTGCAGGATCAGGCACTGCTTTGTTGTGTTGTACATAGGGGCACTGTGAGTCAGAACAGATTCTGTGGCATCTAACAACACAACAAAAACATCTACAGAGTTAAAAGAAAACTATAATCAACACCAAGTTTTTTTTTTTTTTTTTTTTCCTTTATTGTCTTGCTTCTTCCGTCACGGTGGTTAATTTTAGACTGAACTATCTGGAAAGTTGCCTTAAATTTCTGCTTCATTTTGCCTTTGGCCAAATTGCTTAATCCTCCCCTCCCTGGGAGCAGGATTGACCTACACTCTCAGGCCCAGGCTGAGCAGGCCTCCCCAATTACCTACCTACCTACTTACTCATAAATAGATTATGCTCCTCTCTGCTTTTAAGTCTTGTGCAATATTGGTTGAAAACATTAAAAATAATGAGAATGTAAGTTAAATATACTCTTCTGATCTGGTAATAGACTCTGATTAGCATTTTTTCATTTCCTCTGGAAACACGCACAGGCCTTTGGAATCTAAATGAATACACTATGTTAGTCTTCAGAGAGCTGGACATTTAACACCTAGGCCCCTAGTCTTTCATTGCCCTTTAGCACATGGGCTCTTGTCACCTGGTGCTCAGGACACTACACAACAAGAGACTTGAGGTCAGGTGCACCTTTTTGTTCCCTTTCAACAATTCACACTTTTTCTGCCCTTGAGAACCTGCCTCTGCCTTTGTGTGGGTATAGCCACCATCTTCTTATCTCTTATTTATGACCTTATTTCTGATTTTCAGAAATATATAATTACGTATATTTAAACAACAGAGAATTGGAATCAGTGGGAAAAGAGAATTGCAGTGGATAAAGCCGAAGACCCTACTAAATAGCTGTGTGATTCTAGACAAATTCTTAACTGTTGGGAACCATGGTTTTCTCATTTGTAAGATGGGGCTGATGATAAGACCTACACAGTGAGTTGTTGTGAAAATGTAAGGAGACTCGGCAGTGTGCCCGGGCACCATATCCTCAGTGAAGGGCTGACTCTTGACTGTTAGAGACACCATCACAGATAGTGGTGAGGTCAAGTGAGGTGTTAACTAGGAAGTGTTTCTATGCTTGTTAAGAGCTATGTATGCGTGACCTTGGGCAAGTTCATAGTCTCTTTGAATGGCATTTTCCTCATCTATCACCTGGGGATTATAATGTTATGAGGATTCAATGATTTATTATGTCTAAAACACTTAGAGTTGTGCAAGATAGATTGAGAACTCCCAATATTCAACTGTGTTTATGAATAAGACTTGTTTATGTATATTTGCTCTTCTGTGTTCTAAATCCATAAGGGCAAGGTTTTACCTGTTTCATTTTCTCCTGAACACCCAGGACCTAGTCTATATCTGGTATATATCAGGTACTTGGTATGCCTGGTTGTTGTGTAGAAGGCCTGGTGAGATCACCTGTAAACATCTCACCTGGTGAGAATCTGTAAAGATCACAGCCAATAAAACCCTGCAGAGCAGTTCTACACTTTAACACTTGTTATAGGCACTCAGGAGCCATGAGCTGGTATTAACTCCATGGCAGTGGGTTTGGCTTTGGATATACTAGTTGAAGGAATAAGAGAATGAATGTAACAGAAAAACCAGATTGAGCACCTAGTAGGCTGGATCTTCAGCCAACCACAGGATGGCTCTAGGCAGTCACCACCTTGCTCCTTTGTGCTATGGAAACACAGCTTCAAGCAAAAACAGTGGGTTGACTTCTTTATTCTGATGCGCCCTCTCACGTCTACCCCTGGCTTCCTTAGAGTCTGAACCCCTTCATTTAGTCACAACTTGTCCATGCTCCAGAAAAAAAAAAGTCTCCCACTCTTTGTCCAAGAGGTGTGTGCCAGTGTCACTCTCCACATGCTGGAGAGAAAAATAAAGAAAACTAATTTATGTTTGGGTGGAAAATACATCGAGGCCCTTCGGAAAAATGAAGGATCGAGGGCAACGTTTGCATTAGTATGACACACAGTGCTTCTGCTCAGGCTGCTCACCTCCCCTGCCCTCCTCCTGCCTCACCTTTCATCACTCATAGGTCTAGAGTGGAGATCCGTGTTCATTCTTCCCTCTTCACTTAGCTTGAGGCTCAGGAATGAAGAAATGAACACAAAATAAATCATCACAGGGTGGGAGAAAAATTGCACAGCTTCCGACCCAGGGGCAAGATGATTCTGGGCACTCTGGGGTATGTGTGCATGGGATGTGTGCACAGACGAATTGTTGGGGCCATCCCTGGGCACTACTGTTTTCCAGAACCACTGAGATCTTCCTGAATGGTTTGTGGTACTGAAAGGTAACACACTACCTTTCCTTTTGGGGCTCCCGAGTCCTGGGCATGAATGAAGCTAGGCTGGGTCTCTGGGGTTCAGGGTTCATTATGGCTCAGCAAATCACCCCACTGACTCTACTTTTATCGACCTTGTGTTGGGTATCCTCCCTCCCAAGTCTGCCTGCAGGATTCATTTCCATATACAGAGAGCTTTGAAGTCTTATTAGCAGTGCCATGGTGTAGGGTTTAATTTTCTCCTGTTAATATTGCCTTTTTGATGGCTTTTCCCTCCATGTGCATGTATGGATGGTTGTTTGGTTTTGTTGCTTTTTTTTTTTTTTTTTTTTTAAGCCATGCTGCACTGGAAATGAGTCAGTCTTGGTCTCTCTCACTCTTTACTGGAACTAATGATGGGGCCACCTTGGGAGATGCTTTTCCTGCTTCAGGAATTTTTGGAGTAACATGCAGGAGAGAGAGGAGCTGGGAGATATTTTCTGGTGGTATTGCTCCTTCTTCCCACCTCCTTTCCTTCCTCTTTCTCTCCTTTTTTCTACTTTAAGAGTGCTTGGGTGGTACAAGCGGTTAATGCACTTGGCTGCTAATTGAAAGGTTGGCGGTTTGAGTCCATCCAGAGGCACCTTGGAAGGAAGGCTTGATGATCTACTTCTGAAAAATCAGCCACCGAAGGCCTCAGGGAACACAGTGCTACCCTGACGCACGTGGGGTCGCCATGAGGCAGGATTGAGTTGAGGCTATTTCCTCCTGTCCTTTCTTCCTTCCTTTATCTCTTTCTTCATTCTATTTCTTTCTCCTACACCCCCTTCATATCTCAGTTAATTGTTCATTAATTCATAGAAGGCGGGATTAAGCCAGGTGCCAGAAGTGTACCAAGATTCAAAAAGCACTATCTCTGCTTTAAAGAAATGCACATCCTAGCAGGAAAGATAAAGATGCCAAAGAACTAATTAATGCAGAATAGAAAGGGCTTACGAGGAAAGCGATAAGTAGAGGAGTTGCCAGTATAGACTGTGTTGAGAATTTGACTCTGGAACCATATATCTGATAGCATTGATACGTTCTTTCCATCCCTTGCCAGCTGAGTGCTCTTGGCTAAGTTACTCAACCTCTCCAAGTCTAGAATCTCATCTGTAAATGGAGGTGGAGATAGTAGTATCTACCTCATAGGAGTTGTGAGGGTGCATTGTACTTCATGCAGAGTGGTAGCACAATGACTGTTTTAATCGATGCTGCACAAGCATTATCTGCTGTTACTATTGTACTATTGTTATTACTTGTCAATGACATTATGGCAGTTCAGTTAATGTTTTCTATGAGTCTATCCCAGGGACAAGTGAATTCAGGCACTGGGATGATATGAGAAAGCTTCATTGATGAGTTATTTTCCCCACTGTTCTTTAGGGGTAAGTAGGCTTTGTGTACATGAATTTTGGGTGAGAAGAGTATGTAGTTCAAGTGAAAGGAACAACAGGAGCAAGGTGACAAAGGGACCCTGGAGACTTCTCATTATGCCTGTAGAGTTTAAACACACATATGGGTGAATTCTCAGTTCTACATGTCAGCATCTTTAAAATTTGCACTATGACTATGAGCGAGGAACAACCATGTGGTGGGCTGAGTAATGGCTTCCAAAAGATCCATAGCCTAATCCCTGAAACCTGTGAATGTTACCTTATGTGGAAAAAAATAGCCTTTGCAGATGTAGTTCAATTAATGGTCTTGAGATGGAAGGCTGGCCACTCTCAGAATTTGGAAGAGAAGAATAGATTCTCCCCTAGGGCCTCTGGAGAGAGCATGACCCTGCTGACATCTTGATTTTGGCCCAGTGATACTGGTTTCCGACTGTTGTTGTTGTTATATGCCGTCGAGTCAGACCTGACTTATAGCGACTCCTCCTTGGGTTTCCGAGGTGATAGCACTACGGGAGTAGGATTGCCCAACCTTCTTTCCGAGGAGTGGCTGGTAGGTTTGAACCGCCAGCCTTCTGATTAGCAGTCAAGTGCCTTAGGCACTATGCTACCAGAGCTCCTGATTTCTGACTATGAGAGAATAAATTTTTGTTTGTGTAATTTGTTATAGCAGCCATAGTAAACTAATACAAATGGTAATGATTTTCATGAGTACTTCCAGCCCCACTCATATGTGGTCCCTTGCTATATATCCTGTTCATGTGTGAGGATGGAATGGCAGTGGGTTGGCAGCCCTTTTGTTACTTGTAAGCAGTGCATGTCTCATCAGCTGTCTCCTGTTCTGGTTTTTCTATGGACACAGTGGTTGAGGCAGGCCTATGCCTCTTCCTTATCTAGCTCAGTAGCCATCTTTGGAAGCTAGAATCAGAAAGGCATTGTCCAACCCACCAAGCTCCTGCAGCACCTGCACTGCTTCCAGTGGACTCAGAAGTCGTTGAGGCAGTGGCTTTCTTGCTGTATTCTGTGATACCCCGGGCTTCCCCAGAAGATTTTATAGTGTAGTACAGGGGGTCAGGGTCACCAGTAGAAGCGAGGCTCATGGCCCCCAGTCCCATTGCATTCTCTCTCATTTGTTATACACATTGTCTTTCTCTATAAACCTGTGTTTAAAGAAAAGATTCATTGCTAAAAGATGCATTTTGGAAATTGCTGAATTGTGTATCACATCCATCCCCCGCATTTTGTAGGTGAGGACATGGGCACTCAGTGAGCGGAGATGAGTGGTCTGGGGATCCTAGTAAGTCGCCAGCAGGACAAAATCGAGGTCCCTGGGCTCCTGTCCCTGGCACTGAAAACCCGACACTCTAATCACACATAAGGGAGGATAGTGCAAAGCCATCTGCTGGTTCAGAGGTGGGGCTCACTTTGGGAGCCATCTTACTACTCACTTGCATTTTGCATATTCCATACAATTTTCAACAAACTTCTCACCTTCCTTGCCACCTAAAATTGAATTATTCCAACAAACGTAGTCTTTTTGTTTCATGTTTCAGCTGATAAAACTCAGTTTCAGTGAGGTTAAGTGGCTTGCCAACGGTCAAGCAGTGACAAGTGGCAGAATGGGTAATTCAGACTCCTGGCCATCTGGCCTGTTAGCCTGTGCATTCTTCCGTCTCTGAGCCTGATTGTCCCATTCATGGAACAGGAATGCTTTTATAGGCATGGACCATTCAGAGAACCATGTTCAGTTAACAGCAGCTAATGAATCGGTCTGCCCTGCCTTGTGATATATGACATGAAATAGAGATGCTAAATATTATCTATTCAACCATGGACCGAGGTGGTATTTGACCAGGCCTCTACCTAGCCATCCATAAGAAAACCTGGGTCCACACTTCAGCTTGAGTCACAAAGCTCATATATTCTTGTTTTCCTAAATGAAGAATGCACTCAAGCAATTGAAACCAACTCTGGGACAATCTTGTTACATTACGTCTAATGGAATTGAGTGTATGCAGCACACAGTGTGTGCTGATATTGTGAAGAAACAAGGCGGGATTTTCCCATTACTCTGAGGATGGATGAGATGTGAAATGAACTCCTCAGAGGCCTCTCGCTTTGTCACAATAGAGCTAGTGAGTCACATTAGAAGATTTGGAGAACAAATGCATTTTTGGTTCCTGCTATGTATCCTCCTATACACTCTATGCCTTTCATTCCATGCCTTTTCCTCTGTCTGCTGTTAATTTAAATGGCAAGAGGCCCACACAAAAAGATTCAGCTTGTCGTTTAAGGAAATGTCACTGCTGTTTGGAATACAAAGAGCTTGTTCTGAATGAGATATTGTCTTTTGCCTGATTGTTTGCTACTTTATTGTTTTTTGTTCCCCTTGTTTTCTTAACCTCCTGCTCAGGAAGAACAGGCAAGTTTGTGCCTCTTGCTTAGAGGCTGAGTCTGCCTCTGTCTCTCACCATCTGTCTGTGTATCTCTGTCTCTTGTGTGTAAAAATGTTTTGGCAGATCATTCCTATCTCAGTGAATAAAGTGCCCATGACAGAAAGAAATGCAGCAACCAGAAAAGAAACTATTTGATTTGTGAACATCTACTTTCTCTGGGGTCCATTTCTACCTGGACTGTTTCATTCTTTCTTTCCGTCCTCACTTTTTTTTTTTTTTTTTAGGATTTGGGTGAAGATTTACAGAGTAAATTCACTTTTCATACAGCAGTTCACATATACTTTGTCTCATGTCAT
>NW_006921624.1:9159852-9167889 GCF_000298275.1 Orycteropus afer afer
GCCATCTTGCCCCGCCTCTCCCTCCGTCCTCACTTTTATTAAGTTGTTTTTCTGTCAGGGCATGATATGAGATTTTCTTGCTCAGTGACTTTAAGATCCACAAATGTTAGATTGATAATAGTTCTGAGGGATCATCAAGTTTCCTTTGTCTCTCCACTCTGACCTTAATCGAGGATACTCTAGCCCTAGAAAAGCTGACCACAGGATGGAGCAGCTTCACAGTTAGGCAGGTTCCCTCTGAAGTCTCTTCTGGGTTGTCATGGTCACCAGACTGTGCAAAGGCCCTGAGGCCTAGCTAGTGGTCCAACCTGGCCAAGCAGAGATGAAGGGTCTTGCCCTTGGCCACCCCATGAGTAGCTAGAGTAATAGGAACTGGTGTCCTGGCCTCCTTGCTCTCTCATTTTCCACCTCATTGCATAGACATGAGGGGATGGGATGTTTTATATCATCAACACCATGCTTTTCATGGCACTTATAGTTCATATAGGAGCTTTGCCACCCAGGACTGTGAGATAGACCCACATTGCTATTATCATCTCCTCTTCACAGGGGCAAGAGGTGAGGAGAGTTGCTCAAAGTTACACACTAAGGAAGGGGAAGAACCGGACTCTTTTCTGCTATATTAGTGGTTGACCACATGCTTCTTCTGCCATTGTCTTGCCTTCAGTCTGCCCATGAGACCTAGCGTGGTGATGGTAATGTCCATCGGGCCATTCACTGATTATTAGATGTGGAGCAAGAACTTAGCAACATAGAGTATTCTTATTCTCCAACAACTTTTCTCACTAGTCTTCATCTCTCTCCACAGATCGCCACACTTCCCTCCTCCACCTTGCCCCTTCTCTTGGCATGGAGAGCACATGGCATGGAGGGTGTTGGAAGAGAGAGGGTAGAAGGGGAGGGGTTATGGTGTTTCAGGAAAGCAGTCATTTGTAGCCCCTGTGCAGGACACAAAGGTTACACTCTGGACCATGCCTGTTCCTCAACATGCCTCACCTCCCTTCTTAGTAAAATGCTACAGCATCAAGTGGGGTCTGTTTTTCATTTTTTGGTAAAAGAACATTTCCTGACTTAACAGATCAGTGCATTAAAATCCATAAATATTTGATCAGTGTGTGGTTCACAGAGAGGCCGTTACCAGAATAGCTGAGTGGTTGTATGTGCCTTGCCCTCCCTTTATCCTTCTTCCTTCACCTTCCTCCTCCCCTCACCCCCAACATTTGGGTAATCTATTTACTAATGAACTCAATATTAATGTATCCATTTTTCTCCGTTAGTGTCAGATTTCATTAGGAAACATAGGAAGCCTGACATTAATCGGATGAAAAATGGGTCTCAGGGAAGCTGTTGGATTCTTGCTTCTTAACAAGGAAAAAGTTTCCCCAGGAAAAGGAATGGTGTTTCTCTTCTGTAAATGAAGGGTCAGAAAACAAGTTCATTTTTGGACATCTAAGGCAGGTGGTCCCATGACATCTGAGATGTGGCAACTACAAATTGTGTGTGTGTGTGTGTGTGTGTGTGTGTGTGTGTGTTTAATACTTGGAACAGGACAGGGCGGACTGGTATCTCTACAACACAAATCCTATGTACTCTTCAAATTTCAGTTCAGATGTGGCATGGCCAAAGGAGCATTCATTGTGCAGCTAGGCCCATTTAAGTTCCTTTCCTGACCCTGCCACTTAAAAGTTGTGTGACCTTGAAGAAACTCAATTTCCCGTTCTGATCCTCAGGTTCCTCATCAGCACAATGAAAAATATTAATACTAATTGTTAAGAGAAAGATTGGGGCTTGGGCAATATTGTAGTCAGGAACCCACTGATACCTGACTCCTGCCCTGCTCAGTACCTCTCCTTTTCCTGAAAGTTTCAAGAACACCTTATTGAACATGCCAGTGCAGAGCTTGGGCAAAGGCTGGGATGGAGCTAGCAGTTTAAGGAGGGGCTCAAGTTGAGTCTGCCAGGAGCTGATTGTGGAACAGACCATCAACTGCTCATATGCAAGTTCAACTTGAAGTTAAAAACAATTAAAACAAGTCCATGAGAGCCAAAATACGATCTTGAATATATCCCTCCTGAATTTAGAGACCATCTAAAGAATAGATTTGATACATTGGACACCAATGACTGGAAACCAGATGAATTATGGGATGACATCAAGAGCATCATCCATGAAGAAAGCAAGAGGTCACTAAGAAGACAACAAAAGAAGAGAAGACCAAAATGGATGACAGAAGAGACTCTGAACTTACCCTTGAGTAGAGAGTAGCTAAAGCAGATGGAAGAAATGACAAGATAAAAGAATTGAACTGAAGATTTCAAAGAGCAGCTCAAGAAGACAAAGCCAATTACTATAATGGAATGTGCAAAGATCTGGAGTTAGAAAACCAAAAGGGAAGAACACGCTCAGCATTTCTCAAGCTGAAAGAATTGAAGAAAAAATTTAAGCCTCGAGTTGCAGTATTGAAAGATTCTAAGGGCAGAACATTGAATGATGCAGGGAACATCAAAAGAAGATGGAAGGAATACACAGAGTCACTGTACCAAAAAGAACTGGTCGATCTTCAACCATTTCAAGAGGTGGCATATGATCTAGAACCAATGGTACTGAAGGAGGAAGTCAAAGCTGCAATGAAGGAATTGGTGAAGAACAACACTCTGGGAATTGACGGAATACCCATTGAGGTATCTCAACAAACGAATGCCGCACTGGAGGAACTCACTCGGTTATGCCAAGAGATTTGGAAGACAGCTACCTGGCCAACTGACTGGAAGAGATCCATATTTGTACCCATTCCAAAGAAAGGTGATCCCACAGAATGTGGAAATTATAGAACAATATCGCACGCAAGTAAGATCTTACTGAAAATAATTCAAAAATGTTTTTAGCAGTATATTGACAGAGTACTTCCAGAGGTGCAAGCTGTATTCAGAAGAGGACGTGGAACAAGGGATATCATAGCTGTTGTCAGATGGATCTTGGCTCAAGGCACAGCATACCAGAAAGAAGTTTACTTGTGTTTTATTGACTATGCAAAGGCATTTGATTGTGTAGATCATGACAAATTATGGATAACATTGAGAAGAATGGGAATTCCCGAGCACTTGATTGTCCTCATGAGGAACCTGTACCTTGATCAGGAGGCTGTCGTTCGAATGGAACAAGGGGACACTGCATGGTTTAAAATCAGGAAGGGAGTGTGTCAGGGTTGTATCCTTTCCCCATACATATTCAATCTATATGCTGAGAAAATAATCTGAGAAGCTGGACTATATGAAGAAAAACGTGGCATCAGGATTGGAGGAAGAATCATTAATGCTCTATCCTCACTAACCCTGCTATGCTTGAGCCCAGCATTTCAACCACTGTGTCAGTCCATCTCATTGAGGGTCTTCACCTTTTTTGCTGACCCTCTACTTTACCAAGCATTATATCCTTCTCCAAGGACTGTTCTTTCCTGATGATTTGTTCTAAGTACATAAGAAGAAGCCTTGCCATCCCTTCTGACCAGATGACCGGAGTAGGTGAGATGAAGCCTGGCCATTCTAAGGAGCATTCTGGCTGCACTTCATCTAGGATAGATTATCAGACAGTGTTTCACTGCTATTCATAAGATTTTCAGTGGCCAAATCTTTCAGAAATGGATGGCCCCATCTTTCTTCTCAGTCTGTCTTAGTCTGGAAGCTCTGCAGAAACCTGTCCACCATGAGTGACCCTGCTAGTATTTGAAGTACTGGTGACATAGTCTCCAGCCTTATAGCAACATGGAAGCCACCATACTATAACAAACTGACAGGAATGGTGGCAAAGATTGTTAGGATGGCTTTTCCTATATAGGCATTTTGATCTCTGGAACCTAGAAGTCAGTTCATTGCCCTGCAATGAAATAATTTTGATTTCTTGAGTAAGCCGTATAAAATGGCTGTAACCCTCTTCCACTGGCCTGTGTGGATCCCCGTGTAAATGGGAGCACTCTTCATTTCATCCTCATATGTTACAGCAAGGCAGAAATGTGGTAGAGATAAGTGTAGTTTCCTGGGTTCCTCACATTAAATGTGATTTGCATATGTGTATTTTTAAAATCTGTCTTCATTAATTCATTGTTAGCATTATTTATTCTTATTTTTATATTTATATTAGTGCTCTTTCCAAAAATAATGCTAGATGGCTTATTTATTCATGCAGACTGAGACAGCAAACAAATACAAATCTAGGGGGGAAAATGGCAGGTCCATATTTCTCAGTATGTATCTGGTAACTTGGTTTTCCTTTAAAATCTGCCCCTTATTTGAACACTTTTCACCGAATCAAAAGCTTCCAGTTCTTGGAGAGAGGGACCTGACATGGCCCCTGTGAAGGCACTGAAACATGTGAACCTGGAGCTTTGGCATACAGAAGAGTGGGCTGGTGGCCATCTGTGAAGTGGGAGAGGTATTGGGGAAGGCCCTTGTTCTACCAGAGCTGTTTGATAGGAGAGTTAAATATCAAACACCTACATAAGCTCAGGAACAGCAGAGAAGACCTACACTGGCCAGAACCTTGAAGGAGGTGAGGTGTTGGGAGTTAGCAAGGTGCATATGAAGCACTCAGTGGAAACCAGGCCCAGAATCAGTATGAACTAATCTTATTACTTTCCAGAATCTAAAGGCTAAGGTGGGTTTCCTCCTGCAGAAGGGAGGATCTGGAGATGGAAGAAGCTCCCTGTTTGTTCCTGCATGGAAGCACAAAAGCACGTTCTGATTCCCCAGGGCTCCAGGCCCAGAAGCCCTGATTTCCCCTTTTCACCTCTTGAAGAACTTTCTTGAATTCTTCTGAGATCTCCCCAGTTGAATGTCAAGGAAACAAAGAACAAATTAATCCCAGCATGAGTGGGGTGGAGGTTAATTTGTATAAAAGATGAGTGACATCTTACGAATGGATTATTCCCCCTGCAGTCACTTGGAAGCTGTGTGTGCACGCACACACGCACACACTCACACTCACACTCTTATACTCTTTCTGTGCCTTCACCTCCCTAAAAGTCTTCCCAAACTCCAGACCTCCTGTCTGAGCCCTTGTTTTATAGATAGACATAGAAAAGAGCAGAATTGTAAGATTTTTGTGTGCCTGGTGGTCTTATTTTTTTTCTCCTCAGACCTCCTGCCTCTTAAGCTGCCTCCACTTGCTGCCAATTTGTTCAATGAAGCTGTCGTGTGTTGTTAATATTGTCAGGATTTATGAGCATTGCTAAATGTGTGCCTGGAATAATTTCTTTTCCTTTTCTGTTTCTCTCCAAGAGCAGAGTGGAGAGGGGATGTGAGATTCCAACTCTGGGTACAAGGATTGTAGTTTTAATTCTCCACTGATGTCTTCTGTCATCTTGGGCAAGTCCCTTTTGCTCTCTTGCCCTGAGCTCTTCATTTCTATTATCAGAGGAAATGATTTCTGAGTGACCTTCGAGGTTTAGCATTTTGTGACTTGATTGATGATTTCAAAGATGCATCATTCCGTGAAGAACAAGATTATGAGAATGTCCTTCCCCTTTTTCAAGCCTGGGTTTCCCCATCAGTAAAATGGGAGTAGGGATGGAGTTAAGAGATCTTTCTAAAAAAAACCATCCATCAAATCGATTCCAACTCATAATGACCCCCATTGGGTTTCCAAAGTGGTAAATCTTTATGGAAGTAGATTGCTCCATCTTCCTTCTGTGGAGTGGCTGGTGAGTTTGAACCACCAACCTTCTGGTTAGCAGTCAAATGCCTTAGGCACTGTGCCACCAGAGCTCTTTATAAGGGACCTTGTAGATCTAGTTTAATATGGATATTAATGAAATGGCCTTCCTACAACCTGGATGCAGTGCTAGCTCTTGGAAATGTATGTCATTTCCAAACCAAACTCACTATCATCTAGTCAGATCTGATTCATAGTGACCTCTCCTTGGGTTTCTGTGGTGATATCACTATGTCATTAGAGACCCAGATAAATCCCCAAGACAGAATGTCTCTGTTCCCAGTGAACCTGCATCTAATTGATTGATACCCCCTTAGACTGATTTTCCTAACAAGGGGCTGGTTTGTATAATGTTAAACCCATTCTAATGGTTCCCAAAACAGTAGCTTAAGGTGGAAGAGGTAATTCAGAAAATAGGAGCAATTTGCAAAACCATAAAAAAAAAAAAAAAGACCAGGTTTGCTGATCTGATAGAGCCTGGTGAGACCCCTGAGACTGTGGCCCGTAGCCACCCTTCAGGTCTGGAATTGAACTCATTCCTGTGGCTTCCAGCCAAATAATAGTCAGGCATAAGGAGTGAACATTTAGATCAGGTAGATACACTCTTTCATGGGAGCAATCTATCACGGGTGAACAGAAGGGCAGTGGTGGCACAGGGAGACTGCTCAGGGGGCCAGAGTGCATGGGAGGGAAGGACACAGGGAAGAGCTAACTACAGGGCAGAAGTGGGAAGAAAGCTGTTACATTGTGGGGAATTGCAGTTAATATCATGAAACAAAATGTATATTAACTGCTGTATGGAAAATGAATTTGCTCTGTACGTTTTCACCCAAATCACAATAAAAATAAGAAAATATGAGCTATTTGGAAATCATTATTCATCTGTTTTTCTTTCAACACATAGTTATTGCAGCCTACTATGTTCCAGGCATTATTCTTGATTCTAGGAAACCAGAAAGCTCCAGTAAGAGCCTTATGGAGCTTAGAGAGCAACAGACAATAAACAAGTGATTAAATACACAAGTGATGAGATTTAAGATAGCAATGAGGGCTATGAAGGAAATAAAGCAGAGTAATGTAATGGACTGCCTTGAGGTGCAGGGTGGGTTGCTATTTTAGATAGAGTTGTTAGGGAAACTTTGCCAAGAAGTGGCAGTTGAGCTGAGAGTTGGAAAATGAAAACAATGAGCCACAGGAAGGTATGTGGAAGGACATTCCAAGAAGAGGAAGTAATGAGTATAAAGCTCCTCAGGTTGGGCAAGCTTGGAGCATAAAGGAATGGAGCGGGGCCAGTGTGGCTAGAGCCTGCTAGGTAAATAGATGAAGATGAAGAGTGATGCTTGGCTTTGTTTACCAACACTCTTTTCCCACTGTCATAAAAAGCTCTGACATACCATTTCTCATGTAATCCCTACAGTGACCTCGAGGGTGGACATAATTGTCTCCATTTTACAAATAGAAAACAGTCTCAAAGCTCTAGATGACATATCCTAGTCCCAGAGATAAATGGATTGAAGCCTGAACACAAAAACAGATCTGTCAGACTCCATGTCGATTGCTTTCCATAATACTACACTACCAGCAGAGAAAGTTCCAACAGAGGTATTGAGCACCTTCTGGGGGATCCTTAGGGTATGGCACTTTGGGGCAGCTTGACAATCATTATATTAGATTATTTTTGTGGTCCCTTTCAGCTCTCAAGCAGCTGTGGTGGTGCAATTGTCAGGGCAGTCAGCTGCCCACCAGCCTCTTTGCAGAAGAAAGATGAGGCAGGCAGCTTCTGTAAAGATTTACCGCCTTGGGAACCTCATGGGGCAGTTATACTCTGTTCTACAGGGTTGCTATGAGTCAGAATCAACCTGAGGGCGGTGGGTGGGTTTCAGCTCTCACAGTCTCTGTTTATGACGACCATGGCTGGGTTCCTCATATATGGAGATATTGGAAAAATCACTTTTCTTCCCTGTAAATTAGTTCTTCTTTGGCAAGAAGGGATATTATTTTTTCCTCTTAGACTTTCAATTTCCTTATTTATTAATTGAGAATGGTCATCCCTTACAGACTCATCCTGAGAATTCAATGAGGCGATTCATGCCAAGGGACAGGTGATGAGGTGGAATAAATACGAGTTGGAAGTCTTCCAGATGCAGGCTGAAATATCAGCTCTTTTTATGTTTTGAAACAGCTTTATTGAGATATTATTCACATACCATTCAATTCATTCATTTACAGTTTGCAATTCAGTACAATTTAATGTTGTTGTTGTTGTTGTTATGTGCCGTCGAGTCGGCCCCGACTCATAGCGACCCCTCCTTGGGTTTCCGAGGCAGTTAT
>NW_006921624.1:9167989-9174896 GCF_000298275.1 Orycteropus afer afer
AGTAGGATTGCCCAACCTTCCTTCCGAGGAGTGGCTGGTGGGTTTGAACCTCCAGCCGTCTGGTTAGCAGGCAAGTGTCTTAGCCACTCACATATATTTGCAACCCTTACCAGTCAGTTTTAGAGAATTTCCATCACCTCAGAAAGAAACCCAGTACCCTTTAGGAATCACTTCTTTACCCTCACCTCGGGTCCTGTGCCAACCACTTCAGTCCTATCAGCCTCTGTTCAGTCCTATGCAACCATTAATTGATTCTGTGAACATTTTATGTAAGTGAAATCATGTAATATCTGTCCTTTTGAATCTGGCTAACTTTACTTAGTGCAATGTTTTAAAGTTCATCCATGTTGTAGCATACATCAATACTTCTTTTTTATGTAAAAATAATATTTCACTGTATAGATATATTACATTCAGTTTATTTATTGGTTACTGGACACTTAGGTTTTTCCACTTTTTGGCTGAATAATGAATGATATTGCTATAAATGGAGGAGTCAGCTACAGGGATCCAGGTAAAGGAAGGAAACCCAGGCCATGCCCCATAAGCGGCAGGGTGAGAAAGTGGAGGAAAGGAGAGAAAAAGGCCAGGGGGACCGGAACAGAATGAGGAGTCAGCCGCAGGGATCTAGGTAAGGGGAAGTTGGAGAGGTTTCAAACAGCTATGGAAGACAAACTTGTCTGTCAGTTTGCCCTACTGTGGTGATGTGTTGCTGTGAGTCTTGAGGCTGTGCCACTGGTGTTTCAAACCCAATGGGGTGGACATGGTGCATAGGTTTCAGGGTGGCTTGCAGACTGAGACAGACTAGGAAGAAGGAAGAGACCATTCACTTCTCAAAGAACTGGCCAGGGAAAACCTTATGAATAGCAGAGTAACATTGTCTGATACATTACTGTACAACTTTATGAATAGTCCTGAAATGTTGTCCAATATAGAGGAGGATGATGAATCAATTAGGTTAGAAGACTCTCAAAATACTACTGGGAAAAAGCTGCATCATCAGAGTAAAATCAGCCTTACTGATATGGATAAGGTAAAGATTTTGAGACCTCTATTTGCTGATGTGGCATGACTCAAATTGAGAAGCAGCTGCAAACATCCATTAATAATCAGAACATGGAATGTATGAAGTATGAATCTGTGAAAATTAGAAGTTGTCAAAAATGTAGTGGAATGCATAAAGATTGATATCCTAGCCATTAGTGAGCTGAAATAGACTGGTTGTGGCCATTTTGAAACAGACAACCATATGCTCTACTATGCCATGTATAACAATTTGAAGAGGAATGGCGTGACATTCATCATCACAAAGTATGTTTCAAGATCTGTCCTGAAGTACAATGCTGTTAGTGATAGGATAATATCCATACACCTACAAGGAAGACCAGTTAATACAACTGTTATTCAAATTTATGCACCAACCACCAAAACCAAAGATGATGAAATTGAAGATTTTTGTCAACTTCTGCCATCTGAACGTGCAATCAGAATGTGTTAATTATCACTGGTGATTGGAATGTAAAAGTTGAAAACAAAGAAGAATCATCGTAGCTGGAAAATTTGGCTTTGGTGACAGAAATAATGCTGGAAACTGCATAGTAGAATTTTGCAAGACCAACGACTTGTTCATTGCAAATACCTTTTTTCAACAACACAAATGGCAACTGTACACATCAACTTCACCAGATGGAACACACAGGAATCAGATTGACCACATCTGTGTCAAGAGGCAATGGCAAAGCTCAATATCTTCAGCCAAAACCAGGCCAGGAGGTGATTATGTAACAGACCATTAACTGCTCATATATGCAAGTTCAAAGCAAGTTCAACTTGAAGTTAAAGACAATTAAAACAAGTCTATGAGAGCCAAAATATGATCTTGAATATATCCCTCCTGAACACCAGTGACTGAAAACCAGAAGAATTGTGAGATGATATCAAGAACATCATCCATGAAGAAAGCAAGAGGTCAATAAAAAGATGAGAAAAGAAGACAAAAATGGATGACAGAAGAGACTCTGAAACTTGCCCTTGAGCGGAGAGTAGCTAAAGCCAAAGGAATAAATGACAAGATAAAAGAGTTGAACAGAAGATTTCAAAGAGAAGTTTGAGCAGACAAAGCCAATTACTATCATGAAATGTGCAAAGATTTGGAGTTAGAAAGTCAAAAGAGAAGAACATGCTCCATATTTCTCAAGCTGAAAGAACTGAGGAAAAAATTTAAGCCTCAAGTTGCAATATTGAAAGACTCTATGGGCAAAATATTGAATGCTACCGGAAACATCAAAAGAAGATGGAAGGAATACACAGTCACTGTACCAAAAAGAACTAGTAGCTCTTCATCCATTTCAGGAGGTGGCATATGATTTAGAACCAATGGTACTGAAGGTGGGAGTTGAAGCTGCAATGAAGGAATTGGCGAAGAACAAATCTTCAGGAATTTTTGGAATACCCATTGAGATATTTCAACAAACAGATGCCCTGCTGGAGGCACTCACTTGGTTATGCCAAGAGATTTGGAAGGCAGCTACCTGGGCAACTGACTAGAAGAGATTCATATTTGTACACACTCCAAAGAAAGGTGATCCCACAGAATGTGAAAAATTATTGAAAAATGTCATTAATATTGCACGCAAGTAAGATCTCACTGAAGATAATTCAAAAACAGTTTTAGCAGTATATTGACAGAGAACTTCCAGAGGTGCAAGCTGGATTCAGAAGTTGACAAAGGATATCATAGCTGCTGTCAGATGGATATTGGCTCAAGGCAAAGAATACCAGAAAGATGTTTACTTGTGTTTTATTGACTATGCAAAAGAATTTGATTGTGTGGATCATGACAAATTGTGGATAACATTGAGAAAAATGGGAATTCCTGAACACTTGATTGTACTCACAAGGAACCTGCACCTTGACGAGGAGGCTTTTGTTCAAACCGAACAAGGGAACACTGCATGGTTTAAATTCAAGAAGGGAGTGCACCAGGGTTGTATCCTTTCCCCTTGCTTATTCAGTCTATATGCTGAATAATCCAGGAAGCTGGATTATGTGGGGGAAAAAACGTGCATCAAGATTGGAGGAAGAATCATTAACAACCTGCAGTACACTGACAACACAGCTTTGCTTGCTGAAAGTGAGGATGGCTTGAGGCACTTACTGATGAATGTTGAAGAATACAGTCTGCAGTATGGATTACATCTCAATATAAAGAAAACAAAAATCCTCACAACTGGACCTTTAAGCAGCATCATGATAAACGGAGAAAAGATTGAGATTGTCAAAGAATTCACATTGCTTGGGTCTACAATCAATGCCAATGGAAGTAGCAGTCGGGACATTAGACGACATATAGCACTGGGCAAGTCAACTGCAAAGGATGTCTTTCAAGTTCTGAGGAGCAAAGATGTCTCTTTGAGGACTAAGGTGTGCCTGACACAAGCCATGATATTTTCAGTTGCCTCATATGCTTGTGAGAGCTGGACAATGAATAAGGAAGACTGAAGAAGAGTTGATGCTTTTGTGTTGTGGTGCTGGCAAAGAATACTGAATGTACCATGGACTGCTAAAAGAACTAACAAATCTATCCTACAAGAAGTGTAGCTGAAATGCTCCTTGGAAGCGAGAATGGCCAAACTTCCTCTCAACTACTTTGGTCATGTTGTAGGAAGGGACCATTCTCTGGAGAAGATGCCATGCTTGGTAAGGTGGAGTGTCAGTGAAAGAGGGGAAGGCCCTCAACGAGATGGATTGACATGGTGGCTGCAACAATGGGCTCAAGTATAGCAAGGATCATGGAGCTGGCATGGGACTGGGTGGTGTTTCGTTCTGGTGTGCATAGGGTTGCTCTGAGTTGGAAACAACTTGACAGCACCTAACAACATTGCTATAAATATTCATGTATAATTTTTTTGTGAGGACAAACTTGAGCTGTGTTGCTTTGGGCAAATGACTTAAGCCCCCTGAACCTTTATTATCTTATATATAGGCTTAATCCCAATAATCTGTAGGCTTGTTGTGAAGTTTATAATGTATGTATATAAATCATCTAGTGTACAGCCTGATAGGTATGATAATTAGCTGTTTACTATTATTATGATCCAAAGTAGATTCTCAGGAAAGGAAAAAAAAAAAAAAAAGAGTATATTATTTTCCCCTCTTCCTTCCCTTTTGTGTTAAACATAGAGGCTCCTAGTGGTAGAGAGCTAAGCCTCCCCATGGACCATCTATTTCCCAACTTTCAGGGTTATGTCCCTTTCAGGCAGGAGCTGAAGAGCCTGCCCAGTGAAGTAGGAAGGAAAATTAGCATCCTAGGATATGTGTGAAACTTAAATGGGGCATGAATGGAGGAAGATTGTTGAGAAGAGAGGGATGATGACACTGTTGGAGGAAGAAGTTAATTTCCTTTCTGCTTTCTAATTTTAACTGGGTAAAGAGACCCTTCCTATGTGTTTTTGCAGCACAACCCAGAAACTGAACTCACAGACCTAGTTTTTGTTTTAGGTAGGCTTTGGGTTTAAACAATAATGAAGAAACTGTATCAGGACTGTGTTGATAATTGGTAATGAATGAAGACCACCCACAATGGGCCACCTTGGTACGTATTATCCATTGATTCAGCAGTTCTTCATATGGCACTTACTAGGCACCAGGTGCTTTTTGCTAGCTGTGATGAATAGATTTATCAATGAATGAGACAGATACAACCCTTCCTCCTTGAAACCACAATTTCTTTCCTTTAACCTTCAGAGTTTCATTTAATGGATGAAAACACTGAGGCTCAGTGAGTGTAAGCTGTCCAACTTTACACAGCTGGTAAATAGTAGAAACTCATTGGAATCCCCTATCTGTCTTCAAAACCCTTGATTTTTCCATTATACCACACAGGTAAGCACAAATAATGAGAAATATAACCCCTGTAATTAAGACACATGTGGTCTCCTTTATCTAATTCATTCTCCCTATGCTAGTATTGGGAGCTATGGTGGCATGGTGCCTAAGGCATTTGACTGCTAACCAGAAGGCTGGCAATTCAAACCAACCAGCCACTCCTCAGAAAGAAGATTGGGCAATGTACTTCTGTAGAGATACCACCTCTGAAACCCAAGGAGGTGTCGCCATGGGTCAAATCAACTGGACAGCAGTGAGTTTGTTTTTTTAGGCTTTTTTATGGTATTATTGGGAGCTCTCGTGGTGTAGTGCCTAAGACATGTGACTGCAAACCACAAGGGTGGTGATTCAAGCCCACCAGCCACTCCTTGGAAGGAATATTGGGCAGTCTACTTCCATAGAGATACCACCTCCACCCAGGAGGGGCTACTATGAGTAGGAACCAATTTGATGGCAGTAAGTTTTTTTTTTTTTTGGTTTATTCTAGTATTGATTTGGTGATGAGTGGCAGGAAATCCAACAGTATGATGGCTTACTCAAGATAGATGCTTGTGAGAGTTCCCAAGATAGATGCTTGTGAGAGTTCCAGTAAGATAGCAGAATAGGCAGAAAGACTGCACCGACCCTCTTCAGCAAAGAAAAGGGGAACCAATTCATACAGATACAGATGATAATCCTGGATCCCTGAGCTTTGAAGGGAAGGATATAGAAGTGGATTAAACTCCAACTAGAAGAAGAATTTGCCTGAAAACACAAGAAAGGAGACATATGGATCTGCGATCTGGCAGCTATCCTGATGGCACAGACAGCTTGGATATTGCTGAGTGGTGGTAGGACCTAAGAATTAACCTAAAAAAATCAGCCCTGCTAGCCAGGGACTGCACGGAGACTGCTCTGGTGGCTCGTGAATAAAAAGGGAAGTAGCAAAGAGGAAGGCAGGCTGTGGACTTTTGCCTGTCTGGAGGGTGCAGCCATTTTGAATGTTTACAAGCAGTTTGACATTTTGAGTATTAAAAGCAACAGCATTCTTCCAGATTCCAGAGACTTAAGAACAGGCTCCACTTGCCGTGAACCACAAGGACATTCCGGATACCAACGACTGGAAAGGTGTGATATTCCCTTTGTTAATCTTATACCCCACACCATCTTGGTGAATGGAGGTGAGGCCATCACTCACTCCCATCCACCCTCTAGACTGGCAGGAATTCCATCCTAGTCTGTGTGCTCAGATGGAGCCTGGATGCCCTGCCCAGCCCTGCCCCGATTTTTTTTTCTTTTTTTTTAGTTTGCTTGTTTTAAAATTATTATTATTGTCCTTTTTATTATTACCCTTTATTCTTCCCTCCCCAGGTTCTAGTATTCAGCTTTTTCTCTTTTCCTTGTTCCTGGTTCCAATTTTTCTTTTCCACTTTCTCGTGGTTAACCCTGTTTCTTGTTTTTCTTTTTATGTTTTCCTCATTTATATCTCCATTATTACCTTTTTTCTCTTATTGCCCTCTCCCCAGATATGGCATTTTTCCCCCCTCTTTTCTTTTTTCGGTTATTGTTCCTGTGTGATTACATGGTGTGTTTTTTCCATTTGCTTTTACTTGTTTTGATGGTTATTCAGTTGTTATTTTTGTCTAACTGAGTGGGAGAAAGTAACAGTCCCCATACGACACAACTACTTGCACATTTCCTGCAGCTTCACTTACTGAGTGAGAGCCACCACTTCCTTCTCCACCAAAGGGCCAGTGATAAACAACCACCAAGAAGATCCTGACCCACCCTAAGCTGCTTCTCACAAACCGCTAACAAAGATCTAAATACAACAATGTCACAATGTCTCACAGACAACAGACCATCACAGTCCACACACAGAAGCAAGATAAAGTGGTAGAAACAAGGGAGCAGGATACAGACCCAGATCACATCCCCGAGGAAGAAGCAGCATTGGAACTCCCTGATAAGGAATGCAAAAGAATTATATTTAGGTATCTTCAAAGGATTGAGAGACAGATCAAGGAAAACACTGACAAAA
>NW_006921624.1:9175341-9232762 GCF_000298275.1 Orycteropus afer afer
CCCCAAAAGAAAATCACCAAGACATATCATCATCAAACTCATCAAAACCAAAGACAAAGAAAGAATCCTGAAAGCAGCACAGGAAAAACAAAAAGCTACTTACAAAGGACAACCAATAAGAATAAGCTCTGATTTCTCAGCAGAGACCATGTAAGCAAGAAGGCCATGGGATGGTATATAAAAAGAGAAAAGAAAAATTTCCAACCAAGAATTTTATAACTGGCAAAATTGTTCCTCAAATATGATGGTGAAATTAGGAGATTTACAGATAAGCTGAACTTAAAGAAATTTGTTAAAACCAGACTAACCTTACAAGAGATACTAAAGGGAGTCCTCTGAGAAGAGAACCAAAAATAGTAAACAACAACTGACCATTAATACACGAGGTGGCTTAAGCTATGGGCATATCCAAAGTAAAATAAGCTTACAAGATTGTAAACGGGGAACCAGAGACATCAATTGGCAAGTGAGGACAGCTGTAAACCAAAAAGAAGGAAAATACTGTGTAGTTACAGAACTTCTAAGTGAGGAAGTCAAAAGAGTTGCAAGATAGAATGGACTGTTCTAATATCAGGGTGAAAATTATAAATCACAGGGTAACCTCAAAAAGAAAATGATAAACCTTCACATCACAATAAAAAAAGAGGACAAGCACAAATATTCTGCAAATACTAAAACAACAGCAAAAAGGAAATGATAACACGATTCATAAACATAATGAGCTCAGTACAGAAAATAATATGGAAAAATGAAACCAGGGACATCATGAAAAAACACATAACAAAATGACAGCAACCAATTCATATTTGTCAATAATTACTCTGATGTTAATGGATTAAATGCACCACTCAAGAGATAGAGAGTTGCAGATTGGATAAGAAAACAAAACATCAATATGCTGTCTATAAGAGACACACCTTGGAGACAAAGACAAAAACAGACTAAAATTCAAAGGTTGGAAAAAGATTATCAAGCACATGGCAACCATAAAAGAGCAGGAGTGGCAATATTAATTTCTGATCAAATTGACTTTAAGACAAAAACCACCATACGAGACACAGAAGGACATTATATAATGATTAAAGGATTAATTGAACAAGAAATATAACCATAATAAATATCTATAGACACAATGAAAGAGCCCCAAAATAAATAAAGCAGACTGCAAAATAGTTGAAAAAGTAAACAGATGACTCTGCAGTCATAGTGGGAGACTTTAATACACCACTTTCAATGAAAGATAGAACAACTGGAAAGAAACTCAGCAAAGATGCAGATGGGCTAAACAATACAATCCACCAACTTGACCTTATAGACATCTACAGAGCACTTCACCCAACAACAGCACAATATGCATTCTTTTCCAGTGCACATGGGACATTTTCCATGATAGACCATATGTTAGGCCATAAAGCAAGCCTTAATAGATTTAAAAACATTTAAATATACTGGAAAGCATTTTCTCAGATCATAATGCTATCAAATTAGAAATCAACAATAGGAAGATCAACAGAAAAAGAGTAAACACATGGAAACTGAACAACACCCTCCTTAAGAAAGACTGGGTAGGAGAAGAAATAAAAATTGAACTTAAAAAGTTCCTTGAATCAAATGAGAATGAAAACACAACATACCAAAATCCTTGGGACACAGCAAAAGCAGTGATCAGAGGCTGATTTATACCAATAAATGCACACATCAAAAAAGAAGAAAGAGCCAAAGTCAACACTTTAAATCAACATCTTCAACAATTACAAGAAAGATCAGCAAGAAAAGCCTACAGTCACCAGAAGAAAGGAAATAAAGATTCAAGCAGAAATCAATGAAACAAGAAAGAGAAAGACAAATAGAAAAAATCAACAAGACCAGAAGTTGGTTTTTTGAAAAGATCAGTAAAATTGACAAACCACTGGCAAACTTAACAAAGGAAAAGAGGGAGAGAATACAAATAACACAAGTAAGAAATGAAATGGGTGACATCATAACAGAACCAACTGAAATAAAAAGGATAATATCAGGATCCTATGAAGAACTGTACTCCAACAAATTTGAAAATCTAGAAAAAATGGACAGATTTTCCCTTCTCTCCTCTTCCCTTTTGTTCTCTACATCAGAATCACTAAGCAATCTTTAGGGATTCCTTCAGAAACCAACCTAGGAGACTTTGAAGAGGCACTCAGGGTGTAAAGCTCTCCTGTCTTGCCTTCTACCCCTGACATCTGGAGACGCTCCCTCTTCTGTGTCTCAGCTGGACTCATTTCTACCATGTCAGTTGGGTTTCCTAAAACCTCAGGGGTGGGTGTGAAAATGAGGAGAGTCCATTACACTTTTTGGCTTCAGAATCATTCCTTCCTGGAAATTAGCTGGAACAACTTGGTGGGAGGACGTGTTGTTGTTGTTGTTTGCCGTCGAGTTGCACCCGACTCATAGTGACCCCTCCTTGGGTTTCTGAGGCAGTATCACTACAGAAGTAGATTGTCCCATCTTCCTTCTGAGGAATGGCTGGTGGATTTGAACCGCCAGCCTTCTAGTTAACAGTCAAGTGCCTTAGGCACTACGCTACCAGAGATCCTGGTGGGAGGACATAATAGGCTTAATTGGATAGTCTCTCCTTCAGGGACTTCTGGCTGATCAGATTATTCCCTTGGTAATGGGCCACTGTAGGTACAGAGAAGCTAGTCCTCAAATGGGTGTATAGTGGTTAAGAAAAAGGGCTATGAAGTCACAAAGACGTGGGCTTGAGTCCGTGATTTGCTAGTTGCTGGTGACCTTGGCTAAACTATATAACCTCTCAGAGTCCCAGTTTCTTTTCCTGGAAATAGAGTTGATAATAGTTTATACATCATAGGGCAATTTGAGAATTAATGAGAGAGTATATGGAGAAGGCCAGGGACAAGATCTCAAGACGGTGCAAACTCAACAATGATAGTCATGTTTGTTATCATATTAGTGCCAAGCTCAATTCTTGGAATATAATAAACAATAAGTGGTATCATTATGAGGCTGCTAACCTAAAGGTTGACACTTTAAACTCACCAGCTGCTCCATGGGAGAAAGATGGGACAGTCTGCTTCTGTAAAGATAAGAACTTTGGAAACCCCATGGAGACTTTCTGCTCTTAGAAGGCAGCTATGAATGGGGATTGACTCTGTAGTATCCAGTTTGGTTTTGGTTTTTGTTATCATTATAATCTCCTGGAGTTTTTGGGTCCTGCATGTATGACCCCAGTAAATCCCAAGCATGGCCACTTTATGTGGTGTTCTTTGAGCTACAACCTCTTGCAGAGTGATCTTGGAGAAGGAAGTTCATATTGTCCCTCTTCTCAACTTTCTCAGCATTCGCTGTTCTTTGTCATTTACTTGATTAAAAACAGCAGGGTATCCTCTCCCCCTTGTCAGTGGCTCTCCTCCTCTTTCCTTCCCTTCAAACCAAATCTTAATTCATCCTCACCCACTAGGTGACAGGGACCCTATATGTGTGTTATAAAAGGAATAACTTGGAAGCAGTGAATTGGCTGCAGAAGGCGGGGCAGCTGTCTCTTGCCCAGAGCTGTGACAGCAACTTAACACATCTGCTCCTTTTCTGGCCCGCTGGTTTTGAACCTCAGACAGCTCAAACACTCCCTCTTTCCAGAAGTCTTCTCTGCCCTCCAGAAGGAGGTCAGCTTTCTATAACTCTCTAGCTTGAGATCACCATCCCAGGACCCCCTAGATGCAGGTTACCATTCATTTTCCATGTTCTCCAACTAGACACATCCTCCAGCCAGAAGCCACCCTTTCCTGAACCTGCATCCTGTGGTCAGTCTTCCCTGACACTCCAGCCAGACGTCACCTGTCTCAGAAACTTCAGCCAGAGGTCACCCTTCCTTCCCCTGAATTCCACTAGGGATTCCTGCAAATTTCAGACTCCTTGGGATGGTATCCAAGTTTCAGTTCACTTGTCTTTCCCTTTTAACCTCCAGAGATCATCCATCCATTCAGTTTGTCCTCTCATGAGACTCCTGTGCTTTACCCACCCTGTAAAAGGGTTGCCATCACTTCCCACAGCAACTCGTTGCTTACCCTCCTTGCCTCTCTAGCTAGCTGGGTCATCCACGGGGCAGGTAATGAATGGTTAGAGGAGGGCCCCATGCTCCAATCCTTAATGAGCCTCATCCTGGCTGAGTGACCTTGTTAAGCTCCAGCCCCTTTCTGTACCCATTTCCCTTGGATGAAAAATGAGGCCACTTGGCAGTCCCTGCCAAGCATGAGTGGTGAGGGATGAATTAATTAATAACAATCATCAGAAAAGTGCTTTTCCACAGCATATAGAACACCCAGTGAACTCAAGGAATTACAATAATGAAAGTGTGAGTAAAAGTCTGAGGCTTTTCAAGGGGCAGGTCATGGCAGAGAGGTGATTCTGGAGGTTGGCAGATATCTAGCTCAGAGGTGCAGAGGAGCCCCTAAGGTTCCAATAATTGGCTTTCTTCTTTGTCCTCTTCTTGGCACTCTTTTCCTAGCTACAGAGTACATTTTGTACTGTCTCTCCCCACCTCAGCCTCCTCCGTCTGTTCATCCTGTCAGTTCCATGTGTGACTGTCAGAATATTTTGTTGCTGGGGTTAGCTGCTATCAAATCAGCCCCCTGACTCATGGTGACCCTGTGCACAATGAGAGTAGATTGTTTTATCCATAGGGGTTTTATTGGATACATTTTTTGGAGATAGATTGCCCAACCTTTCTGCCTAGTCTGCCTTGGTCTGGAAGCTCACTGGAATCTGTTTAGCATCACAGCAAGAGGCAGAATGGACGTGGCTGCACATGAGGTGTATTGGCCTGGGATTGATCCTGAGTTTCCCACATAAAAGATGAGACTTCTACCATTGAACCATCACTGTCCTTTTCAGAACATAAGAACCTTAAAACTAGCTCAATCTTTCCCATTTTGCAGATGTAGAAATAAAGCCCTAGGCGGGGAAAGGGGACAGTAATTACAAAGACTCGAGGCTGAAACCAAGAGCGTGGATCTGAGAGTCAGAGATCTTTTATCCCACCATGTATCTGCTCTTCCCTTAGCTCCTTTCCATCCATTTCTGCCTCTCAGCTCTACTAGAATTACCCAAACTTAATCTTTGAACTTTTTCTTTTGGGCCTGTTCAGTTAGATGGAGTGAACATTTTCTGAGCACTTACTATATGCCAGGGAGCTCTGGTAGCATAGTGGCTAAGGCACTTGACTGCTAATGGGTCTGACTCGATGGCATGTAACAACAACAACTACTACTATATGCCAAACTCTGTGCTTAGCTCTGATATAAATGAAGTAGAGTCCTGCTATCCAAGATGTTTGGCACATATGGGTGAACAATGATAGTGTTGAGTGATTGCTCTATTCATCGCTGTCCAGAGCTTGATACACAGTAGTAGTTCAACAGATTCTGATCAAGGATAAATGAGATCTTAGCATCTTTCCCAGGGGCTACTGCATCACTTCTCTCATCCTCCAATTCATTGTACATGTACTTCTAGGTGGATCTTCCACAGACACAATACCAATCATGTCACTATCTTCATTCCTTCCTCACAAACCTTTGGAGGCTCCCTATTTCTTGCCTGGCAATGCATACATTCCCTCCTCATTTAACAACTATCTCAGTATCTGACATGTCTCATGTCTCAATTACAACAATAGTAAAAATCTGTTATGTGACTGTTTTGCACATTGATGACATATATCTGGCAGTAATGAATGCCAAGGTATGAGTCAAGAGTAACATTGGCTGTAATAGTTAAGGTTATGTTAACTTTGCTGGGCCACAATTCTCAGTGATTTGGTAGTTGTGTAATGATGTAATTTGGCAGTTATGTAATGATGTAAGTTGGCAGTTATGTAATGATGTAGTGAACCTCCATTTTGTGATAAGATACAGTCATCTCACATTTTTTGTATAATGCCAATTTTTTGCATAATGACCTGGTCTTTGGAACCTAACAATATCAACAAGTGAGGAGTGGGTGTATTTCTTCCTTGACACTCAGTCCTCTCAGATCTGGATTAAATTTCCTTCTTCAGCCCTGCCTCCCATGGTTTTATTGTTGACAGTTGACAGCTATCTAGTTGTCTCAGACTCATGGTGATCGCATGTACAACAGATCAAAATGACGTGCAAGCCTGTGCCATCCTCATGATCCTTGATATATCTGAGTCCATTGTTGCAGTCATTGTGCTTTGTTTTCTTTAAGAGTTTGTTTTACATCCAACATTATGTGTACATTTAGCTTCACTCCCCATTTACCATGCCCAACCCTAACCCAGTCCCCTGCCTCCCTGCCCAGTAGCCCTCTGTTCCGTGCCCCTCTTAGTTATGCACTCCTGTTTGTCCCGCATTTCCTCCATGTGAAAGTTGTCCCTCTGGTGTCCCGTGGTCGATTGCTCCAAGGGATGCATCTCTATAGAGTATGTGGGTGCATCACCCTGGGCTGAGTGGTCTGCATGTACATCTTGTTTATTATTGGGCTGAGAGCCATCCCCTTGGGAGTAAGTTTTATACCAGGCCCAGAATGTATCCCAGGATCGTAGTATTGGGGGTCTTACCAGACTCCATCCGACCAGTAATTCTGGTCATTATTGAGTTTTTGGATTTTGTTCCATGTTTTTCCTCCCACTCTATCCAGGATCTCCAGAGTGCTTTTCAGTGTAGGTGGTCCATCTTCTAGGACTAGACTGAACAATATTCTGTTGTGATTCATAGGATTTTTGTTGGCTTATTTTGAGAAGTAGATCACCAGGCCTTTCTTCCCAGTCTGTCTTAATCAGGAAGATTCACTGAAACCTGTTCCCCGTGGGTGACCATGCTAATATTTGGAATACTAGTGGCATAGCTTCCAGCATCATAATAACACACAAGCCATCAATAGTACAATACCCTGACAGATGGGCTGTGGCCTCCCATGGCTACACTCCTTGAATGTACAGTCTAGTTAAAATGCTCTCATCTTCCCAGCTACACACACTCCATGCATTCTCTTGTCTAGGCCGTTGCTTTTCTGATCCTGCTACCTGCAATTCTAACCCCTCCACTAGATTTCAAGATGTTCTGATCCTCTGTGTCCTTGAAGGTTAAACTTATATCCCCTGCTTGCTCCCACTAACTAATTTACCCTTCATACACCAGCTCAAGTGTCATCTTGCCTTTAAAGACCTGTCACCATCACCTTCACTTCACATGTATTCCTCTTTAGCTTGGGTCTCCCCAGTTTTCCAAACATATTTTTTCTTGGCATTTTCAACACTTTATCATCCATATTAATGTCTGGGTCATTCTTCCCCATCCTAGTCTGTGAGCTGCTTGGAAGATTAACAACATTCCCATCTCCTCAGTCTCAGCACTCTAGTACAGCAGTGGGTGCTCCAGGAATTTTATATTGGAGCAATACATGGTCTAGTTCTTTCTGGATGAAGCCTTTTGTTTCCCTTCCCTCTCCCCCACAGCGATTTCTTCATTTCCGTCTGCAGAATTTCTTCTGACAATTTGATACTGATACTTGCACTAGTTGGTGTTATTTTTGTGTCTAATTGCCATGATCTGTGATCAGCCTCCAGTTTTTTCTATTGTGGGAAGTAGGAGAATAGAGAGTGAATGCTTGTTGGAGTCTTGGCTCCATCACTGACTTGCTCTGTGACCTTGGGCAAGTCTCTCTTCATCTCCCAACACCCATTTAATTTCCACTATATATATCCCCCATCAATAAAGAAGGTGTTGGACTAAAATTAGACATCTCAAACTGGCTGCCCACAAGTCACATCTGGCATGCATATATCATTTTGCTTGGCTTGTAAAACGTTTTGTTTTAAAGAAAGGCAGATAGGTTTCTAAAAGGAAAATGAGAAATTTCACACAACAGCTGGATTTCTAGATTCTCTTGGAAAATTAGAAGACCTGCCAAAACTGGGCTTCCTTCCTGCATGGCAATGTGCTGGGGGACTCAGTTGTCTTGTCACTTCTGGAAGGGATGTGAACTCTCCAGGTCTCCAGGAACCCCACTTCACCCTCACTGTACCCCCCAAGGCCTGTCTCCATTGTCATTTGTCATCGTGCATGTGCTGCTGTTCTTCTTGCATCCAGTCGGCGTCACTCATCATATCTGCCTAGTCTGAAGGCTTTGTGAGGGGGCTTCAGAATTAGATATCATTAAAGGCTCTTCCCGCTCTGAAATGTGTGCTCCATCCAGTTACCTCACCTCCCCTTCCAGGTTCTCCATCCCCAAAAATACTCAAATCCTGCTCAGCCATTTCTTAGAGAGAGAGAGTCGGGGGTAACAGAGGGAAGAGGGGAAATGGCATTATCTTGACAAGGGAACATTTCCCCTTCCTGTAATCCCTGCTTGTCCATCCTAATTACTTCCTTATCAGTCTCCATAAGTACATCACAGCAGGTAATTAGCAGGGGGGATTGATGAGACCGTCTTCATCATTAAGGAGTCTGGTGGGAAAGGGAGAGGTGAAGAGGCGACTCCAAGTCCTGAAAGTAGAATAGGGTTGCAGGTCCCAAGTGCCCATCTCCTTGGCCAATGGATCCGTCTGGGTCTGCCCAGTTTGGGCTCAGAACTGGTGGCCAGCCGCTGCTCTAATGAAGAATTCTAGCAGAGAGAGTGCCTGGAGGGCCCATGGCATAGAGGAGATGGCAATAGGGCTGAGGGCTGTGCAGTCTGCATCTGGTTGTAGGGCCAGAAGGTGAGAAGGGAGCCCAGCTCTTGCATCAGACATCCCCAGATGGATAACTCAGAACACACTCTTGCCATCTGGGCGGGGGTGGCCAGACTCGGCACTGGACTCCCAGGGGTCTGGCCTGTCATCAATCTCTCCCTCAGGGCTCAGGGCCAGGAGTCTATGCTTCAGATGGCGTCTCCTGTCTGCCAGTTTTACTAATAAATAAGTTACGTGGGTGATGCCATAGTCTCCTGCTAACCAGCTGCTCCAGCAACATCTAACTCTGTCCTCTCATGTTTGGTGGTGTTGTTGTTATGTGCCGTCAAGTCTGACCCGACTCATAGGGACCCCCCCTTGGGTTTCCCAGGCAATCTCACTATGGAAGTAGATTGTCTAACTTTCCTTCTGAGGAGTGGCTGGTGATTGGGCATTCTACTTTTTTTTTTTTTTATTAGGATTTGGGTGAAGATTTACAGAGTAAATTCACTTTTCATACAGCAGTTCACATATACTTTGTCTCATGTCATTGACCAAAATTTACAATGCAGCAGCTCCCCTCCCACTTCCTCCCCATAGTTACCTCCTCCCAGTGTCCATCCCTTCATACTCTTCGAGAGGCCCATTTTCTGCCAACCCTGTATATGATCTTGGATACACTCTCCATTTAGACATACATAATTGTTTAGCTTGTTCACCCATCTATCCGTCCCTATACCCATATTTGCTTTCATTAACAACTCAGTGGGCAATCTACTTCTGTAGTGATATTGCCTCAAAAACCCAAGGAGGGGTCGCTATGAGTTGGGTTGGACTTGACGGCACATAACAACAACAAACATGAGAGGACAGAGTTAGATGTTGCTGCAGCAGCTGGTTAGCAGAAAACTGTGGCGTCATCCACGTAACTTACTTATTAGTAAAACTGGTGTTCTTGAAAAATACATGCAGTGCCTTAGACCCATTATGTCTCAGGATCCCCGATTTTAGGGACTTAGGGCAAGCCCTGCTTCCTTCTGTTTGCCTTCACACTACTCCCTCCTGACTCCAACTGCCTTCAGTTCAGATGCCTTCCTTTTGGAGGTAGATAGAGAGCCGACCTACCTGTTTTGTCTCTTCTTAAGCTGGTAAAAACTCATCAGTGCCTTCCCTTGGTATGAGGGCCATTTTTAATCCTAACCATGGACTGCAAGGCCTAGCATGACCCCATGCCCACCAGCCCCTCCCACCTCATCTCTTGCTCTGCCCTGTCCCTGCCTCCCCAAATCTATATGCCAACCATGCTGAAAAATTTAACCATGCTTGAATTTTTCAAAGGATTAATATTCTCTTTCCTTCCTGGATGTTCACAACTCTTCCTTCTGGTTGGAACACTTCTGTCCTGCTTCTTCCCTTGGAAAATTCTACTCATCTTTTGCTGTTGATGTAGACACCACATCATCCCCGAGGATGGACAACTGTGGCTGGGCTGTGTCTTTTCCTTTGACTCTTGTAGCCACCCTGTGCTTACCCTGTCACATGGTCCTGGTATTGTAAGTGCTGATTGTCCCTATTGGGAGAGCACAAGTCTTTCATCATGTCTCCAGTATCTAACATGGTCTCCAGCTGATAGCTAGACTCTCAGGAAATATTTGCTTACTGATTAAATGAATGGGGTTAAATAGGCCTCAATTCAACTTTAGTCTCAGGATGGTGCAAACAGTTACTATGCTGATATGGTAAGTGGGTGGAGGTTTGAGTCCAAACAGAAGCACCTTGAAAGAAAGCCCTGGTGATCTGTTTCCAAATTATCTGTATGTTTCTACTTGGACACACATGGGGTCACCATGAGTAGAAACTAGTTTTTACTCTGTTTTACTTTGAGGGTTTATTTAATACTTCACCCATAAATACTGTGTGCCAATATATCTACCAAGCTGCAATGAGGACAAAAAATGAAAATGTGCATTAAGGAAAAAATTAGGATGTTTGCACATGCTTCCATGGAAGGGAAATAATTCACATTAGGAAGTGGGTCAATCCTGGATTTATTTCTTCCTGAAAGCATTGCTTGCTTCTAATATTGAAGATTTCTTTAAAGGTAGTCCTTGAATCCTCCCCACCCCTCCCCAACCACTTTGAGTGGAGCCATGACTGGTGATTCAGCGTGGGGTGCTGAGCACAGGAGGTGGGGTGGTGTTCTGTAGGATGGAGCTGGAGTGGGGCCCCTCACCGGAGACATTCGGTGGTCCCTAGGATGGTAAAGCATAAACAGTCTTGGAAGCTGTGGTCCATATTCCCTGAACAGGCTCTACCAGGAAGGGTCAGAGCTCAGAGATAAATTCCTGACATTGAGTGAAAACAGGTAGATTCACGTGGTGGTTGGTGAGAGGGAAGGTCCTGATGGATTGCCTGGAGCATCAGTTTACATTTCAGAACCGGGCTTCCGGGCTCAGAGGTGAGGCAGACTGGCTGTGCCCAGGTCAGTTTAATGTAGCACATTTTCTGTTTTTGAAAAATAAATAGTTTTCCCCTTCACGTGTGTGTGTGTGTGCATGTATGCATAAAAATGACTTGCTCGCTCTAGCCGTGCACTAGACCAGTTATGGGAATGGATGCACTTCAGACCCCAGACTATCAATCTAACTAACATCAAGGCTAAAACTAAATTAATTTTTTTTTTTCTTCTGCAGAGGAGGCATTGGAATATCTTAGTATTTTTTTTTCCCCCCTTCATTAAATTCTGCTTGACTCTAGGCGAGTAGGAAAAAAAAAACAAAACAACATTGCTTGTATTCCAGCCCCCAGAGGTCCCCATTACTGGGTAGATTGAAGGAATCTAACAGTGCCGGCAGAGATGGGTGGTGTGTTGAAAATGCCCACGGTCCTTGCTTTGGTCTGTGATGCTTAGAGAAAGCCCCCATCACCCAGGGTCTCCGGCTGCCAGTAAACCCTACCTGTGTGGTGCTAGGGGCCAGGCCACACACATCACAACTCACACCCACTTTCCTGCTCCTTTAGTGCCTGGAGTCAACAGAGCTGTTGGGTTGGTGAAGAGAAGGTGGTAGGGTATACCTCAAAGCCCAAGGGCTGAAGGCAGAGGGCTCTGTAATTGGTTTACTGTGCACAGCAAGACAGGAAAGAATAAAGGTGGAAATACATAGTCAGGCTGGGAGCAACACACAGACTCCAGCCATATTATACCCAGTGTGCTGTGTGCCCCTGAGGTGATGCTGAATGAGTTACCTCTGCCCTCTAGGCATCAGTTACTCTCTAGGAACATGGGGCAACAATAACGGGTGGTGCAGCACAGACAAGAGGATGACCTGAGATAGATGCATGGTGGCCTGACACATAGTAGACAGTTATTAAGTGTTAGCATTCTGTTCATGCATTTATTTATTCAGTGCTAGGGCATGGTATGAGGAGCTAAGAATTTAAACACGTTATTAAGACAGAGCACCTGACTCAAAAAATGCAGCGTTTAGTTCCAAGGTGCAGAGAATACAGCCTAGCAATAGAGGGAATTACACTTGCTTTCAAATGGGAGAGGATCTTTCTCCCACCCCAGTTTTAGTAGGTCCTAGACGGCTTTGCAGAGAGAGTGACCCCTGAACTGAGGAGCAGTAAGGTCTGGCCAGGTGATGAGGTGAGAAGGAGATAAGGTAGGGGTGTGTGATTCTAGGCAGAGAGTGGTAAGAGACATCATGGTGTGTTCAAGTACCTAGAATTCTTATTGTACTAGGGGATTAGCAGATTTCTATTATTTTCTTTCTGGAACAGTCGTTCTTAACAGGAAGTAATTTTACCTGCCAGAGGACATTTGGCATCGTCTTAAGGCATTTTTTAGTTGTTATAACTGGGGGGAGGGTGCAGCTGACATCTCTAGCAGGTAGATGTTATTCACTATCCTACAATGCACAGGACAGCCACCACAATAAGAATTATCTGTCACAAAATGGGAATAGTTCTGAGTTTGAGAAACCCCACCCTTGAAACTTAGAACCAGTCAGACAGGACGTGGTTACCTGTTTGATTTGATGTTAGCCACAGACCCTCCTCTACACCTGCTCGGAATTGCTAACCAGCTCCCTCTTAGTGTCAAATATTCAGGACAATGAATGAAATGCAGATATCTGTGACTTGGTTTCACATGTCTGAGTTAGTCACTAGTAGCCATTTACACTTTAGTCAGAATTGCTTCATTATCTTATCAAGTTGTTTAGCAAGGGTGTGTAGGACTGAGACACACAGCTTTGGATGTGAGCCTGTAGAGTTCTGGAACTGGATTCTGAGAATTGGATTTTTTTAGACAGGGAAGGCCAGAGAGGAGGAGCCCTGTCATCTGAGGCTGATCCCTGTAACTAGAGAGGGTTAAGTGGTTTTTCCAGAGGCAGAATATTTTGTTGGAGGATCTGGTACTGATCTAGGCACATCACTACATGATCTCCTATAGACCTTAAGACGACCTTATTAATTTCTCCATTCAGTCCACAAATATTCACAAAGCACCCACTGTCCAAGATGCTGGACCTCGTGCTTTGGCTATTACCACTCCTATTTCATAGGTGAGAAACCTGAGGCCCAGAAACAGAATGCCATTGCCTAAATCCACTGTACAAGTAGTTAGAAGAACTGGAACTAACTTATAGGGTGTCTGATTCCCAGGTATGTGGCCTTTCCATATACTGGGACAGCTGTGTCCCTCTTACTACTTGGGCTTTTAGTTTGGCTTTGGTCTGCAAGGGACAGTGTCAAGTGAAGGAAGCTGATAGGGCAATGTGTATCCCTGCTGGACAGAGTGGCAGAGGAAATGAATGTGTTTGTAATGTAATCTAGAATATGCATGGATGACAGAATCGTCAGGCTGCCAGTGGACATGGGCTGCCTCTGCACACTTCACATTTTAATTTTCAAAGGTTCTCTAGGATTCTTGCTGCTGTGCCTGTCCCAAGCAGGGATGTAAAAAGGAGACAGATGGTGTTGCTCTGATTGGCTGTGCTGCATGATGTGGAATGGGTGGCAGGAGGAGTTTGGGGTGGGAGAGGGGACTGTCTGACTCTTTAGCTAGGCTATAGGTAAAGAGGTCAAAGATTAGAGAGAGCAGAGATTAGCGCAAGACAGAGCTATCCAGGGCTATAGTCACAGTGGAGTTTCAGTCAACCATTAAGCACTTGGCTGCTAATGAGAGAGTTGGAAGTTTGTCTACCCAGAAGTTCCTTATAAGAAAGGCTTTGTGATGTACTTCAGAGAAACCAGCCGTTGAAAACCTTATGGAGCACAATTCTATTCTGACACACATTGGGCTGCCGGAATCCATTCCATGGCAACTGTTTTTCTGTTTGATGTGCCTTTAAAGGGCAAGAGGTGGTAGCTCTAGCCACTAAGGATTACAGGTAGAGTAGTTACAGAGTGCAGCTGCCATGAACACGGACTTTAAAGTTACACTGCCTGGAATTTGGAGCCCAGAGCTACCACTTCCTAGCTCTGGGACCTTGACATGTTATGTACCTGCTCTTGACCTGCTTCATCATTGATTGAGTAATTCTAAGAAGGAATTGGAAGCTCTGGTGGCATAATGCCTAATCAGAAGGCTGGCGGTTCAAACCCACCAGCCACTCCTCAGAAGGAAGGTTGGCAATCTACTTCCATAGCGCTATATCCTTGGAAACCCAAGGAGGGGTTGCTATGGGTCGGATCCAACTGCATGGCAGTACATTTTACGATCTTATATATAAAGAACCTGGCCCATGGTAAACTCTGTTCATCTTCTCCTTTGAAAGTTATGCAAGCTCAGTCTTGTTGGTTGATGGTCAAACTTGAGAATGCACATAAGTCATTTCAGACTGAGCTCGTTAAAATGCAGATTCCTGGGTTCCTGCCAGAGGCCCTGGTCAAGTCCAACTAATATTAGTCCTGGGAGTCTTCATTTTAACAAGCATCCAGGTGGTCTTTACTGCTGCTAAGCCGGTTTCTTCAACAAATAAATAGGAAAAACAACCTTTCGTAATCCCTCACACTGGTGTATTTCTTTACGGCTTCCACAACAAGCTCACTTGGTGTTTAATTTGACTCAGCTACCCCATGAAGTAGGTATTATCATTATCTCCATTTTGCAGTTGAGAAAAGAGGATCATACACTTATTTTAAACAATTCCTACCCATGAATTGGGAGTCTCTGGGTAGTGCAAATTGTTAACATGCTTGGCTGCTAACCGAAGCATTAGATATTTTAGTTGACCTACCTCAGAAAAAAAAGCTTGGAGATCCACTTCTGAAAAATCAGCCATTAAAAACCCTAGGACACGAGCTTCTACTTTGACACACATGGGTATGTCATGAGTTGGGATCGATTCCATGGCAACTGCTACTGGTACCCTTGATTTGACTTTCAGTGCCTCAATTCCAATGATAGTACTTGGAGCCCATGGTTTGTAGAGAAATCACAGGGCTGGGAACTGGGCAGCCCATTTCTCCCATTTAAATATCTTGTTGGTCTTAGGGTTTGCCATCTTCATCTGATCTGTGGGCCTCAGTTACCAGATTTGTAAAATGGGAGCGTCTGCCAGGAAGTGAGCTCCGAAACCACATTTACTCCTTAAATGTCTTATTGCTATTTCACAAGTGAGTAAAGCAAAGTGACCTGCCTAACATTGTACCATTATAAAATGATAGGATTCAGGTTTTATTGGTTTCTGCTGTGCCTCTCTGTGCTACTGGAAGGAAACATGAGGCTGAAATATATGTGAAAGCTCTTCGAGTATGAGACTGTCACTTGGAAGGTGCAGCTACTGATCAGCATAAAACATCACATTAAGGACCTCACTACATATTTAATAAAAAAGCTCATTCAGGGAGGAGCATGGCCCTTAATGATTACTTCGATCTTATAGAAATAAATGGCTCTCTTAGAGCAAATAGCTCACCCCTTGGAAGAGAAAGAAGTTTTCCCAGGAGCCTACGGAAGAAGCAATTTTCTAAGTGGTGCCCTGCTTTAAACAAATGTACCTTAATTTGCCTCCCACAGTGTCTAGTTGAGTCCCACCGGCTCAGAGGAGCGACCAAACCAGCGCCAGGCTGAGCCCTTCTAGAGCAATTCATTTTCACAGAGTGCTTTAAAACAATGAGTCTCCGGGATACTGTAGCTCCAGGCCTTTTGCAGGGCAGCCGCCCTGCAGAAGAAGCAGCAGGAGGTCGCTGAGGCACAAGATTTAGGTGATCACTGGGAACTGGAACAAGCTGGGTCTTTGGGGCCATATTCTTTCCTCATATGGAGCCCCAGGTTTCAATCACAACACAAGGGCAATGCATGTGTTCATTCTAAAGCCCCTCCAGCTTCATATTTAGGGGATCATTTATACCTGAGCCCCAAGCTGAGCAAACAGAAAAAGGGGTGCCTCATCCCTGAGAGTGCATGGCACAGCCCAATTAGCTTCAGTTTTGGATTTTTGGCTCTCAGCTTTTCAACACTGGATGACTCCCAGGTGTTCTCCAGGAAGGAGAAAAGTCTAAGATGTACCAAGCTGTGAGTGATGACCTAGGGTATTTGGAATAACCTGAACTATAAAGCTACTTTGCTTAAGTTGGATTCAGATGCACAGTGATAATAATAATAGGTAATATTTATAAAATGTCCATATTCTTCCAGGTGAAGTCATTAGCACTTTCCACATAAGAATATATCTAGTCTTACAAAGCCCAATGATATTAACTATTATTAATATTTGTTGTTGTTGTTATGTGCCGTCGAGTCGGACCTGAGTCATAGCGACCCCTATTTGGGTTTCCGAGGCAGCATCACTACGGAAGTAGATTGCCCAACCTTCCTTCCGAGGAGTGGCTGGTGGGTTTGAACCGCCGGCCTTCTGGTTAGCAGTCAAGTGCCTTGGGCACTGAGCTACTTCATATTATGAGTAGTCCTATTTTACAGAGTAGAGCACTGAGGCGTAGACAGCATGGGTAACTTCCAAAGACACACAAATTCATGAGTGGCAGAGGTGGGATTTGAACTCAGGCCAGCTGTCTCCGGAGACCACATCTTTACTTTGTGTTGCACTGCTTCACTAATGACCATGACACCCTTTGGCAGTACAGTCCTATTCTGCCTGCTTTCTACTGTGGCTTCAACACAAGTCCACAAGAAAGAAGACTGAGCCCAAAGGGGGAGGACCTGATGTTCTTGGCCTCTTTGGACCTGCTACCCTATTTGGGCACCTTACACAGCTGAAGAGGTATGGCCGCCTTTCCTGCCCCAGACCTGCTGGCTGTCCATCAGGGGTCACAGCCCCTTTGGAGTGGACAGACCAGGGTTGACACTCGGCCTGTCTTCCCCTTGAGCCAGGGGCCTGCCAGTGCTGCAGCCGGTGAGGGCTGCTCCTAGGGAATTCTTGCATCAATTTTCCCAAGTGTTGGGGAGCTACTAAGCCCAGCTCTGCTATGGTGTTAATGGCTGGCATTGGATGGAACTGCAGCTCCTCCCTGGAGAATGTGCAGGGTCACAGGCATGCTTTCAGTGTCTTAAATAAAAGAACTTTGCTTGACAATTCTGAAATGGTGGGCAGTGGGGATGAACTGGGTGTCAGAAGACATGAGCTCAAATCTTGATTCTTTTATTAACTCCCAGACAGGCGGACACTTTTCTCTCTTGGAACTTCACTTTCTCCACCTGTACAGTGGGGTGAAGAATTTTCTTTCATTAATTTGTTCATTAAAACAATTCATATTGAGTGTCTGATGGTCCCCAGGCATTGCTTTAAGCTCTGCTGACTCTGCACTGAATAATAGTTCAAGCTACCCCTAAGTTCCCTTTCAAGCTTGGCATTCAAAAGGTCCAATGGGTTACCGCTGAGCCTTATGGTAGGCAGGTGAGGGGAAGGATTATGGAGGTAGGTGGTAGAGGGGAGCTTTCTGAGGCCCTGAAATCTTATCTAGGTGTGCAAGACTACTTCAGGAACATGAAGGGCTACAATTGTCTTATTTCAGCCTCCTGAGGAAGATGGGATTCGGTATGTTTGTGTGATGTGGATATGCTGTATGAATGTGTGTGTGAAGAGGTTGGGAAGAGGAGATAGAGATGAGGATGGATACAGGAGGGAAGTGGAGCTGAAAAGGGAAAAGGGACAGAACTGGGGAAGAAAGGAGGAAATAGCCACAAAGCGGAGAGGAGGCAAGAGTGAAGAATTAAACAGAAACACAAGGTCCCCTGATTACGCTCCTGGAGCACAGATTTACCCAAAGAGCAAACCCTCCCACTCCATTCTCCATGGGCTCTGGGGCAGCTTCTGACCCCCCTTGGCTCCCAGGGGTAGAAGGGTTTCTAGGCCTGAATCTACATATACCAGCTACCCACCAACTATCTAGATATATGGAAGCCACCCTCTCTCACTGGTCTGTGTGGTTTTTTTTTTAATCTTCCCCATAAAAACAAACAAACAAACAAAACTCACTGCCATCAAGTCGATCCTGACTCATAGCAACCCCTACTTGGGTTTCTGAGGCAGTATCACTATGGAAGTAGATTGCCCAACCTTCCTTCCAAGGAGTGGCTGATGGGTTTGAACTACCAGCCTTCTGGTTTGCAGTCAAGAAGCCCAGCAGCATTCTGATATTAAGGAGAACTGAGTATTCCAGCCATTCAGTGGGGAGGAAGCAATTCTCAAATAGTCACTGTCCATGGCCAGAGGGCCTCCCAGCATGTAGTACGTCATCCCACATCCCTCTTGGGGAGGGTTCTGGCTCTTTCCTGACCACAGAGAGTACCAAGTCCTGTGCTATCTTGTCCTTGAACCACAGCATTACTCTTGCCATCACCCTCAGCTGCTTCCTTTTCTCCCAGAGAGTCTCTGGTGTGGCAGAAAATAAAGGCATTGCCATTGAGAGAGGGCTCATTATGGCCCAGCTTATTTTCCATCTGTTGTATTGTGTTTTCTTTTCTTGCGTTCTCAGTACTGTTCTACAAATTTGATGTCATTATCCCTAGTTTTAGGAGCTCTGGTAGTGTAGTGCCTAAGGCACTTGACTGCTAACCAGAAGGCTGGCGGTTCAAACCCACCAGCCACTCCTTGGAAGGAAGGTTGGGCAATCTACTTCCGTAGTGATACCACCTCAGAAACCCAAGGATGGGTCTCTATGAGCTGGGTCTGACTCGACGACAAATAACAACAACATCCCTAGTTTATAGATGAGGTAACTGAGGAGCAGAGAGAGGAACTGGTTTGCCCAGTGGTACTCAGGGGATCTGTGTTGAAGCTGATGGTCCTTACAATGCTGCCCATTTTCAAAAGTCCATGATCAGGGAAGCCACTGCAAAGGAGTGATCAATAATCCAGGCTGGAGAGCAAGGTGGAGGGATGGGTAAATCTGAGCTGTGTGACCTGTGATCAGATAGCAGATCTCTGATCACTTCAGTTTCTTTATGTGCAAAATGGGATTGATGCAAGACCCTACATCCTGGTGTGGTTGGGAGGGTTTTTTGAGCTTGTTCATTTAAATCACTTACAAGAATGTTTGACACATGCTGGTCACTCATTAGATGTCACCGAGTTAGCCCCTGACTCATGGTGACCTGATGCACAATGGAACAAAATACTGCTCGGTTCTGCTCTATCTCTATGGATGGTTGTGGATTGGACCATTGTGATCCATAGGATTTGCCCTGGCTGATTTTCAGCAGTAGACTACTAGGCCTTTCCTCCTAGTCTGTCTTAGTCTGGAACCTCCATTTAAATTTGTTCAGCATCGTGATAAGCCTCCACTGACAGGTGGGTGCTGGCTGTGCATGAAGTGTATTAGGTGAGACTCAAACCTGGATCTTCCACATGGAAGTCATGATTTCCACCACTAACCCATCACTACCCCCTATAAATGTCACCCATTATTATTACCACCTGCACAGGATTTTGGGTAGAATCAGGGCAGCCTATACTTACATGCCTGGAATTTACTCTCTGGCTTTCTTCTATACTCTGATGCTTAAGGCTGGATTTATACCTGTTTGTTTCCTGGTGGGGCGTGGTGGATTCAAATTAAGAAGTCCTTCATGCAATGATGAATCTCAAGGGTTCAGGGGCAGGGAGAGCTGAGCCACTCCATGGCAGCTGTATTTAAGAAACTAAAACTGAACATGAAGAAAAGTTCTGCTCATGGTTCCAAAGAAATCATTGCACAAAGTTTTGAAGACAAGGACAAGAGAACCAACATTTACTCGTAACTGCTCTATACCACATTCCTGCCCAAAGCACAGCCACAACACTTCTTTTATAGATAGAAGCAACTGAGCCTTAGAGAGTTCAAGTGATTTGTCTAAATTCACTGGTAAGGAATCCAGCTGGGATCATAATGCAGGCTGGTTCAAAGCCATGTGCTTGCCACTTACCCATCTGTGGTTGTAGGCTGGCAGTTGGGGGAAGCTGGCAGAGCACTGCACCTTCACTGTTGAATAACTCAGTCACATACTAAGACAAGCACCCCTGGAGTGTTATTCTTCAAGAAACTGGGAAGTAAGCATCACTGAAGATTTGATAAGGACTTCTTAAACATTACTGTGCTTATTCCTTGAAATATAGAAATATAGCTTGTATATTATTTTAAAGTTCATAAAACATTCTCATGTGTTTAGGGAGATGTAATCACCTTATATTTTCTGGGTAGTGCCAATGATTAATGGACCCAGCTGCTAACCAAGAGGTTGCGGTGGTGGGAGTCCACCCAGATGTACCTTGGAAGAGAGGCCTGTAGACCTTCTGAAAAATCAGCCATTGAGACTTCTTTAGGGCACAGTTCTGCTCTGATATATATGATGTTACCATGAGTCTGAGTTGACTTGATGGGAGCTGGGGGGGAAAAACCCACCTTATTGTAGCAAAGCTAAATTCAGGAGGCTTTGGAGTTAAATATCAGGTTTTATCAGAGGAGAGTTGGTATTAGTGTCGTGGATGTATTTTGAAGGGACCAACTGAAAGGTACCTGGCTAAGACATTTTTCTGTCAGGGACCTGCTATACTGTCTCAAAAATACTTCCAAAGAGTTTTCTTTACTAACATAGGTGGCCTCAGGGAACAAACGCTGGTTTTAATCAGCAAGAATTTGAGCTATCACCTAATCAGTATCAAAGAATAGGACCCAGGAGTGGTAGGTTTTGACTGCAAGTAGAGGAAAGATGTAAGGAAATTACTGATTAACTGAGAGGTTAGAGTAGAGTAGGGGAATGCCGAAAGAAAACTGGACAGCTAAGAGGGACGCTGTTTGGAAGGAAGGTTGGGCAATCTACTTCTGTTGTGATACTGCCTCGGAAGCCCAAGGAGGGGTTGCTATGAGTTGGATCTGGCTCGACGGCGGTGAGTTTGTTTTTTGGTATTAAGAGGGACGCTGTAGGGCCATGAGTCTGTGGCTTAGTGTTCATTTGAAAACAAAAACAGTTGCCCTCCAGTTGGTTCCAATCCATGGCGACGCCATGTGTGTCAGAGTAGAACTGTGCTCTGTAGTGATTTCAATGACTGTAATCTTCTGGAAGTAGACTGCCAGTTCTTTCTTCCAAGGTGCTTCTTGGCAGACTTAAATCTCCCACCTTCAGTTAGCAGCTAAGCGCGTTAACCATCTAAACCACCCAGGTGCTTGCAGTGTTTGAAAAGGGAGAGCTATATTTCCATTTTACCAAAAAAAGATCCAAATTGGGTTTTGGGAGCTGGAACTGCTCCTCCAGGTTTGGCTACTGACACCCACTTTCTGACACCCATATCCTCATCGCCAATGACAAGAAACTACTTAATCAGAAAGAATTAAATCTTCATCTATATATCACTTACTATAATGAAAATAAGTGAAGAACTGGAGTAAGAAAACCAAAAGGGAAGAACATGTTCAGCATTTCTCAAGCTGAAAGAACTGAATGTAAGAAAAAAAAAAAAAAAAAAACCAAACTTGAGGCCTTGAGTGGTAATAGAATTCTATGGGCAGAATATTGAACAACACAGGAAGGCTCAAAAGAAGATGGAAGAAATACACAGAATCACTATGCCAAAAATAATTAGTTGACATTCAGCTATTTCAGGAGGTAGCTTATGATCAAGAACTGATGGTATTGAAGGAGGAAGTTCTAGCTGCACTGAAGGCATTGATGAAAACCAAGGACCCAGGAATTGACAGAATAGCAATTAAGATGCTTCAACAAATGGATGCAATGATAAAAGTGCTCACTCATCTGTGACAAGAAATTTGCAAGACAGCCTTCTGGCCAACCTACAGGAAGAGATCCATATTCATGCTCATTCCAAAAAAAGGTGATACAATAGAATGTGGACATTATCAAACAATATCATTATATTACACATAAGTAAAATTTTGCTGAAGGCAATTAAAAAATGATTGCAGTAGTCCATTGACAGGGGACTGCCAGAAATTCAAGCCAGATTGAGAAGAGGACTTGGAACGAGGGATATCATTGCTGATGTCAGATGGATCTCGGATGGAAGCACAGAATATCAGAGAGATGTTTACCTGTGCTTTATCGACTATACAAAGGCATTTAGCTGTGTGGAGCATAACAAATAATGGATAACATTGCAAAGAACGGGAATTGCAGAACACTTAATTGTACTCATTTGGGACCTGTACATAGACCAAGAGGCACTCATTTGAACAGGAGAAAGGGATACTGCATGGTTTAAAATCAGGAAAGGTGTGGGTTAAGGTTGTATCCTTTCACCGTACTTACTCAGTCTGTATATTGAGCAAACATTGTGGGAAGGTGGACTATAAGAAGAAGAACATGGCATCAGGATTGGAGGAAGAGTCATTAACAACCTGCAATATGCAAATGACACACCCTTCCTTGCTGAAAGTAAAGAAGATTTGAAGAATTTACTGATGAGGATCAAAGGCTACAGCTTTCAGTATGGATTATACATCAACATAAAGAAAACAAAAATCCTGACAACTGGACCAATAAGGGGAACTCTGGTGGCATAGTGCCTAAGGCATTTGACTGCTAACCAGAAGGCTGGCGGTTCAAACCCACCAACCACTCCTCGGAAGGAAGGTTGGGCAATCTACTTCCATAGTGATGCTACCTCAGAAACCCAAGGAGGGGTCGCTATGAGTTGGATCTGACTTCATGGCAGTGTGTTGTGTTTGTTTGTGTTGGACCAATAAGCAGTATTATGATAAATGGAGAAAAGATTGAAGTTTTCAAGGATTTCATTTTACTTGTATCCACAATAAACACCCATGGAAGGAGCAGTCAAGAAATTCAATGATGTATTGCATTGGGCAAAGCTGCTGCAAAAGACTTCTTTAAAGTGTTAAAAAGCAAATATGTCATTTTGAGGACTAAGGTGTGCAAGACCCAAACCATAGTATTTTCAGTCAACTTGTGTGCATGAGAATGCTGGAAACTAAATAAGGAAGGTGGAAGAAGAATTTATGCCTTTGAATTATGGTGCTGGCAGAGAATACGGAATTATACCATAGACTGCCAGGAGGATGAACTAATCTGTCTTGGAAGAAGAAGTACGGCCAGAAGGCTTCTTAGAAGCGAGGATGGCAAGACTTCATCACACTTAACTTTGAACATGTTATCGCGAGAGACCAGTCCCTAGAGAAGGACGTCATGCTTGTTACATTAGGTGGTCAGTGGAGAAGAGGAAGACCTTCAACGAGGTGGATTGACACAGTGGCTGAACAGTGGGCTCAGACACAAGAGCGATTGGGAGGGTGGTGCAGGACCAGGCAGCGTTTTGTTCTGCCGTCCACAGGGTGGCTATGAGTTGGAACCAACTCCAGGGCACCTAACAATAACTATATGTGACTACATGTAAATATTCAATGGGTGGGGTAGGTAGAGTAGCTCTCTGTGTGTCTGCATGTGAGTGAAACAAACCTAACCAAAAAGCCTAAACAAAATTTAAAAAACAAAAACAAAAAGAAGAACTATGTTTGGTTTCTCTTTCCTTTTCAGGTGTCCTTGAAAACTCAAGCCTTGCAGAGTGGCCTAGCCATGCATTAGAAATCTGTTAAAAGCCTCTGCCTGTGAGTTAGGGAGGTGATAAGTAATGCTTTTGTTTTCTTTCTGAAAAGGAGGGGATTTGTGGCAAGAGAGGGGTGAGAAAGAGTTTAGGAAGCAGGGACAGAAGTTTCAAGGTAGAAAGGGAAATAAAAGGATGCAGAGAAAAATTAGAAGACTAAAGAAAGATCCGTTAGGTCTGTCTTATTGGGTCTGGTTTCAAGGTTCTTGATACACTTTTTTAACTTGCCTTTGGGCACTGAAGGAGCTCTGGTAGCACACTGCCTAAGGCATTTGACTGCTAACCAGAGGTTGACAGTTCAAGCCTACTAGGCACTTCATGGAAGGAAGACAGGGCATTCTACTTCCATAAACATTTACCCCCTTGGAAACTCAGTGGGGGTAGCTCTGAGTTGGAATTGGCTGGATGTCGGTGGATTTTTTCCCCCCTTCTTCTCAGTGTACCCTCACAAAGAGGTCCTGAACCATTTGTTTACATGGGGATCGTGTGTGTCACCATCCAAGTCCTTCCCGAGTGTCTGATGCCTGCCAGGACTGGGCAAGGCTGGAGGCTGCCCAGGGAGGTACAGTCACTGAGAAAACAGTGTCCTCAGTGCTATAAGCCACTGACACACAATGACTTGTAGATCTTCAACATGAGGTTTCTTACCTTTTGCCCACTTTCACTTGGCAAACACCTGTCCATTCTATGTGACCACATCATCTGTCCAGGAAACCTTCCACGGTTGTCCCTTAAGGCAAGGTCAGTCCTCCCTAATGTTGGATTACTCCATAAGCAAGGTAAGCACAGGCTTACTCATGCTTACTCCCTAATCTGTAGTGAAAAATTATACATTTTTTGTTACCATGTCAAATTCTGCTTCTACATATGGCTGGTATTTGTCTCTCTCCCAGCCTCACAGCACCTTCCTACAGAATCAAAGTCTCCTCTCAAATTTAGAATCCGTGAGAGAGACAGAATATTCAGTAGGCAAGGTAAGCATAGGCTTCCTTGTGCTTACTTACTAATTTGTGGTCAACAGTTCCACATGTTTTTCATCATGTGAACCTGTTCACTGTGGATTAGTAAGTAAACACAAGGAAGCCTGTGCCTACCTTGCTTATTGGGTGATCTACCCCTGATCCCCCTGTTCTCTGTGCTGCCTCTCTGTCCAGTGCACACTTCGAGGCTGTACTTGTCATATTGCATTCTGTTGTATTTGGTGAGCTCAATGCCCACTCAACCATCCTGAGGCCTCATCGAGGCCTGTTGGGCCCTCCAGCTTAGAGCCACATTGGAGCAGGAGGTAAGTAAAGATGAAATGATCCAGATGGAAGAGCTGGTCAGAACCTAAGCCCAGGTTTCTGTTTTCCAGAGAATCTATAATAACCACAACCATGCCCTCCCCAGGCTCTTTCCGTCAAAGTGCCTCACGTGGACTTCAGTGCAGACACAGTGAGCAGGTTAAGGAGATTAAAGTGCCACCAGCAGTGCTATGTGTGAACTCCCTGGGTGTTATCTTGAGTGAGGATTCTCAACACGAGTTCTTAAATCCTGGCTTGCTTTCTTCTGTTAGGAGTTAGGGAGAGGGGAAGAGACTATGTAAAAAAGGAAACCTAGTTAATAAACAAGTGGGTGCCAACAAGTCTTAGGAGTTTGCAAACTTTCATCTGGGAGTGAGGCAGGGGTGGCCACGTGGCTGTGATGCATTTCCCAAGGGTTTGTTACAGTTTGTAATGGCTGTGGGGCAGGGATTTGGCACATTTCAAAAATGGGAAGGCCTTCAGGATCCTTGGACTTCTTCATTTCAGAGATGGGCGACTGAAGCCCAGGGATGGGAATGGCCTTCTTTAAAGTCACAGAGCATAATGACTGACAGAGCTGATCTGGAGCTCTGGGCCCATGTCCCTGTCATAGTGAGCCTCATGAACCACTTCTAGACCCAAATTTCCCAACCGTGACCACTGCAAGGGCAACCCTCATCATTATGGAGCCCCTGGGTAGTGCAAATGGTTAGCACACTTGGCTGCTAACCAAAAGGTTGAAGGTTTGAATTCACCCAGAGGTACCTCAGAAGGGGCTGTCAGTCTTCTTCCAAAAAAAGCAGCCATTGAACACCCTAGAAAGTACTTTTCTATTGGGACACACTGAGTAATATTAGTGCAATTCACCAGCAGTGTGAATTGACTCAGTGGCAACTTTTTTTGTGTGTGATTTGGGTGAAACTTTACACAGCAAATTAATTTTCCATACAGCAGTTCAGATACATCTTGTCTCATGATATCGACTGCAATTTCCCATAATGAAACAGCTTTGCTCCCATTTCCTCCCCATAGTTATCTCTTCACTATGTCCTTCCCTCCCCTGCACTCCTGTCCCTGAGCTCTCTCCCTGTGTGTGCATACACAGCCCTTCTATTCTCCCATGATTGATCTCTCCAAGGAGTGTATCTACCTAATGTAAATGTTCAGCTAGAATGCCTGTCTTTTGTTTGTCTGGAAGCCACAGGAGTGAGTTCAATTCTGAAGGGTGGCTAGGGACCATGGTCTCAGGGGTTTCACCAGGCTTTGTCAGACCAGCAAACGTCGTCTTTTTTTTTTTTTATGATTTTGAGTTTTGCTCCACATTATTTTCCCACTCTGTCCAGGATCTCCTACGCAGATCCCCCTCCAAGTGGTTGACAGTGGTAGCTGGGCACCATCTAATTCTTGTGGTCTCATAGTTGTATAGGCTGAAGATCCCATGGTGTACTAGTCCCTCAGACTAATTGTTTTGAAGCTTCTTTGGTTTTCTTCATTCTTCTTTGCTCTGGATGAGGAGAGACCCATCGTTGCATCTAGATGGCCACTTGCAAGCTTTTAAGATCCCAGTCGCTATTCACCAAAGTAGGAGGTGGAACAATGTTTTTGTGTTCTATGTAATGCCAATTGAGCTTGATGTCCCCTGTGACCATGGTCTTGAGCCCACATGTCCAACTGCTCATTCCCTCTGGGTAGCTGGATATGACCAAGAAGTGACTATAACCTTGTCCCTTGTTAGCTCTACTATGTACCTGAGAATTCTTAAAGAACATACAAATGCACTTGTAGAAACATCATCTACCAACCCTACACATGGTCATGGGCACACTCCTCCTGCATAGACACACCTGATTGTTCAGCCTGTTTAGTGGCAACTTTTTTTCATCATTTTGACTGTATCTGCATTCTCCTCCCCCCCTTATTTTGCTTTAAAGTTATATATATATTCTAAAAGGAAACTTTAATATCATACTGATAAATGGAAAACCAGCACCACTTAGTAAAATTAGAAGGCCACTATAAGAATAAATACAAAGAAATCCACATAATGTTATTGCATGCTGGCCAGCTGGTGCTATCAGCCAATTTAGGATTTGAGCCTCACTCTCTCCAGGTTCAAAAAGGAGATCAGCGAGTGTTAGGGAGGCTTTAAAGACATTGTAGCATCTTCCTCCTTCATGTTAACAAAAGGGCTGGAGAGACTGGAGGGGATAGAAAGTTCTTATTTTGTGATTCTCTATTAATTAAGTCTATCAAAATGTACTTCACTGTCATCACCTGCTAGACCAGTATTGGTGCATTTTCACTCACTTTGGGAAATTTTTCATAATATATTAGCAGTAAGCAAGGGTCCTTGAGAATAGGAGGACTTTGCTTCTTACCTTAACAATAGTAGTAAGAACCAGTTGCTGGAGACTCAATTCAGGTTCATGGTGACCCTCCATGTGTCAGAGCAGAACTTTGCTCCACAGAGTTTCAATGGCTAACGTTTTTGGAAGTATCACCAGGCCTTTCTACAGAGGCCCCTCTGCATCGACTCACACCTTTTGGCTAGCAGCCAAGCACTTTTAACTCTTTGTACCCCCAGGGGCTCCACTTAAATAACAGGAAATATGTTGCAAGTGATTACCCTGTGGTTATTGCTTTACATACAGTACCTCCTTTGATAGATACTGACAGCTGCCTCATTTAAAGATGGAGAGACTTTGGCTGAGTAACTTGGCCAAGGCTTTCCATAGTAAACCTGTAGAGCTGGGGTTCCCCCTAGCATCTGACTCCAGAGCCCCTCTCTTACCCATGCTGTTCTGATCACAGTGGGGCAGGTGCTGAGGCCCTTGGAATTACTGTTTCCTCTGGGGCCAAGATGACCTTCAGGAGACACTCACTATGGGTGGCATGGAAAATTATTAAATTTCTTCATTTAATAAATATGAGTGATCACTAAGGAACTCTGGTGGTGTAGTGCCCAAGGCTTTTGACTGCTAACCAGAAGGCTGGCTTTTCAAACCCACCAGTCACTCCTTGGAAGGAAGATTGGGCAATCTACTCTCGTAGCACCGCCACCTCGGAAACCCAAGGAAGGGTTGCTATGAGTTGGATCTGACTCGACGGCAGTGTTGTTGTTGTTGTTGTTGTTGTTGTTAAGTGCCATCGAGTTGTTTCCGACTCATAGCGACCCCATGCACAGCAGAACGAAACACTGCCCGATCCCGCGCCAGCCCCACAATCCCTGTTATACTTGAGCCCATCATCACAGCCACCGTGTCAATCCATCTCATTGAAGGCCTCCCCCTCTTTCGCCGACCCTCCACCCTACCAAGCATGACATCCTTCTCCAGGGAATGGTCCCTTCTGACAACATGACCAAAATAGGTGAGACGAAGTCTGGCCATTCTTGCTTCCAAGGAGCATTCTGGCTGCACTTCCTCCAGGACAGATCTGTTAGTTCTTTTAGCAGTCCACGGCAGTGAGGTTTTTTTTTTTGGTGAATGAGTGATCACTAAGGAGCTCTGGCTGCTTACTTAAAGCATTTGGCTGCTAACTTAAAGTTCGGTGGTTTGAACCCATCAGCTACTTTGTGGAAGAAAGATGAGACAAACTGCTTCCATAAAGATTTACAGCCTTGGAAATTAAAACAACAATGAGATACCATCTTGCCCTAGCACTAGGAGCAAAATTCAACAAGATAGAGAATAACAAATGCTGCTGAGAATATGGAGAGATTGAGACTCTCATGTACTGCTGGTGGGACTGTAAAATGATAGAGCCATCATGGAAAGAAATATGGTGATTCCTTAAAAAGTTGGAGTTACAAATACCATTTCACCCTGCCATTCCATTACTAGGTATATATTCTAAAGAACAATGTGAAACAAACTCACAATCACTTAAAAAAAAAAAAAAAAAAAGGACCAGATTTGCTGGTCTGATAGAGCCTTGTGAAACCCTGAGACCCCTAGCTGTTCTTCAGGTCTGGAATTGAACCCACTCCTATGGCTTCCAGCCAAACAAAAGACAGGCATACGAGGCAAACATTTACTGTAGGTATATACACTCCTTGGAGATCAGTCATGTGAGAATAGAAAGGTTGTGTATGCACAGGGAGACAGCTTGGGGGCCTATAGTGCATGGGAGGGAAGGACACAGGGATGATGTAACTATGGGGAGGGAGTGGGAAGAGAGCTGTTTCATTGTGGGAACTTGCAATCAATGTCAGGAGACAAAGTGTATGTGAACTGCTGTATGGAAAATAAATTTCCTGTATAAACTTTCACCCAAAACACAGTAAAAATTAAAAAAAAAAAAAAAAAAAAAAAAGATTTACAGCTTTGGAAACCCAATGGGGGTCTCTATGGGTTGGAATCGACTTAATGACAGTGAATTTGGTTTTGATTTGAGACTGATCACTTGAGGGCCCTGAGTGGTGCAAATAGTTAACACACTTCACTGCTAACTGAAAGATTGGAGGTTTGAGTCCATGCAGATGTGCTCCAGAAGAAAGTCCTGGTGATCTACTAACAAAAAATAGCCATTGGAAACCCCATGGAACACAGTTCTGCCCTGACATGCATGAGGTCACTATGAGTCACAATGGACTGTACAGCAACTCTTTTCTGTTTTTTTGTTATTTATTTATTTTTTTTCAGTAAGCACTTACTGTGTGGCAGGCACTACTCAACAGTTCCGTGAGCTCTCACTTTGGGCTGTGTTCTTGGAGCCAGAGTGACTGGTGTCTGCTGCTGGTGGGAAACAGGGCCCTGCAATCATTCCTGACTGGTCACGAGCAGGGTCTGCAGAGATGATTTCATTAAGAAGACAAATTTAGAAATCAATTATAAATGTTCTGTCGTCTTCCTCATGTCTTCTCGTAAAGTGACTTTTTAATTTTATGTGCCTACCACTTATTGAGAGCTTGCCTTTATGCCTGACGCTGTATTAAGCACTTTACACGCATTTTCTCAATTAAGCTCACAGCAGCCCTGTCTTCAATTGGCTTCCCCAGAAGCAAACCCTGAGACTAGAAGATGAATGTAGGTAATTTATCTGAGGAGTGGTCCCAGGAAGCCCCATTAGGGAAAGTGAGGCAGGGAAGAGAAGGGAACCAATGAAGGGTTTCTAATTGAACTGGGGGCTACTGTGGGCACCTGCAGCTCAGACCCATCGAGAAGCTCTGGCAGACAGTATAGAACAGAGTGATGCCCAGTGGGCATTTATCCTCTGCCTCCCATCTGTCTTTGACTGAGGGCTTCTCCGGGTTGGGGAGGGGGCATTAGGCTCCCTGACATTTTTGGTCTGCCCTGCGCAAGTTCTAGGAAAGCTCTCATGCAGAGAGTGGCAGGTGGCTCCAGGGGAAAGCTATACGAGCTTGTACTGGAAAGGTGAGTGCCAAGGATACTGTGGGCAGACAGCCCTAGCTACACACCCTGTGAAGTTAGCACTATTATTAACCACATTTCAAAGCTTAGAAAATGAAGGTTCAGAAAGGACAAGTGTCAAAAACAGGACTGGCTACATAACTGGCAGGGGCCAGTGCAATATGAAATTGAAGGACCCCGTGTTCAAATGTTACAAATTTCAAGATGGCAACAGCAGAGGGTAGGGAACAAGTATTGATTTGGGTGAAGTAAAGGTCATGTACCAAATGTGAGTGATCAACATGGTGGCTGAGGAAGAGGAAGACAGTTAAAAAAAAATGGCAACAGCAAAGCATTAAACCAAGTATGGGGCCATTCTAAATGCAGGGGTCTGTGTGACATCACAGGTCATTCACCTGTGAAGTTGGCCTCTTCTGAGTACCCACAACTAGTGATTGTCCTCTAGAACCATCATTTCCCTGTCTCCATCATTTGTATTCTTAATTTCTACACTCACTTGCTTCCAGTAATGGGCAGAGTGGGTTCTATGGAAGAGGACCTTGAATTTTGTTTGAGAGGGCTGCCCCACTTTATGCTTAGGCAAATCTATTTCCTCTCTGGGCATCAGTGGAATCATCTGTAATAATAATAACAATAACAGAATCGTCTATAATAGAATTGCTTTCTCTCAAGCACCTTTGCCCTTATGGAGGAGAGGTGAGCTTACAGGCATCCCTACTCCTACCTCAGCCTTCCCGTCTATCCAGGTCTATGTCCTCAGTGCCATTCTCGATGGCTGGCCACAAAGCACATTCTGAACAAAGCACAGATCTGATCCTTGTCTCAGTCCAGATATTTATGGTATAGTGACCTTGGCCAAGCCACCTGACCTCTACAGACCTCAGTTTTGCTAGCTCTGGGTTATCTCGAAGGGTCTGTCCATCATCTTGTGGGGATCGGACAGCTACCACGGAAGAAGATGCAGCTGCAGAATGGGCCGTGATGGTATGCTTCTGCATGAGGACCCAGGAGTTAGGCAATATGGTTCTGCTGCTGAAGTCCTTAATGATCTTTCCTTAGTGCCTTCATTGCCCTGAGCCGGATGTGTGTATGTGTGTGTGTGTGTGTGTGTATGGATGTGTTTGTATACATATGTATAAAACAAAACAAAACTCAAAGTCATTGCTGTCTAGTCAGTTCTGATTTTCTGATTTATGGCGACCCCATGTGTTACAGAATACAACTGCTTAATAGTTTTCTTCGCTACAGTCTTCATGGAAGCAACTCACCAGAACTTTCTTCTCTGGGGTCAGTGAATGGGTTCAGACTGTCAACCTTCAGGGTGATAAATCAGTGCCACCCAGGGGCCTCATTCGTATATATATGTATATATACACATGTGTTGTTGTGTGCCATTGAGTTGATCCTTTTATTTATTTTTTATTGTGATATGGGTTCACATTTACAAAGCAGATTCACTTTACACTCAACAGTTTGCACACATTTTCTTTGGCACTGATCACAGTTGTCACAATGGAATAGCTCTCCTCCCACCTCCTCCCTGTGGTTATCCCTTCCTTGTGTCCTTTTTACCTATACATTCCCGTCTGTCTAACTTTCCTCCTAAGCAAATGATTCCCTTCCTATCTCTCAGGGTTGACTGTTCTAAGGGGTGCATCTCCCTGGAGTAGGTGTTCAACTCATAGTCCTGACTATTGTTTGGCTGAGAGCTAACTCAGGGGAGTGAGTCCAAATTCAGGGTAACCCAGGCCCATAGTCTTGGGGGTTTCACTAATCTCTATCTAACCAGAATTCTGGTGATTTTTATGTTTTTGAATTTTGTTCCACAAATTTCTTCTCACTGTCTCTGTTGTTGTTGTTTGCCGTCGAGTCGGCCCTGACTCATAGCGACCCCTCCTTGAGTTTCCGAGGCTGTATCACTACGGAAGTAGGATTGCCCAACCTTCCTTCCGAGGATCTCCAATTTTGAACCCTTCCCAAGTGGTTGGCAATGGAAGCCAGGTACCATCTAGTTCTTCTCGTCTCAGGGTTGTGTAGGCCGAGATTCCCATGGTCCATTAGTCCCTTACACTAATTGTTTCTATATGTGTTTGATTTTCTTTGCTTTTCTTTGTACCAGATGTGGAAAGACTAATAGTTGCACCATCTAAAACAAAACCCACTGCTATAGGGTCGATTCTGACTCATAGTGAACCTAATTAGGTTTACAAGGTGGTAGGTAAATCTTTACAGAAGTAGATTGCCTTATCTTTCTCCCATGGAGCAGCTGGTGGGTTTGCATCACTGACTTCTGGTTAGCAACCAAAATGCTTTAGCCATTACACCACCACAGCTCTTTAGTTGCATCTTAGATGGCCACTTTTAAGACCCCAGTTGCTACTCACCAAAATAGGATATAGAACAGTGTTTTTGTGTACTATGTTGTGCCAACTGAGCTTGATGCCGTCTGAGACCATGGTCCTGAACCCACAGTCTCAGCAACCATTGAGTTAATTCTGACTCATAGCGATCCTATAGGACAGAGTAGAATGGCTCCTTGTGGTGTACTAAGCTGTAATCTTTTCAGAAGCTGGTAGCCAGCTCTTTTCTCCTCCAGAGCAGCTAGCTTCATCATTGTACCATTAGTGCTCCTTATATACACACACATATACATATGTATGTATTCACACATATACAGATATATATATATACATGAATGTATAACTGTATATAATAATTGTCCTGAAGGGTAGTTGTGAGGATTGTGTGAAAAAATGTGTGTGTTGAGATTGATGCATAATTAGCCATTGTTGTTCTGAGAAAACTTGTGGAGGAGCAATGTATACTGGAGCTTTCCTTTTTCCATCTCTCTTTCCTCACTGCTTTGGAAAGTAATTATTAAAATATTTTCAAACATCGACTCAAGCTTTAACATGATCTATAAAACAAGCAATGACCCCCACTAGACTAGAAGCTCCGTGCATGAAAACCTTGTCCTGTTTTTCTCAGTACTGCCAGCATAGCTTGCAGGGTCGAGAAAGGGGCTCAGTGTATGTTGTGATGATAATAAAAGGATGCTTTATAGCCCTTCCTAAAGCTGTTTTCAGGAGCTCTGGTGGCATAGTGCTCAAAGCACTTGACTGCTAACCAGAAGGCTGATGGTTCAAACCCACCAGCCACTCCTCAGAAGGAAGACTGGGCGATCAACTTCTGTAGAGATACTGCCTCGGAAACCCAAGAAGGGGTCGCTGTGAGTCAGGTCTGACTCCACAGCACATAACAACAACAACAAAGATGTTTTCATACTCACACTTCTTCTCTTCCTCCTCTTCTGACAGTGTCTTATTTTCCTTCTTTCCCCCTTTTGAGCCCTCTTTTCCCCTCCTTCCTCTTCCTGTTCTCCAGTTTCCTGTTCCCTGGTCAGGCTGGAAGAATGCCTCTGCAGCACACTTGGTCCTCTTCCAGAGAGTGATTCCCCAAAAGTGCATATAAAATGAAAGATTCCAGAGGCCAGGCACTAACACATGAATAGCCAGTCTCCTCCTAGATGTCTCTGAGTCCTGAAAGGCCTTTGTAGACAAGCAGACCTGAGTTCAAATCTCCACACCTGCTGCTTACTGACTACAGTAAGTGCCTTCGCCTCTGGGAACCTTAGTCTCTTTGTCTGTGAAGTGGGCTTGCTGAGAGGTCCCTTGAGAATGTTCTGAGGCTTAAATGATTTGCAGGGTGACCATGCTGGGCATCATGTCTGGCTGTAAGAAGAGTGTGAGGAGCATTAACTCATTATTTCTGCTTATGCTTTCTCTTCCCCTGGAGCCCAGGGCATTGCTTCAGCTCTCGGGCTAGGCTTCCTGCATGGAACTTGGAAGTCAGAGTCCTGTGGGAAAGTTGCCAAGGCCACCTGGGGCCCGACATCAACAGGCCTCTTTCTGCCTCATGTCACTCTGTCTCTTTCAAGGACATCAGACTAAGGTGATGAAATAGCAAATCAGTGGAAATTTTTTCCCCATAACTAAATCAGAAAGGATTAAGTGGATGGACAGCCTGGGAACATAGACTGTTCTGCTCTCCTTTGCTCTAAGAAGGGCTGTCAGTCATACTAGAAAAGAGGAAATAGGCTTTCAGAAGGCTGTGCAGGTGAGGATTTGGTTTTTCTCCTTGAGTGCAAAATGAAGCCTTGTGGAGGACATAGCCAGAGCTATTCTAGGGGCTCAGAGGGATGTTTCCTGAGGTCAGTTGTGTGTATGTGAGGACATAAGTGAGGGACTGTCTGTGTTCTTAGGTTAAATGTACCTGTATCTGTAGGCATGGAAATGCCTGCACATGTGTGTGTGTCTACCCATAAATGCTGCCATATGCATTGGTGTGTAAAGATATTAGTGCACGTACATGTGATTTGAACATTCATGATGGAACGCAAGCATTTATATGAAAAGCAGGTGTGCATATATGAGAGCCCTGCATATGCCTTGGCTACCATCTTGTCAGTGTCCATATATTTATGTGTATACATATGTGCAGGTGCCTGTTTATATGTGTCAGGGAATGCAAGGGTGTGCAGGCATGTGTAGATATTCACAGCATCAGTGTAGAGCAGGGAGCAGTGTAGAGCAGGGAGCAGTTTTGCAGATATGTACACGAGTCTAAATGTAAAAGATGTGTTATAGCACCGGTATTTATATTGTCCATGAACACAATAATCTGTTCTTGTGTGCATACATGCATGAAGAAATGGGCACATGTGAACAGGTGTTTGTGTATGCAAGGAGATACGGATACTTCCCTGGTAGTACACAGCTGCATGAGCTCATGCAGAAGTACATGTCTCTATGAGGACACTTGGTCTTTGGGAGCACAGACATATAAATCCATGTGCTTGCCTGGCTGGACATCCCTGCAAGTATTTTTAGGTTGCACAAACATGACTTCTTGTATACCTGTGGCTCACCTGGCCTGATTCCTATCCTATTCTCTTCAGAGATGATTAATCTGAATTTGGCTCTTACTCCAAATGCCAGCAAACTGCCACACCTGCCCATCACAAGGACGTTGCTTCTGGCTTCTGGCACCATGGTCCTCACAGTGTAGTTCACATCATGCTGTGGACAGGAACCTGGGTGGTAGTGATGGTGTAAGGAGTTGCACCATCAAATGGGAGTTAAAGAGAAACATTCAGAAAAGGTAAAAAGCTTGTAAGGGAGGTGCAGGGGGTTAGTGGGTGAAACACCAGGAGGGTGGGCCTCTCTTCCTTTACTTGCTATTTATGACTCTCAGAGACATGATAGAACTGACACATGTGTATGACACTCATCATGTGACCTATGGGATGAAATTCATACTTCTATATGTTCTCTGATAGTATGACACACTTTTCATTAAGACAGAGAAGTAAGATCAAAACACCACTCTCACTAACTATATTCTCTAGTAAGTCCTCTGACCAGCCCCCTGAGGACGGCATGACTCCCCATTGTATAGGTTAGAAAAGTGAGATTCATAGAGGGAGACACCTTTCCCAGGGTGACATGGCAAGTCATGGCAGAACCAGGAAGCTACACAGAATCAGACAGGTAGAGTAGAAAGAGTCTGTTCTTGGAGTCAAGAGGCTGGATTCTCAACACCCCATCCCTGGAATAACTCCATGCTCTCTCTGGGTGTCTGTTTTCTGAACTCCACATGAGAAGTGGAAACTCAGAGCTAATGATGGCCGAGAACCAAAAAACCAAACTCACTGCCGTCAAATTGATTTCAACTCACAGAGATCCCTCCTTGGATTTCCGAGGCAGTATCATTAGGGAAGTAGATTCCCCAACCATCCTTCCGAAGAGTGGCTGGTGGGTTTGAACCACCAGCCTTCTGGTTAGCAGTCAAATGCCTTAGGCACTACGCCACCAGAGATGGCCAAGAGCTCCCAGCAAAGGGCTTACAAGGAAGGCTCTTGAGACGAGTTTGCTGAGTTGACTGAGCCTGTATTTAGGTTTCTCTGGTTCTGGAAACAGAGCCAGAGCGGTGGGGGTGGGGGCAGGGGAGGTGTAATAATTCAGAGATCATTCCTAATCTGGCACCCTGACAGTATTCTGGTTGTAATCACAATGCTGTGAAGAGGACATTCAGCAGATGAGATTTCTGTTTTCCAGGAATTTACAATCAAAGGCTGGTCTTGGTGCTTCTGAGCAATGGATCCCAAATGTTTGTATCAACTGGAGGAAAAGCTTGTTGTGAACACAGAAAAGGGGATGGAAGCAGCAGCACCCACTGCTGCAGACATTTACTGAGCATGTGCTGATGCCCAGCCCTGTGCTGATGTCACCTCAACACCACTTACGATGGTCTGGGCTGATCTTTCCTGTGGGCTCTCCATGTGTCTGTGTTCAACTGGCAGGTTAGCTAATAGCTGGGTGAACCACGATGCTGTCACTCTCATGGAGTGGTGAGCAGGTATACATGAAGTAGTATTATCCATATGCCACAGGAATGTTGGGAAGGTGAAAGAAGATAGTATGTGCAAACACCTGGGAACAGAGTCTTTCACACAGTAAACCGAAATAAATCAAACCCACTGCCATCGAGTCAATTCCAACTCATAGTGACACTATAGGACAGAGTAGAACTGTCCCATAGAGTTTCCAAGGTTGTAAATCTGCCACATCTTTCTTCTCCAGTCAGGCTGGTGGGTTTGAACCATTGACTTTTTGGTTAATAACCAAATGCTTTGACTACTGCACTACCAGAGCTCCTTTTTTGAACACCATTATTTTTTAAATAAGTGGCTATATTGTATCAGGCTCGGAAGGAAGGTTGGGCAATCCTACTTCCGTAGTGATACTGCCTCGGAAACCCAAGGAGGGGTCGCTATGAGTCGGGGCCGACTCGACGGCATATAACAACAATAACAACAATTATATCAGGCATTCTTCTAGTCACTGGGATACAGGAAAGAATATGACAGTCCCATCCCTGCCTTCCTAGTACTCACACTGCACTCATTATTAGGACATTATTATCCCTAGTTTATATGAGGAAAGTGAGAAAGACTTTAAGAGGTTAAGTGACTTTGCCAGGTCACTTGGCTAATAACTATAGTGGCAGAGAACCAGGTGGTGTGACTTCAGAGACCACGCTCTGACCCTGTGTTGTATGGTAAGGCAAGATGTTAAAAAGTGGGAGAGGTTTTCAGCTTTTTCCTTTTGAGCCACTGGGTTTCAGTTGCCAGACGTCTTCCATCAGGCTGATTAGTCTTACTGACTTGTGCTCATAAAACACTTGATTCAAAGTGCCTTCTCCTTAAATTTCTCTCTTTCCTTTTTCCAGTAATTTTAGTGAGGAGTCATAAGAAGTGTCAGTCTCCCCATTTGATAGATGGGAAGACTGAGGCCCTGAGACACAAAGGGCCTCTCCTAGGGTCACAGGGTCACAGAACAAAGGTGGGATTGGAACTTGACTTTCCCGATGCCAGCCTGGCATTATGGGAACAGTGTTCAATCACCTCACCCGGGCAAAGGATGCTGGCATTTAAACCAAATAAAAAGGCACCCTAGCAATGTTCACGGGACTCCTTCAGACTGATCCTGCTGGAGAAGGGTATGCTTTGCCATCAGTCAGGTGTTCACTGTTTGGGTCAGAAGGGACATCGAGACACTTTGACCCTTTTCCTCAACCTCCTGTGACTCAGGGAGAAAATCAAGAGGGACATTTTCCTCCTCCCTGCCCCCAACCTGGCATCCTCTAATGGTCCCTTCCCTGCCACAGGGCACCATCTGTGGATGGTCTAAATTGGACTGAATGCTGTGGAATTGCAAGTCAAAAGGGTCCTGTAATCATTCCACCGACGGCCTGGGGCTCTGTGTTCCAGCTCCATGTTATAAATAAGGGTAATGGACTAGAGGCTGAATTACAATCAAGGCCTCTATGAGCACACCAAACAGGTACTGAGCTTATTTAAGGAATATAGAGGCAGATTATGCTCTGAAGCAGTGCAGTTGGAGCCAATCAATATCCACTAACTCCTTCAAATCAGGGCCACGGAGACTTTGATTAGGAGCAGGAGGGGCTGAGGGAAATATGGTAGATTCTGCCTAGGAGACATTTCTGGTATCCGTTTGTTGTGTTCTGCACACGCCGATTGAGTGCTAACTTACTTTGAGCTTGGTGTAGGGGAGATAGAAGGCAGCAAGGAAGATTAGACCTTTGATATCAGGAAGCTCACAGACTTGGGAAACAGAGGATGAGCAAAGTGTGACATAACTGTAGCCATGATTACTATATGATAAGCAGACAAACGAGGAACACCCAGAAAGGGAGCCCAGCCCAGCATTGGGGGTAAGGAGGCTTTACAAAGAAGGAGTCATCTAGGTGGTTCTCCTAGTTAGTTATTCTTGCATAACAAACCAAAACACTCCAGAACTTTGGGGCTTAAAACAATGGTTTCGCTCATTGTATAGGTAATTTGAGTGGAGTTCAGTGGGCAGATCTTTAGCCGATTGCTCTCTGCTGGGCTCTTCCATGTGTCTGTGGTCAGCTGGCAGGTCAGCTAGGGCTGGCAGATCCAGCATGACCTCATTCACGTATGATGGTGAGCAGGCTTTGGATGGGCAATATAAGTGAATGGGCTATGTGTCTCTCCTCTCTAGCAGGTTGGCCCTGGCTTCTTCACATGCGAGTTATGGGTTCCCAAGAGCCACAAGAGAAGGCAAGACCCAGTATATGAACATTTATCAAGTGGTATTGACTCACTGGTCAAAGCAAATCAGAGGAGGGGAAATAGATTCACCTCTTCATAGAAGAATTTGCAGTGTCATCTAACAAGGGAGTAGATGGGAGAAGGAGAAGAGCTTGTGGCTGTATAGTCTACTCACAGCTGAGTTCTGAAGATGAAGGGTTAGACAAACAAGAGTGAGAAGAACAGTCTAGTTAAAGAATGCAGTGAGTAAGAGCATCACATTGTGAGTACAAAGGCAAGAAAACAGGGAGAAAATAACAAAATTGGAGAGGGAGGCAGGGCACAAAAGTGCTTACTTGACTCTACCAAATGTCACTTGATCCAGATTGGTGCAGTTTTGATAGATACTGCAGGGACTATAAAGTAGGGTGGAGGTCAGGGCAGGTGGAACCTCCCCCTACTTCACTTCTGGGTCTACGTGTCTCTAGGTCCTTTTTTCACCCACTGTACCTCAGTTTCCCATCTGTAACATTGGAATAGGGGATCTCGCCATGTTATCCTCTTTTACTGTGTTTCTTTCAGTCAATCCATATTAACCAATCAGTTGCAATGACAATAAAAGTTGAGCTACTAAGGGGGAAAGGAGCTGACAGTAATTGCTTGCTTGGAAAACTTTCATGACTTGGACAAGAACATGAAACTCATGTATGAGTGAGGTTAGTGAACCAGAGAAGGGAATAGAAACCACTAGAGGAGTTTAGAGCTCAGAGGAGGGAGAGGTCACTTCGGCTGGGTTTTGAAGGCTGGTTAATATCCATGTGTGCAGAGAAGGAGATCAGGGTATTCTAGGAAGGAGGCACAGAATGAACAAGGACTCGTAGGCAGGAATGCTGTGTAGGGCCAGCAAACTATGGCACAGGTTACACAGGCAATGGGTTGAGTCCAATTTTGAACACTGGGATGAATTAATCATGCAAAGGTATTCCTGCCAGTCCATCTTCTCCCAACTTTCTGCAAATAGCTGTAGCTGGTAAGTCAGTGTCAGGTATGTTCACTCCTTGAGTCTCTGTCCAATTCCTTGGTTTTACAGTTTTTATTTTTCCTCCCTCACCCACCATGCTCTCCTAACTCATCATATTTTATTGCCTCTTGGGTCTGAATCCATGCATGTGGCACTCACATGCTGAATTCCCTGGGTTAGGGTAAGGAGGATGAGGAATAAGAAGTCAGACTAAGCAACAAAGACCTCAGGAGCCTTCTTGGTAGCATCTCCAGGAGAGGTTGAAGGAGCCTCTCCCCTCCAGGGGCATTCCCCTCTCATCTGTATTCTGGCCTCTCTGTGAATCCTTGTTTCTAACAGTGAGGCAGAAAGAGCACTGGGTTATGAGGTTGTGTTAGTTCAGGCAAGTTGCAACCCCTCTCTTGTTCTCATTGTTTCCATCAACAAAATGGGTGGGCTAGATCACATTTCTTTCTATTCTCTTTCTCATGTGGCTTTGTATGATTCTCAGTGACTTTAAAAGAGATGGTTCAAAGGGGAAGGAGCACTGGGGAATGGGTGAGAGGGTCTCAGAGACTGTTTCCAAGTGAAGTGCAAGTCTTGGAAGTTTTGTCTCTGACCTCTGCTCCTTTATCTTTATATTCAGTACTATACTCTTCTGCCCACTCAGCCCCACCACTCTGAAGACAACTTGATTCTTCTTGTCTTGACAGTAGAGAGACGGAAAAGAGTGATGAGAAGACAACCAACTGACAAGGATTCCATATGCTAAGTGTTGTGATGGAATTCTTCAAACACAATCATAAGAATTTTGTTCTATGATTCCCATTTTCTGTATGAGGCAAGTGAGGCTCAGAGATGTGACATTATTTGTTAAAGGTCACTTAGTTCCTATCATTGTAAGGACACTTCATTTTCCTCTCTCTCAGGAAATATTGCAAGTGACCATCTAGATGCAACAATGGGTCTCTCCTTGGCCAGAGCAAAGAAGAATGAAGAAAATCAAAGATGCATGGGAACAATTAGTCCAAGAGATTGGTGGACCATTCACACCTCAACTTATATGACCATGAGACCAGAAGAACTAGGTGGTGCCCGGCTACCACTGTCAACCACTCAGAAAGAGATTAGTAAAGGAGATCCTGGATAGAGAGGGAGAACAATGTGGAATAAAACTCAAAATCATTACAAAAAAAAAACAAACAGGTTTACTGGTCTGATAGAGCATGGCGAGACCCCCGAGACAGTGATCCCTAGTTACCTTTCAGGTCTGGAATTGAATTCATTCTCCTGGCTTCCAGCCAAACAATAGACAGGCATGTGGGATGAACATTGACATCAGGTAGATACACTCCTTAGAACAATTGTGGAAGAACTGAAGGGCAGTATTTGCATAGGGAGATAGCTTAGGTGGTAGGAACACATAGAAAAAAAGGACTCAAGGAAGAGGTAACTATCGGGAGGAAGTGGGAAGAGAACTGTTACATTGGGGGGAATTGCAGTCAATGTCTTGAAACAAGATGTGTATGAACTACTATACAGAGAATGAATTTATTCTGTAAACTTTCACCAAATAACAGTAAGAATTAAACAAAACAAAAACAGGGACAACACTGCCTTAGGAAATGACTTAATCATGATGAAACGTGTATAAAGAGTATCTGACTGACCGGGGAGGATGCCTATCCTGGTACTTACCACATTCTCCTATGTCAACTGGACCCCTCCATCTTTCTACTCAAATATGTCAACTCCTTTTCTCAACCCAGTTAGTACAGTGATGGGAGCTCTGGATTTGGAATCAAGAGACTGGAGTTTGAATTGCTGTGCCATGTTGGACATGGACAAGACTTAGGTTGGGTTCTCTAGAGAAGCAAAACCAGTAAAGCTTACAAAGAGAGAGATAGAGATATCTATATTGGGAAAATGGCTCACACACTTATAGAAGCTGGCAACTCCCAAGTTCTTGGGTCAAAAGTCAAGCTGGAGGCTTTTCCCAACTCATGCAGCTGTGGAGGCTGACAAGCTCAAGGTTGGCAGGCAGTATACCGGTTGTTGACTCCAACAAATGACGAATCCCAGATCACCAGGCCGAATGGTGGATTGTTCACTCATGACGGTTGTAGGCAGCACAACAGGATCCCGATCCACAGAAGCATATCTCATTTTCCCAGGATGTCCATAAATATATTGGAAGCAGGCCACACCCCTAGGGAAACTCCCTTTCAACCGATTGGCTGCTCAAAACATACATGCGATCTCATCATGGAAATAACCCACATCAAAACTGCTTAAACCACTCAGAATTGTGGTCCAGCCAAGTTGACAGACAACTTCAGCTATCACACAAGTACTAGTTGGAAGATCTTGGGAAGGTATAGTGCATTTTTCCAATTGCTGTCAAGTCAGTCCAACTCATGATGCTCCATTGTGCATCAGAGTAGCACTGTACTCTGTAGGGTTTTCAATGGCTAGGACTTCTTTGGATGTAGATCACTAGGACCCTCTTCAGATGTCTCTGGGTGGACTCAAACCTCCAACCTTTTGGTTAGCAACCTAGTGCTTGACTGTTTGTCACCTTGTAGGATTACAGCTATCTCAGCTGTAATGATATTATTCTACCTGCATTCCTCATTTGAGTTTCCCCTAAGGGATAAAGAAGACAATGAATTAAAGTCCCTAAAAAACTAAGCTCACTGCCCTTGAGTTGATTCTGACTCATAGTGACCCTCATTGGGTTTCCAAGGCTGTAAATCTTTATGGAAGTAGATTACCTCATCTTCCTCCCATGGACCAGCTGGTGGGCTTGAACTGCCGACCTTCTGGTTAGCCCTAGCCTGGCACATATGTAGGTGTAAATAAATGTTACTTTGTATCTCTATTTCTTTGAGCACCCTCTTCTGCATCAGTTTACAGAGCTCTGAGGTGGGGCTGGGGTGTGGTGGTGGTAGAAACACTTTGATAGTTGAGATGGATTTAAAAAAAGAAACATGACACGCTAAAGCAACAACAGCAAATACACAGAGAAACCATGGGAGTACAGCAAAGCTAAATGACAAAGAAAGACCGTGTGAAGAAGCCAGCAGAGCAAGGACGGAGGGCGATGGCTCCGAGAGAATAACTAGGAATAATGCGCATCAGCTCCATCACCCTTCCATCTATTTTCAAATCTAATCTGAAAAGATATGCTTTTCTCCCTTGCTCATAGCTCTTAATTCTGTTCCCCTCCCTTATTTAACCGAGTGTAGCTGTCTTATTTGTCTCTACCAAGTGGCTGGGGAAAACAGTTTTGTGTAAAAGATGCAATTCCCAAAGGAGGTGGAAACGGGCAGCTTGGAGGCAGAGGCAGAGGCAGAGATGAACACTGATGGCGGGAGAGGCGGAGGTAGGGGTCTTTAATGCTCCTCTCCTACTGCTGCCCCAGGGCCTTGGCTGGGTCACAGCCCTGGCTATCCCTCTATTTCCTAGCTCCCCCAAGGGACCTCCCAAACTCAACACAACAGTGGTGGTGGTGTCATCCTAGGCATTTATATCTTAACGTTAGGATCTCTTAGAATTGTCAGATTATGGGCTCTGCCTGCTTGCCTTGTCCAAACCCCTGATAACTGAGGTGCACTCACTGACCTCTCACATGTGTCTCCATAGCATCTTGTGCATCTTCTTTTGTGGCCAGTGGCACATGAGTGTCACCTTTATTGATTATCCTTATTCCACCCTCATAGACTGTGATTTTCTTGAGGGCGGGAACTCAGGAAGTGTCCTTTGAGTGACGTATTTATTCAATAAGTATTTGTTGAGCCCCTACTGTATGCCAGACACTGAGGAAATGTCAGTGAACTGGAGGCAGATACAGTCTTCTGCTATGAATGAATGCGTGAATGGTTAAATGGATGAATGAATGAAGTAAGTGAAGCAAGGTGAAGGAGTTGTTGTTGCTTCAATTTAATGGAAGCTGAGGAAAATACAAAGACTGGAAGGTCTGTGAGGGCAGCAACCACATTTCTCTTTTCCTCCAATCTAGCAGAACTAACTGTAGGACTTTGCAGGTTGTCAAGCACATTTCTATCTATGGCCTTATTTTCTCTCAAGTCAACATTAGATGTGATGTAAGTAGGACAGATCATGATCCCCATTTTACAAATGAAGGGAGAAAATCATAGAGACTCTGTGACTTGTCCTCAGATAAACCAGCCATTTGGTGCAGAATCACTCAAATCTAAGCCTCTGGTCTCCAAATACAGGGTTTTTTTCACTGACCTGGGCTGTCTGATTATTGATCAGCTCAGAAAGACTGGATTATATTCATCCACCCACTCATTCATCCATTCCTTCATTCATTTGTTCATCCATCCATCCATGCATGCCTCCCTCCCTCCATCCATTCACTCATCTATCAACCCATCCTATCATTTTAATTTATGGCGTGTGCTAGGCTTCCTGAGCCTCTGAACTAGGGCTTGATCTGATTACATGAAAAAGCACCAACTGAGACCTTACACTTCTTATTATTCTGCTCAGTGACAGTCCATGGGTAAGAAGTGGTGCCCTCTTTTTACTTTCCTCTCTCCAGACTGGTTACACCAGTCTTTCTCTGTTTCTCTATAATGAAGATTCTGTTTTTGCTGCTGATGATCCTCACATTGACCCCCTTTACGTGTTTGCAAACCTCTTGCCTTGTTGCCTTTCTTGTGCTATTCCTCTGTCTGAAATGTTCTCTGTCCTTATGGCCACCTTTTGAAATCTTGCCCATCATTTAAGACTCCTCTGTGATGACTTTCTCCAACAGCTGGAAGGCATCTCCCTTCCTCCAAGTTTCCTTCCTTGATTGATAGCTATTCATAGCAAGGCTTTTCTTAGCCCCTTGGACTGAGCCTCTGAGGACAGAGTCTCCCAGTGCCAGATCTCAGAAAACATTGCTTGAATCAGTTAATCTCTAAAGTGAGCACATATTTGCATCTGCTACAGAGGTAACATGTGTTCAGTGTAGACAATTCAGGGAAAAATGAATCAGTACATGATTAAAATCACCTCTTTTCTCACTACTTAAAGAGTAACATTCTTGATATTCCAATGTGTTTCTTTCCAGCTGTATATACACATACTTATGTCTAAACAGAATCATAATGTGTCTATTTTCTGTGTGAACACCTCTCTCTATGAGAATGTAAGCTCCTTCAAGTTAAAATGCTATCTTTCCTGTCATTTCCATTCCTCAGGATACCTAAGCTTGGGACATATGTTAGATAAATTTCTATAGAGTTGTATGTGAGAGTCTAGCTATCATGGAGATCCTGCATTGTCGTCTCTTCTGTCTCTCCTCTGGGTATGCCCATCTGAATTCAGATATAGGGAAAGCTCAGTTCAACTCATCGAACATTTCCAAAGCCTCTACTCTGTGTTCTGCCATTGTGTCAGGCACTAGGGTCCATAAGTGGCTCTGACATGTCCCTGCACTAGAGTTCAGAGAGAAAGCTCAGCTGTAGAAACAGATCATTTTCACATAGATAAGGATCAAAGAGGTAAAATGATGTATATGAAGTAATATATAAGAAATGTAATTGTAGAATGCTTATTAAAGATTAAGACCATCCTGAAAGTACATTTGTTTTTGTTAATCTTATTTGATTCTCAAAACAAATTTGTGAGGCAAGTGCTATGATTATTATTGTCATTTAGAAGATAGGGAAACTGAGGCACAAAGAAGCTAAGTACAACTTAAACACAATGGGGATAGAATTGAACTTCCAGATGTCAGTCTCCAGAGCTTGTGATCTGAAGCACCATGAGATATTCCCTACTTATGGAAGCACAGAAGAGCACCTAGCTCCTACAAGGATCAGAAATGCTTCCAGAGCAGGGCATGAGTCCAGTGGGGAGTGCTGTTCCAGGCTGAGAAAAGGCATCTCTGAAGTGTTTGAATTAAGAAATAACATAATATACAGGGAGAAATATATAAATATTGATTCCAACTTAAGATATGTGTACATGGAAAGAAGTGGGAAGAGTTAAGATTGGAGAGAAAAGTAGGTACTAGATCACAAAGGACCTTATGTACCAGTCTTCTGAAATTAGGTTTTAACAAGGAGAATCAGGAGCTGCTGAAAGCCTTTGAGCAAGAGAAGAATATGGTCAGATTCACAAGTGAGAAATGTCACCCTGGTAGCCATTTGAAAAATGGTAGAGAGGAAGGAAGCTTGGTGATGGGAATTTCAGGTAAGGACCCATTGGACATCTCTATGTGTCCCAGAGATTCACTCTCCAACTTTTTCCACCCTGCTAAAAGGCACTTGACTGCTAACCAAAAGGCTGGCAGTTCAAACCCACCAGCCACTCTTCAGAAGGAAGACTGGGCAATCTATTTCCGTAGTGATACTGCCTTGGAAACCCAAGGAGGGGTCGCTATGGGTCGTGTCCGACTCGACGGCATATAACAACAACAACAACAACAACAACATATGCTCTGGAAGGCTGACCTCTATGATTTGTCTCATTTGGGCACCTATGGGTGTTTGGTTGGAGTTGGCAATCTGAGGAACCTGCAAGGGATTAGAGGGTGGACGAAGTGAGGTTGGGCCACAGCTCCTGTCTGACAGCCCTTTCCTCTACGTATGGCACTTTCTGGATTTGATAACCACTTCTCTTCTTATAGGAGCTCTGGTGGCATAGTGCCTAAGGCATTAGACTGTTAACCAGAAGGCTGGCAGTTCAAACTTACCAGCCCCCCCCCCCCCCAAAGAAGGTTGGACAATCTACTTCCGTAGTAATACTGCTCGGAAACCCAAAGAGGGGTCACTATGAGTCGGGTCCAACTTGATGGCAGTGTGTTAATGCTTGGGTATCAATCTTTATGTACTCCATTCCAGTCTTTGCAGCTTCCAATTTTCCTACATTCATACTTCGTACATTCCATGTTCTGATTATTAATGGATGTTTACAGCCATTTCTTCTCATTTTGAGTTGTTCCACCTCAGGAATTGGAGGTCCCAAAAGCTTTACTCCACACACATCGTTAGGTTGACTCTACTCTGAGGAGGCAGGTCTTCCCCAGACATACTTTGAGTGCCTTCCAACCTGAAGGGCTCATCTTCCAGCAAGCACTATATCAGGTAATCTTTCAGGGCTATTCATAAATTTTCATAGTGATATATCAGACAGTGTTTCACTGCTCTTCATAAGGTTTTCACTGGCCAATTCTTTGAGAAGTGGATGGCTCCTTCCTTCTTCTGAGGCTGTGTTAGTCTAGAAGCTCCACTGAAACCTGTCCACCATGGGTGACTCTGCTGGTATTTGAAATACCAGTGGCATAACCTCCAGTCTCACAAGCCACCACAGTATGACAAACTGACAGATGGGGTGGTTTACCTTAACCCTGCCCAAAACTTTGTAAACGGTCACTTCATTAAATACTTCTCAATGACCCTGCTGAATGTACAATCTCTTTCCTATTGAGGCTTGAGTGATACAGATCTTTTGTCTTAGTCCATAAGACTAAGGAGACATGGTTTGAACTAAGGCAACCACAGTAGAGAAGAAAATGAGGGGTCATATTTGAAAAATATCTCACACATCCACTCAGGACATGAGGCTGAGAAAATTGCTGCATGCAGTTGAATGCCTATGAATGCTGGAACAACAAAGGTGCTTGAAGTCAATGTCACTGCCTTTTACAACTCCTTCGGCCTAGGCAATGAGCTCATTGCACATAATGTCTGCTTTATCCCAGCAAGGCCCAAACCATCTGTAAACTCATCCTGCGCCCTCTCTGGCCTTCTGCAAGTAATCTGGAGGGTCAGCTGGTGCTGTGGAATCAGAAGGCCGTTTAGTTAGCCACTTGGGAGATGTTACCAAGATGGCTAGTGATCAGAAGAGCTGCTTATTTTCATAATGACCTTCAAGAATTAAATAAAAAATACAATGAGGGCTATAGATTATGAAGAACAAGCCAATTAGAAGCACAATATGCCTTTGGGATTTTCTTATTTCTTTACCAGGAGGCTGAAAGGCATCAGTGGCCGCTGAGGCAGGATAGGGGTCTCCCCAGAATCAGTGATGAAGGCTAATCCTCTCAGTTGGCATTAGCGAGGTGGTTAAGGGGATTTGAGTCTGTTGAATATTTCACGAGTTGCAGCCCATGGGGTGGGAAGAGTAGAAAGTGAAAAGGCAATCCTTGTGTTTCTTGATGATTCCAATATAAAACCAAGCCATTTGGGGTGGGAGGGAAGCTTGCTGGAGTCAGCCAACCGCCGGAAGGCATGGTGCACCAATTCTCCCACTTTAATATCTGCTGTTTCATTTTATATTCATCATGTCAGCATAATCTGCCTTTATGGGAATCATCTTGGTTCCCAACCAAATGCGTTTAGTCCCACTTTTGCTTTAAGTTTGATTGTAATATGACTTGAAGACTTCAATGAAATGTTTATATGGAAGGACTAGGGGAAGAGAAAAGGGAAAATGCAATTGGAAAATCAATCAGCAGGGAATTTCAAGAGCTGGTCTTGGTCATGCTACTGTTTCTTTGACCTGTTTTTAATGGACACAGGACTGGCTTTCTGATCAACTATACTCTCTGCTCCTCTGCTGCATGCTGAATAAAATATACACTTTATCACCAGGCATTTAAAATGCTTAACTCTGCATCTAAACGACACATCCAACCTGACATTCTTCCCCAATCTTATATGCACAGAGGCTTCACTGCCCTGAGATACTCACACTCTTGCCAGTCCTTAAGCCCTCCTTCTCTTCTCCAATGGTCAATGTATACTCATCCTTTGTGGTACTCATGCTACTACCTTGTTGTAGTTGTTATTGATCTCTATTATGGGTTTGATTATGCTCCTTGAATTGTGCTCCCTCCAAAATATGTTAAAGTCCTAAATCCCAGGTACCTGTGAATGTGATGCTGCTTGGAAATAGAGTTTTTGAAGACGTTAACAGTTAAGTTAACATGAGGTCATATCAGAGTAGAATGGGTCCTAGTCTAATATGACAGGTATCTACATTAAAAGAAGAGAGAGGGAACATGGCCATGTGAGGACAGAGGCAGAGATTGGAGTGATGCACCTGCAAACCAAGGAATGCCAAGGATTGTCAGCAACCAGCAGAAGCTAGGAAGAGACAAAGAAGAATCTTGTGTAGAGTCTTCAGAGAGAGCATGGCCCTGCTGACATCTTGCTTTTGGACTCTTGGAGTCCAGAATAACTGTTATTTTAATCCACCTGTTTTTTGGTACTTTGTTACACAACCCTAGGAAACTAATACAGTCTCCAAGCTAGGAGGGTCTTCTTCCACCTTGAGTTCCCAGCAGCCCTTTTGAAAATTCTCTGATGATGTTTAATACTCTCCACATCATATTCTTTACTACCTCTACCATCTTATTATGGATATATGTGTGTATGTGTGTGTGTATTTATAGCCAGCAATTCAATGATTATTTATCGAGTACTTATTATGTGTCAAGCATTTTTCAAAGTACTTGAGAGATGCAAGGGATAAGGCACACAAGGTCTCTGTTCTCCTGGAGAGACAATAAATGCATGTCCAAGGAAATGCATAAGTTAGCAAATTTCTAATATTATAAGTGCTATAGACCATTTTTTTCTAAAAGAGATATAACAGAGAGTGGACATGTGGGTTGAGAGTACTTTAGCTAGAGTGGCTAGGCAAGGCTTCTCCGAACAGGTGTCATTTGGACTGAGAGGCAAACACCGAGAAGACTACAAGCCTGCAAGCCCTGGGAAGAGAGTTCCAGGCAAAGTGGACAGAAAGTACTTATGCTCTGAGAGAAGAGGGAGCCTGCCCTATTTGGTAAACAGCTGTATGTCCTGTGGATTTGGAGCACAGGACAGGAGAGCCGTGGCAGAAGACGGGCCAGCTAACGCACAGTCTCATGGGCCAAGTTAAATGGAAGAGGGGCGTACACATGTGAGTGAAGGCACGGAGGGTAGAATTACTCTTACTGAAGGACTATGAGCTTCCAGAAGGCAGTGCAATGTCATATTTCACTCCATATTCTGGAATGCCAGGAATCAAGGAGGTCCTCAACACACAATGTGTGCTGAGTGAATAAAAAAGCAATGAAACGAATGGGTGAGTGAATGAGTGAATGAATGATTAAAGCTACCTCCTTTCACTGAAGTGTTTTTCTGTTGGAGATTCTTGTGCCCCACCACTCGCCTCCCCCCACCCCAACAACAGTTTCCTTTCTTTGTAATAGAGTAAGTCCAGAGCTATTTTCTGTGATTCAATATTTACTGTGTTTTACATACTGTTATTATAATTTAACGTTTACTGTCTGCTGACTGTGCACTCATCGCTGTAGCAAACAAAGAGCTCAATCTAGTTTTGGTTCATGGGCTAATTTAGTCAAGGGAAAGGAGGAGACACTGTAAAAACAACTGTCATAGTAGAAATCGCGTGTTCGGTAATCCACTGGGTCTAGCTGAACAAACACACTGTTGACCTTGGCAAAACACTAGCCCTATCTGACTCTCTGTTTTCTAATCTGGAAATAGGGAAGGTGAGCCTCTTTACTGGGAGCATTTCAGGCACAAGGAGTACGGATTCAGATTTCCACAAGCATCCTTCAACTTACTTTGCTTCCATATGTGCCAGGTTGTGTCACCCAGAACGTGGCCTGCCTTGGGTTTTCCTCCCGGTGCTATTCCAGCAGCTCTCAGCACATTAAGTGTCCTGCCCATCAGCAGCACATGGGTCCCCCTTCTTGAGCTTCTGAATTAAAACCAATTTCCTTTTAATTGACTCCACTTCATGGCAACCCATGTGTGTCAGAATTGAACTGTGCTCCAGGGTTTTTAATGGTTGAGTTTTGGAAAGTAGGTGTCCAAGCTGTTCTTCCAAGGTATCTCTAGATGGGCTTGAACCTTCAACATTTCTGTTAACAGATGAGTATGTTAACAGTTTACGCCATGCTGAGATTCCTGCTGCTGAATTAGAGACGACAATTTCCAGAGGCAACTCTCAGTCGTAGGGTCCCTGGGTTTCTGTTAATGGACTTGATGGACTGAGAGAAAAAGGAGCAAGGTGCTGGCCAAGGCCATTTACCATAACGTCTTCACCTTGCCTTGGCCTGGCTGGCTGCCTCCCAGAGAAGCTGCTGCCAAGGCTTCAGGTGCTGAGGCTGGGAGGTGGGGTGATGCAAGGTCGCAGATTACTCCAGCCCTGGAGGGAAAGAAGGTGCTCAGAGAGTCCTGCTTTTCAGACTGGGCACCCAGCCAGTCCCTTCCCCTGGGCATGGCAGTGAGTTTGCAGGTCCCTTTGGGGCCTTCATTCTAAGAGCTGATGAACTTTTATAATGATCTCCAGCCCAGCTCAACTATTTGTGCAGGAGGGAAGTCTTGAAATGTTTTCATCGGATAAATCATTTACTTTGTTCCAGCCACTTTACCTCTACTTGGGATGAGATGGGAAGCCACTGGAGGATTTTGAGCAGAGGAGTGATGACCTGACTTATGCTTTGGCAGGGTTTCTCTGGCTTCTGGATGGAGAATAGATGGAGCAAGGGTGGAAGAAGATGGCCATGTCAAGAGGTGGGAAGGCAAATCAGGCAATTCAGGCAAGGGAGGATGGCATCTTCACTCAAGTGGCTAAAGTAGAGGATCTGAGAAATGTTGAATTTTGGGTCAATTTGGAAGGAGTTGCTAACGGATTAGATGAGGAGTGGTAGAGAGAATGAGCAATCAAGGATGTCTCCAGGTTTTTTTCCAAGTATGTAAAGGGCAAATTAGATCCTATCCCTAGTAAAATAATAATGATAATAAATATTAATAGGTAACCTTTTTTTTACAATATATTAAATGCCAAATTGTCTTCCCTAAGGACTTTTAATTACAAACCTGAAGTAGTTAGAGGTCTATTGGGAATGGAATACAAGAATAATTCAGTAGAATTTGGTGAGCAAACTTCACCTTCTTATTGCTTTAAAGCCTGACTTCTTTCACTCAATGTCACCACATATGATGGGACTGCAAACAGTGGGAGAGCTGATTGAATAAGTAACATTTCTAACTCGGCTTATCCATCAATCCTCCTCTAGTTTGAGCATGGATATTAGGTGTTTGGGGGCTGTAGGAAATACTGTCTTCCGATGAACTCCATGTCTCAGGAACAAGGTCCAAGATTTCAAGTCTTAGATACTATTGACACTACTTGTCTACTGAATATTTGACTCTGTCTCCTGCAGTAACTTATGGAATGTGGACTGCATAATTCACCAAGAACTCCACCACCCTTCCATTTATTCATGAGAGGCACTGGGTAGGCCTTGTCCTCCTAGGATATTTCCAGGGACACAGTTTCTTTAGTAGCAGCACAATGCAAAGAGATATATGATCCCAGTGCACTGACCCTTTTGGTACCTTATACCATCTTCCTTCTTATCTAACAATAGACAATGTTGTTGTTGTTATGTGCCGTCGAGTCAGACCTGACTCATAGCGACCCCTCCTTGGGTTTCCGAGGCAGTATCACTACAGAAGTAGATTGCCCCATCTTCCTTCCGAGGAGTGGCTGGTGGGTTTGAACCACCAGCCTTCTGGTTAGCAGTCAAGTACCTTAGGCACTACGCTACCAGAGCTCCCATATTGCATAGTAGTACTGCTGAAATGATCATTATTTTTAAAAGTATCTACAGAGGGAAAAACTACATAGGGGCAGAAGTTAGAAATTTCAAATCAAGAGACCCAACTTAACAATTGATTAGAAATCCCCAGCTTCCCATGAGAATACTGGGGTATGCAATGCTTTATAAGATATTTTGAAGCCACATAACCTTTTTGCAAACATTCTCTTGCTTGAAATTACAGTACATACATATCTCTGACATATTTTGCAGGTTTGGTTCCAGACAAACAATAGAGCAAATGCTGTCATAAAGACAGTCACACCAATTTTCTGTTTTTCAGTGCATGTAAAAGTTGTATTCATACTATAGTATGTTAAATGTGCAATAGCATTGTGAAAAAGTTTGAAGTGCAGTAAGACTTACCAAAATGTGACACAGAGACACAAAGTCAGCACGTGCTGTTGGAAAAATGATGTTGATACACTTGCTCAACACAAGGTTGCCACAAAGCTTCAATTTGTAAAAAAAAAAAATGAAGTGTCTGCAAAGCTCAATAAAATGAAGTGCAATAAAATGAGATGTGCCTTTATATAAGCTACAAAAAATGGAGACGCTCTGCCTGAAGCAGGAGAGATACCTAGAACAACCCTTGCTGAGCTCCCTTCCTATACAGGGTGACCCTGAGCACTTCAGTTGGGCTCGATGCTCTCTAGAGCCTTCCCAGCTCTGACGTTCTGCAGTGTGCCATGAATGGACCCATCTCAGCTTTTAAGGAATTTGCTCTGAACTTCCACCCTCCTTGCAGATTTCCTCCTACATCTTCTCGTTCCTTGGCCACAGAAGAATGTTAAGTGTTTCCACCCTCCTGCTTAGTTTGATTCCACTGTTTGAAAGGAATGAATTATCTTATTATGGTATTATAAAAAAAATATCAGCTTTGGCTCCAGACAGGGCTTGGGTTCAAGTCTTTGTTCTGCCACTTATTAGCTTTGTTACTTGGGGACATATCTTGGCCTCAGTTGACCCATCTATAAAATGGGTGATGATTCCTGGCTTGTAGGTTTGATGTAAGGAAAATTATCTGGGTCAAAGCTCCTGATACCCATGACTCCTCTCCCCCACATACCAAGACCAGGCATGCAGCTCATCGTCACTTGGGTCTTGTCTTACAGAGATGTCTGGCACAGCGGCGGACATCTCACTGGTACACTGGCGACAACAGTGGCTGGAGAATGGCACCTTGTACTTTCACGTCTCCATGAGCAGCTCTGGGCAGCTGGCCCGGGCCACCGCCCCCACACTCCAGGAGCCCTCAGAGATTGTAGAGGAGCAGATGCACATTCTCCACATTTCCGTGATGGTGAGTGATTGGGGACATGATGGGCTGGGGGCTGGAGGGTGAGGCAGAGAGACGGAAGGGGCGCCAGGGGATTGCCAGCAGATGGAGGGAATGAGCTGACTGTGTGTGAGAGGTTAGAATAATAAAAGGAAGGTCAGATGGATTTTATGGTGTCACTTGGACTGATCCATACCCATCCATCATCTGTCACCTGTGACAAACTAATTGTGCTTCGCAGAAGAAAATAAAGTGTCTCCAACTCCTTGGCCTTTTGGCCTGCATCTCAGGGAATAACTGTTTAACATTTGTCACGTGCTTGGCCTGCCTTGCTGGGCGCTGAGGTTCAGTGCTTCAAAATATAACTGGCCTTTCCAGGAATGACTGCACACACAAAGTCACAATGGGGCTGCCCATTCCAGAGTGTGGTCAAAGTACCAGGTGCTTTAACCCTGACAACAGCCCTTGCAGAATAGATACTGCATGGTGGCCCCTAGAGCTGACTTGTATGTACTCTGTGAGGTTATGCATTGAAGCCCCTTCATTATGCTCAATTTATAGTTGTGAATACCAAGTCAGAGGAGCTTGCCAAGGTCACGTAACTAGTAAGAGATGGAGCTGTTCTTGAGTATTTGAACCCAAGCAAGTCTGGCTATAAAACTCGAACTATGTCCTCTATGCCCTGTTTTCTCTCAATGAAAGAAATTATTGAGTATCAGGCGTCAAGCACTGTGTTAGGCTACTTTATGTGTATTGTCCTCTTGTGCTGGCACTAAACAGATATTAGGCATGTCACCTCCATGGTAGAGATGGTGTTGTGGGCATAGAGGTGACATGGTCTTCCATCTCCACTGGCCCCTGATGTAGAGCTGTCAGTCTGTCACCTTTCAGAGAAGACTATTAGGCTGAAATCACTTGAGTGGTAGTCGAAAGGTACCTATGCCCATATTAATGATTTCTTTAAAAAAGCTGTAATTAATGCCTTTACACAATAGATAAAGGAAAACAAATTAAGTATGCAAAAATACAGGGTCTGATCAGATGGAAGTCAGTGAACAGATAGATAGATAGATTCAGCTGAGGCTAATCTTGCACAGATACCAGTGATACAAAATACCTGCATTCCTTACAGAAACAATAGAAGACAGTCATAGAGTAATTCCTCACAGACAACCAGACACTATGTGAGAGAGATCCAATAGATCTACCATTTCAGGACCATAGTACTGAGGGACACCAGACTCAATTGGCACAACAAAATACATAAAAGCCTTGCTCCACATCCTCCATTGGTGAGTAGCGACTGGAGTCTTAAAAGCTTTCAAGAGGCCATCTAAGATGCAGCTAATGGTCTCCTAACATTGGAAGTGAAGAAGAGTGCAAGAAAAAAAAAAAAAGGGCATTTGGAAGCAATCAGCCATAGGACACGGTGGCCCTCGAGACCAGAAAAACTAGATGGTGCCCAACTGCCAATGCCAACCACTCAGGAAAGGATCAGATCTGGAGATCCTGGATAGAGTGGGAGGGAAAACATGGACCAAAACCCAAAACTCAATAATGACCAGAATTATTGATCAGATGAAATCTGGTGAGACCCCCAATACTATGGCCTTGGAATACATTCTGTGCCTGGAATAAAATGCACCCCCAGGGGCTGGCTCTCAGCTCAATAGTTAATAAGACGTACACGCAGACCACTCAACCCAGGATGACACACCCACATAGTCTATGGTAATACATCCCTTAGAGCAATAGACCATGGGACACCAAAGGACCAACATTCAAATTGAGGAAATGCAGGACAAACAGGAGTGCATAAATATGAGGGGCACAGGGAAAGGGGTTACAGGATAGGGAGGGGAGAAGATTGGGTTAGGGTTGAACATGATAAATGGGGAATGAAATTAAATGAACATATAACATTGAATGTATAACAAGCTCTTGGAAAAAAAAAAAAAGTACAGGGTCTAATGGGCTCAGGAAAAGATCTTATAATAATAATAGCTGACACTCTCAAAGGCTTTACTCCTCAAAGCAAAATTCTGCCAGACACATGAAGGTTTGAAGTTTCAACTTATGTATACAGAAGGTATGGCTCAAATAAGTGAAGTGACTAAAGTGACTATATAAGGACACTCAGGACTACCTCCCTACCTCTTCATTGATTCCTTCATTCATGAATCAACACATATTTATTGAGAGTCTACAATAGATCAGACCTTTGGTTTTGGTCTCTGTTCTTCTCGTTCATCTGCAAGTAACATGCTGCATTAGACATTCTGATTAAGGCTGAGTAAGAGCTTGGAAGTTTTCTCTTTTTGGAAAAACACACACATACCCCAGCCAGACAGCAACGTTAATTTTGGACCTAACGCATGCTCGTCACGTGGAGGAACAAATCAAGGCTTTTGTGTTATTCATGGAATGAGTGTGATAGACTTTTTTCATATATATATTTAGCGAATGATGCAGCCACATGCCCAGCCAAATGAGTGCCTGCATTCTAACTTTTGAGTACAAGTTTATAAGCACCATTTCAGGGTGTTTGCTGAGTTTCTAATGGGCCATGTGGCTGCTCTTCTTCCTTTACTATTTGAGAATTTGACTCAGTTTTGACTAATGTGTATTAAGCATTTTCTGTGTTCTGGGTGCAGTATTTACTCACATCCTTCCTATAACCCAGTAACCCAGATAGTATTTTCTCAATTATAAATGAATCTTGAATGTGTTTTCTCTACCTCCAGGCCCAGTATTTATTCCACTATATCAGACTGCCTCCCAAAGGGTTACAGACCTTCCTCACCTTTCCCTTCTGCTCAATGACTTCAGTTTGGAAAGAAAAACTTACTAAGACCTTTTTGTTTTTAACAATGAGTCAGTTTCGACTCAAAGCAACCTTATGTACAACAGAACACCGCACCATCCTCACAATTGTTTCTGTACTTAAGCCCACTATTGCAGTTACTGTGTCAGTCCATTTCATTAAGAGCCTTCCTCTTTTTTGCTGACCCTCTACTTTGCCAAGCCTGATGTCCTTCTCCAGGGACTGGTCCCTCCTGATAGCATGTTCAAGGTATAAGAGATGAAGTTTCACCATACTTCCTTCTAGGAAGCATTCTGGTACAATTCTTCCAAGACAGATTTGTTCATTCTTCTGGCAGTCCATGGTGTATTTAGTTTTCTTTGACAGCACGATAATTCAAGTGCATCAGTTCTTTGGTTTACCTTATTCCTTGTCCATCTCTAACATGCATATTGATTGAAAATAACATGACTTGAGTCAGGCACATCTTAGTCCTCAAAGTGACATGTTTACTTTTAAAAACTTTAAAGAGATCCATTGCAGTATATTTTCCTCATGGAATATATTACTTGATTTCTTGACTGCCACTTCCATGAGTGTTGATTATAGATTCAAGTAAAATGAAATTCTTCTTTTTTTAAAAAAATTCATTTTATTGAAATATAATTTATGTACAGTAAAATAAACAAAACTAAAGTGACATGGGTCAATGCTTTTT
>NW_006921624.1:9237597-9247032 GCF_000298275.1 Orycteropus afer afer
GAATGAAAATACCATGGCTTATGTCAGGCGTGTCTTCAAGGAGATGTCTTTGCTGTTCATCACTTGAAAGAGGTCTTTTGCAGCAGATTTGCCCAATGCAATATGTCATCTGATATCTTGACTGCTGTTTCCATTGCTGTTGATTGTAGAACCAAGTAACATGAAGTCTTTGACAACTTCAATCTTTTCTCCATTTATCGTGATACTGCTTATTGGTCCTGTTGTGAGAATTTTTTTTCTTTTTTTAATTGAAGTATAATCCATACTGTAGACTGTAGTCTTAAGTCTTCATCAATAAATGCTTCAAGTCATCCTCACTTTCAGCAAGCAAAGTTGTGTTGTTAGTGTACACGGGTTGTTAATGAATCTTCCTCCTATCCTGATGCTACGTTTTTCTTCATACAGTCCAGCTTCTCAGATCATTTGCTCAGCATACAGATTGAATAAGTATGGTGAAAGAATACTACCCTGATGCACTCCCTTCCTGATTTTACACCATGCAGTGTCACCTTGTTCTGTTCGAATGACAGCCTCCTGGTCTATGTACAGGTTCCTCGTGAGTACAATTAAGTGTTCTGGAATTCCCATTCTTCTGCCTGGAGCTTGATAATCCATGCTCTCTGGAGAGGAACCAGTATGCTTTTTAGGGCTTGTTAAGTTCTGAATTGAGCATCTGTGTTGTCTCAGAAGGTTGCATCATCTGACTATTAATATGCCTAAGAGTGGATGCATTGGGGAAGTACTAAGTGAATCCCAGGCCAGAAATAGAGAGAAGATGGTCATCTTTTCTATTCCACTGCCTCAGCTTCAGTTACTGTGAGCAGTCACATGCCTCCCTTAGTTTTTCAGCTGATGTGATGCAGAGAAGACAGCAGAGGTTTGGAACTCAGTGGGCCTGGCTATGAATTTAGGCTTTCTTACGTCCTGTTCCCTGACAGTTTTATCCTTCACCTCTCTGAGCCCTGCTTTCCTCATCTGTAAAACAAAAGTAATTATACCAATCTCAGGGGTTGTTGAAAGGAGTGGAGGAAATATATAAATTGTACCTAATATTCAGCCTGGCACATTGTGAGTACACAGTAACTAACTATGATGGTTGAGGTATATATCAACTTGGCTAGGCCATGAGTCTCAGTGGTTTGACAGATAGCATGTAAGCATCCTCCATTTTGTGATCTGATTCAAGCAGCCAATCATTTCATAGGGGGAATTTCTTTGGAGGTGTAACATACATTCAGTATAAATGGATGTTCTGGCAATGCTCACCCTCTCTTGATCCTTCATCTGACTCACCATCCTCTGACTTCTGGTTCTTGGAACATGAGCCAGCAGCCTGTCACCTGACTTGCCAATTTTGAATTTGTCAGCCCCTGTAACAGTGTGAGTCTGGAGAAGCCTCTAGCCTGTAGATTTGGAACATGCCAGACGGCACAACTAGTTGTGAGAGCCTTTTTCTTGAAAAAAATCTCTCTCTGTGTGTGTATATGTTTATATATATATACATTTTATTTGTTTTGCTTGTCTAGAGAACCCAGCCTAAAACACCAACCAAAAAATAAGAAAAAAGCAGTTGCTGTGAAGTTCATTCTGATTCATGGTAATTCCATATATGTGTGAGCCAAACCCAATTGCTGTACTCTCTTTAAAGTAGATCATCAAGCTTTTCTTCCTGAGCGTCTTGGGTAGACTTGAGCTGCCAACTTTTCAGTTAGTAGCTCTCCATGTATCCTTTTGTGCTACCCAGGAACAATTAATGTTATCCTTGTGTCGTTAAAGGACTCCAGTCTAGGACTAAAATGACAATGGATTTAGTCTTATTTTTGATGCTACTTCGCTATTTGCTCTTGACAAATAATTATTTGGAAGGAAGATGAGGCAATCTACTTTCATAGTGATACTGCCTCGGAAAACCAAGGAGGGGTCGCTGTGAGTCGGGTCTGACTTGATGGCACATAACAACAACAACAACAGCAACAACATTTATTAAACATTTACTGTGTAGTAGACACTTCCAATTGTTTTTATGAACTATCATATTTAATGGTCAGAACAAATCTTAAGATGGATACTATTATTATGCTAATTAGTACATAAGAAGCTCACATGTTAGAAAGTGTGGCCTTAAGTCACCTAAAGGTTAAATGGTAAAAGCAGTATTTCCCTCTGTGGGCTGATTGCAGAACCTCTGCACTTAATCTGTATAGCTGACCACCACTTTTATTCTCTGTGCACTAGTTTCTGGTTTAAGTTCTAAGATTTCATGAGTGAATTCTTAGACTCCTCCTTTCATGGAATCCATAAAGTACATTAAGGGTGTTTATGAGTTGGAAGTCAACTCTAAGGTTGAGCAATGACTCTGTCACCAGTTTTATGACCTTGGCCAAATCAACTTGATCATCTATAACACTGGTGTATTATTTCCCAACACTTAAAATTGTTCTAAATATCCAATGAAGTCACATATGAAAATACCATGCACTATGGATATAATGGCTGCCATTATTGGGAATTTCTACATGTAGTCTTCCTTTTAATTTGGCTAATATCTCTATGGGTTAGGTATAGTTATATTCCTTTATTTATAGATGAGAAACCTGGGAGTTCTTGGAGTTTTGCAGTTTGCTCAAGTTCACACCATCGATAAGTGTTAAAAGCTGAAATACCAACTCCTGTCTGTAGAAATTGAGAGTCTGTGCTCTTAGGCATGATTCTGCGTGGCATGGTACCTGATACCCAGGAAGTGCTCAGAAAGCAGTAGCCATTATTAAAACGTTAGCTGTAGAGAGGGTCCATAGTACCAGTTATTTATGGAATATTCACTTGGGGTGCTCAAAACACTTGATAGAACTTGGAAACATGTCAGTTAGGGAGAGAGGAGTTGCTCATACCAGCAATTTATAGATAGGAGAAGAGAAAACCGAAGGAGGCTAAATGACTTGGCTGCAGTGCAGAGAGAATCAGAAGAGAACCTGGAGCCTAAATCCTGCTCTCTTAGATGCTCTTAACCTTGATCACCAGCACCAGCTGTCACGGGTACCTCTAGAACACCAGCTTACAGTTTGGGACACCCAAATGCAAATTTAATAATAAGGGAAGAGGTCCCTTCAGTTTCCTTGTTTTAGAAAGTGAGGAGAGCCTACCTGCTTCAGATGGCTGTAACATTAAATGCAAAGAAACCCCACCAAATGTGATCAGAATTTTTTATTTATTTCTTGCATTCAGATGTTGTTGTTAGAATTTTATGTATGTATGTATGTATGTTTGGTTCATTGGCATTTCTAAATATATTTTACTTTCACCTTGATCACAATTTCTTTCAACAAAAATAACTAGCCATTGTGGCTCAGAGGGTTAGTCATGTAACAAGTATACACTCCTCCTTTTTTTCTCAGCAGTGAGAAATACCATGCCATTGTAATATATGGCTTGTCCTCAAGATGTCCACCAAAGTTACTCGATAGAAACTATTTAAAGATCAATGTCTTCCTTTGTGGCTCTTTTATTTTTCTTTTGTTTTTTTTGGTGACAAAATGATTTAAGAAAATGATGAAAGGAAATGATGCTTTGTTTTAAGTGGAAGAAGACAAGACCTTTGAGGGCACATATCTTTCTAGAGAACCATGCCACAGACAAGGCTGAAGACTTGTTCTAGGAGGGACTGATAAAAGGTGCTATAAGGGAATAAAATTCTGTCCATTGCAGAACAAAACTTTCAAAGTATTTGAAACAGTGTAGTATTTCCAACAGAGTCATAGTTAATGAGTTTTGTCCCTGGAGTTAGGCAAACTGAGGCTGGAAGTTCTACTCATTAGGATGTTGGGAGACATTTATCAGTTAGTAAGTTAGCTGACAATTGTAGTTCCTTCAAATTTAGAAGATCTAAAAGAAAAATATTTTGAGGAATATAAAATACCACATAGTTACATGTAGTATCTGACATACAACACCATTCCGTTAGGAGGACTCTGTCGTAAGTCGGTTCTGAAGAAAGTTGAATACCTCTTGTTTGTTTTTATATTATTATTATCATTACTTTTTATTATCAGGCTTTACAAATCCAGAGTTTTATTTGTCTTGAGGTTGGCATGAGAATGATAACGTCAGCAAATTATGTGCTGCAACACTGTATGTAGTACATGTTGATAACAATAAGATGTAAAAAAGAAAGCACACACACACACACACAGTGGAAAGTCTTAAGTGTGATTTGTCATAACCCAAACATGTTTAAGTCAGGGATTACCTGTATAAAAAGTTATCATTACCATTCTCAATCAGTAGCTTGGTGTAAAGGATCCGTGTAATATTGGGTTAATATTATTTAAGATGTTCTGTGAACAATGGCTTTAGATCATTTCCCCAAGCATTACACTTAATCATTCCCAGCATTTCATTCATTCCTTCTTTCAGTGGTTCATTCATTCAACCATGCAACAACCATTGATCTGCCTACTAAATCTAATGTTGAAAACCCTATCAGAATGAGCAACTGTGTGATCTGACTGATAAAATTTGCCCTACACTTGAGATGTAAAAGACTAATTTTTTGAACATTGGAGATCCTAGATGAGACCTGAAATGTCGTGTTTACTTCTGGGGACCACAGGTTAAGAAAACCAGCCAGCTAAATAGAAAAAGTCACGAGAAAATAATCAAGGCAGGGAGGAATCTTGAAGCAATAATGATAATAAATGATATTAAAGTGCTTAGTATGGTCTAAGCATTTGACACATATTTTAATTAGTTAATTCTTACAATAACTCCAACTCAATTGATATTATTGTTACTTTTGTCCTGTTGTTGTTGTTGTTGTTGTTATGTGCCGTGGAGTCAGCCCCGACTCATAGCGACCCCTCCTTGGGTTTCCGAGGCAGTATCACTACAGAAGTAGGATTGCCCAACCTTCCTTCCGAGGAGTGGCTGGTGGGTTTGAACCACCAGCCTTCTGGTTAGCAGTCAAGTGCTTTAGCCACTATGCTACCAGAGCTTTGTCCTACTGTTGAGAAAAGAGAGACACAGCGAATGTAATTTTTAAGAACTGTGGACTCAATGTCTGGAGGTTCACATTTGGCTCCACAAGTCACTTACTAGTCATGTGACTTGGTCCCAGTTGCTCATTCTGCTTCTGTTTCATCATCTGTAAAGGGCTGATTATGGAATTAACTACCTCAGAGGGCTGTTGTGAGGATTATGTAAGATGAAATACATAAAGCACATAAACTAGCATATGACACACAGTCATATACAACTCTGCTACTTACATGTCATGTTACCGTGCTATTTGTAAGTGATATTATTTAAGGACATTTCCTATAGTGATACCCCCTCGGAAACCCAAGGAGACATTGCTATGAGTTGGATCCGACTCGTCAGCAGTGAGTTTGTTCGAGGAAGCAACCAAGGAACTCTGGTCCAGTGCCTAAGGCATTTATTTGACTGCTAACCAGAAGGTGGGTGGTTCAAACCCAGAAGCCACTCTGTGTAAAGACTTACCACTTTGGAAACTTAATGAGGATTGGTATGAGTTGGAATCAAGTCAATGGCAGTGGGTTTTTGGTAGAAGGCAACCAGGGGGAGGAGAAGCCAAGACATAAACTGTGGATCCCACAGGACTTTCAGAGAGAAGGCAGAATAGTGACATAAACAGACTCTGACTAAGAGGGGTTATTTTTAAAAGAGAAGGTGGCAGAAATGTAGTGGTGGAAAACCGATGTTACAGATGTAGCACAAAAAGACATGGCCTGGGACTCAGCTGTCCCTGCCTTGCCACTGATGTGTTCCATGGCTTTAGGTAAAACACATTCCCTTTCTCAGTCTCAGTGCCCTCTTGGTACATTGAAATGACCAAGCATATATAAGTTGCTGAGGCAGGATGAAATTTGGCAATTCTAATGTCCTAAGTGCACGTTGGGAGGCCCTGGGTGGTACAAGTGGTTAATGTGCTCAGCTGCTAACACCAAGGTTGGAGGTTCAAGTCCACCCCAAGATGCCTTGGAAGAAAGGCCTGGTGATGTAGTTCTGAAAAATTGTCCGTTGAAAAACCTATAGAGGAAAGTACTATTCTAACATACACAGGGTCACCTGTTGATTCTGTAAGTCAGAATCAACTTGATGACAATTGATACTGGTATTGGTAAGTCATTTTTATGTAAATGGGCCATAGTCCATGAATCCCACCCACATTTCTTTCAAAATAAGGGATACCACTTTGTGATTTTGCCTTAACTCTCTCAATAACAGGGATTTTCTAAAAGCCTGCAGAGTCTTTAGCCATACTTATGGGAAAATTAGGATATTAAATCATGGTTTCGGCCTATACAGAACATGGCTTTTCTCCCACCATATTTAAGGATGTTGCACAGGAAAGTAGAAAGAAAATGGGACTTGCAGGGCAAGAGACATGGTTTTAGGCTTAGGCTCTACCATATATATGTATATATACTAGCTTTCGAGATCTGGATAAGTCACTTACCTCTCTGAGTTTCTTATTTGGTCATTTGTAAAGTGGAAATAAAATTAAAGTTTTAACATCGTATTGAAATAATGTACATGAAAGCATTTGGCTACAGTTTCCCAAAAGCAATAGAACTATAACATATGGTTGTAATGTTAGATCTGGAAGCATTGTAGACCTCGCAGGATCCAACTTTTCAGGATTAGTCAATTTTTGCTCACTTGCTCTGCAAACAGCATACCCCAGATCTCAGTAACTGCCTAAGCAGTGCCTTATTTCTCATGCACGTGACCTGTTAGCAGCTGTAGTCACTGTGGCTCAGCTCTGCATGTCTTTTCATTCTGCAACTTTAGCTGAGAGGACAGTTCAGTCCAAGATGTTTGGGAAAGAGGGTAAGACATGGGTTTTCTCATGTACCATTAGCCAGAGCATATCATATGGCCAAGCCTAAAGCCAGTGATAGGGTTATACAATCCTTTACATAAGTGGGGGTGGGAATAACTTCAAAATGTAATAAAATATATCCTACCCTCATTTTATAGACAGAGAAAATGAGGCTCTGAAAATGGATAGCTGTCCAGGGTCAAACCACAGGAAAATGCTCAAGCAGGGACTGGAGCTCAGTGCGTCTATTTCCACAAGGCCTGCTCTTCGTCACATCTATTCCTGGTCCCCCTTGTCCTCTGTGCTCCATCCCTACCTGGTTAGCCTGGATCAGTGAGTATACCCAGCTCAAATGGGTTAAGCCAGAGTGGGAAGACGAAGGTATTCTGGATACGGCAAGAGGTAACCAGGGAAGAGGGTCTGAAGACAAGTTCTTTGAACCTTGTGGCTAAGGCAGAAATGCATGATGGGTGTGTGCCCTGGGAAACATAAATCTAAGTAACGTGAGACAGAGGGAGACAAACTCAGACAGGAAAAGTACACATTGGCCAACATTTATAGAGCAACTATTCTATGCTAGGTATAAAGAAGTCACCAGAGACAGACAGAAATAAAAAGGGAAGGAAAAAAGGGAGTCGATGTCAGTGAGAGAAATGTAGAGAAATAAGGGAAATCAGAAGTAATGGACAGAAAAGGATTTAACACTGAAACCAGAGACAGATAAAGAGGAGACAGGATAAAAAGCATAGAGGAAGCAACCCAGAAAGAGGTTTAGAGGAAAGAGAAGAATGGGAAAGAAAGTGGGAGAGCAGAGAAACAGATACAGCCCCAATTCGAGGAGCAGTGGATGGAGGACTGGGGGAAGGCAGTCACTCAGGGTGGGGAGGAGGCTGAGCAGGGAGTCCGGGCTAACAGAAGCAGCCCCCGAGAGATGTCCGAGAGGGCCAGGAGGCTGAGGCTTCCAGTAGTTGGGATCTTAGAAGAGAAGGCAGAGGGGAAGGTGGGCTGGGCAGCAGTTCATGTCCTGCAGAAGAAAGGGTGGGGAGAGATGCAGAGACTGCAGAGTAGCGAATCGGGGGGAGCCAGGTAGGCTGGCAGAAGATTCAGGGGGAGCAGCCTGTGCTCGTTCTCCTCTGCTTGAGCTTCTTCTTGTGTCAGATTTTACTTCCTTCCAGAAAAACAAAAACAACATTGCCATTGAGTCAATTCCTACTCATAGTGTCTTTATAGGACAGAAGAGAACTGCCCTGTAGGGTTTCCAAGGCTAGAAATCTTTATAGATGCAGACTACTACATCTTTCTCCCACAAAGCAGCTGATGAGTTTGAACTGCCAACCTTCTGGGTAGCAGCTGAGCACTTAACGGCTGTGCCAAAAGAGCTCCTTGTCCTTCCATAAGCAGGGACTTCCGTATGGTCTTCCACCAACAACTTCCAACGAATGTGGGAGAGTGTGCATGTGTACTGTTCATGTGCTTTAGCCGGCTTTCACACATGCCCCAGTCAGCCCACAGGAAGTGGAAGGGGTGATGTTAATTGTGGGCACTTTGGAGAGTCCACCTTCCTCTTCAATGAATCTCCCTGCTCCTGTCTCTTTTATCCTCAGAAGGGAGCTAGGTTTGGTTGTAAATAATGTGGTTGGGTTTGGGCCAGACAGATGTGAGTTCAACTCCTGCCTCCTCCACTTACTATCCTTTGTCCTCAGACACATTACTGACTGTCTCTGAGTCTCTCCTGAGTTTTAAATGAGGCTATTGATACCTAGAAGTCCCTTGGTGATATAAATGGTTAGCATTCTCAACTGCTAACCCAATGGTTGGAGGGTCTAGTCCACTAAGTCACCTTAGAAGACAGTCCTAGCAATCTACTTGTGAAAAATGAGCCACAGAAAGCCCTGCTCTGAAACACGCAAGGCCATCGTGAGTTGAATAGTCCCCACAGCAACTCTGTTCTGGTTACAAAAGGCACACCAAGATCTGTGGTTTAGTTAACAGTATTACATCAATGATAATTTCCTGGTATCTTAGCCCAGTGCTCATTGAAGGTTCTTTCCATTTCCTTTTGCCTTAAAAATTAAGAAAAAGAAAAAAAAAGTTCTTCATTCTTTGTCCTGCTTGGCCTTCACAAACATCTTTTGAGCTAAGCAGGGCAGGAGTTATTAAGAAGACTGACTCTAAAATACTGATATAAATAATTGACTAAATAAATAGTAGGGGGGAAGAGATAATTCTTCTGTACAGTAGAATTCCAATTAATACATGTGGAAGGAAAGAAAGAGACAGAAAACCATTATTAGGCTATCACCATGCAATAATTGCTTCAGACAAGATCCACCGAGGTACACTAAAATTAAAGTGTGAGGAGGAACAGGATATTTGCCAAGTACCAAAGGGTCGCTCCCTGGATATGTTTTAATTACAAAAGGAAAATAGTAACTCTGCAGTGGAGTAACCTGGCCATACCCCTTGTATTAGTTTACTAGGGCTGTCATACAGATTACCACAAACTTGATGGTTTAACAGTTCTGGAGGCCAGAAGTTCAAAATCAAGTTGTTGGCAGGGCTGTATCCTCTCCCCAGGCTCTGTTGTTGTTGTTGTT
>NW_006921624.1:9247799-9249826 GCF_000298275.1 Orycteropus afer afer
TTCTTCCACCTTGTCCCTGGGATAGCATTGCAGGTAGGCCACACCCCTGGGGAAACTCCCCTTAGGCAGACCGGCTGCTTAGAACTCAGTTATGTGATCTATCATGGGAACCACCACTCACAACTGGAGTCCAGCCAAGTTGACACATCTTCAACTATCACACCTTCTCTGTGTCTTCTCTGTGTGTGTCTCTTAAGGTTACTTGTCATTGGATTTAGGACTTGTTGGATCATAAGGAATGGTCTCCTCATCTCATGATCCTGAATTTAATTACATCTACTAATACTTATTATTATTATTATTTTTTTTTCCAAATAAGGTAACATTCCTAGGTTATGGGGATTAAGGCATAGGCATATCTTTTTGAGGACCACCATTCAAGCCACTTGGGGAGCTTTGGTGGTGTAGTGCCTAAGGCATTTGACTGCTAACCAGAAGGCTGGTGGTTCAAATCTGCCAGCCACTCCTCGGAAGGAAGATTGGGCAATATACTTAAATACAGATACCGCTTCGGAAACCCAAGGAGAGGTCTCTATGAGTCAGGTCGACTCAACGGCAGTAAGTGTGGTTTTGAGTTTATTCAACCCACTCACTCAACCAAATGATCAAGGTTAATAGCACCAGTAACAAGACACATCTGCATCACGAATTCCCTGATATGTTATTCTATGAAGGTCACAAGGTCATTTCTGTGATATTTCTGCCAAAAATGAATAACCTCATTCTGTTTCTGAGAAAACATCAGACAAATCCAAAGAGAGATATTCTACGAGATAACTGACCAATAGTCCCTGGATGGTACAAATACATAATGCACTTGACTGCTAAACCAAAGGTCGGAAGTTCAAGTTCACCCAAAAGCACCTCAATGAAAAGCCTAGTGATCTACTTTCAGAAACTAGCTGCTGAAAACTCTATGGAGTGTAGGTCCAGTCGCCAGGGGCCAGAGTCCACCCAACAGCTACTGGTTTCACCTGGTGAGTCTAGAATTCTTTCAAACAAAAAACCCCACAAAACACCATTGCAGTGAATCACTTCCAACACATAGTGATCCTGTAGGACAGGGTGGAACTGCTTAATCTGTTAATCTTTGTAGAAGCAATTGCCACATCTTTCTCCTGTGGAGCAGCTGATACCTTTGAACTGCCGATCTTCCAGTTGACACACCCGCACTATAACCACTGTGCCATCAGGGATCCTTTAAAAACTAAAAGTTAAAATAAAAAAATCATCTCTGGAACCAGACTGCCTAGGTTAGAATTTTGGTTCCACAACTTATCTTGTAGTAAGATGTTAAGGCTAGTTCCTTAGTTCTCTGTGCCTTCTTTCTGTCTACTGTGAAATGGTGATAATAGTCGTGCCTACTTCTTGGAGTTAAAATGGGGTAACATGTAAACTGTATATAAATGTTGCATCATTAATTTTGTTGGCTGCCACTGATATAGCCCCTAACTCAGGCAACCCCTTGCACTAGTGAATGAAATGCTACCTGGTCTTGTGCCATCCCATGATTGACTGGGATGGCTGTTGTGATCCATAGGGTTTTCATTGGCTCACTTTTAGAAGTAGATTGGCAGACCTTTCTTCTTGGTCTATCTTGGGAAGTTATTCTGAAACATACTCAGCATCCTAGCAACATGCAAGCCTCTACTGACACAAGGGTGGTAAGTGCACCCTTTGTGGTGCATTAACCTAGAAAGGAACCTAAGCCTTCTGCCTGGAAGTTGAGAATTATACCACTGATGTACCAATGCCTCATGTTGTATCATTAATATCCTTGATATTCCTGTTGTTATTGTTCCTAAATCAGAAATAATGGAACTAAAGCCCAGGAAGTTAAGACAGCTCTCTTCTAAAACATGGCCAGTGTCAGAGCTCAGACATCAATTGAAGTTTCTGATTTCAAATGAACTCTCCAGTCTAAAAAATTTCTTCTTCCAGAGTGCTCAGGGATGGGTAAGGATTTTTCAGGGAGCAATCTCCATAGTCATACAATTGCTGGGACTCTTGTGTGTTGTTAAGTAGTT